>NC_068922.1:40518106-40821136 GCF_023091745.1 Budorcas taxicolor | reverse complement strand
CAATAATCTATATTTTGATGAGACTGGAAATTATAAAAAAATACCTTATGGTTTGCGGAATATTATGCAGAGAAATCATCTTAAATTACCAATTTCCAAAATCAACAAGGTATCACTTTACTAATCCAAAAAGGCCCATCAAATTTTTGTAACTTAATAACTCACTGAGAACTGGTGTGGTGAGTTGACTTTCCTGGCTCAGGGATGGGATTTGGTTCGTGGCACATCATCTCTCAACCTTGTCTACTGTTTGACTTTGGATCTCAGCCAATAACAGCCATGGTTAAGAAACTGTTATTCCTAAATATAAGGTCACATTTTATTTCATCATATGAACTTTTCAAAACAATTGCTCTAGAAATGAAACCAATTAGAGTTCTATTGCCTCGGTATTACTTTTCTGCATTACTATTAAAAAGTAAAGTCCAAATTACCATTGATTTGATAAAATTATTATTGAACATCTAATACCAGCAATAAATATACTCACAAAAATAGAAAAATTTTCCCCTTCAATCATCAAACTCTCTCCCAGGTTTATTTGAAGGCCACCTAAGACTATCGACAGTTAAGAGCACTAAATCATTTTTTTTTCCTTTGAATAGGTGAGCTTTATTTAGTAATTCGGAGAAGGCAATGGCACCCACTCCAGCACTCTTGCCTGGAAAATCCCATGGACGTAGGAGCCTGGTAGGCTGCAGTCCATGGGCTCGCTAAGAGTCAGGCACGTTACTGTAATCTTTATGACTTCACTTCACATTGTTATTAGAACTATTGTGGACATTATCCTATCTGTTAAAGATTAATTATTGCAGATTTGAAGAGAAATTCATCATTCTTAAGGGAAAGCTGTGTTGTTTTTTAATTCCTGAATTCTCACTTTAAAAGGTGGAAAAATCACAGTTTGCTAGTTTGATTAATTTGATTTAACTCACTGTTCTTTAAAGCCAAATGTAAGTTGTTGGTTTTTTTTTTTTCCAAATCAAAGTTTTGGATCTATGTTAAACCAGCACTGTAACTTTATGAAACTACCCATATAGGTAAGAAATTTCCTTTCTATGAAATATACTTCACATTCCTATACATTATTATATCTGATTTTCCTAAGATGCCTCTAAAAATTAAAAACACTCCTTTTCTGAGAAAAGTTGATTGTCCCAATGTCCTTGCTTATTTAGAGATAAATAGATTCTGTTTGAAAAACAATAAATCTGAGTAGCTATGTAAACAGAAGAAATTCATGGTCATCCTACCTACTCATCTGATGCAAATTGCTAGAACTAATAATGTGATAAACAAAAAATATTATTTACACTCAACAATTTTGCCTGCATAATGTTACCCCATACCAGTGTTCATTTAGTGTCCTTCAGTGCTAGCTTTCTACCACTGGCAGGAGCCTTCATGAGAATGGACTGACGCTGTTTTGAACGTGGTATTTGCTATGTGTCAAGTTACTCTGGGACTTCCTATAGGACAATGAAAGCTAAGCATGAAAGAACAAGAAAAATCCTTCTTAGACGGAAGCTTTGCAGTTTGACAGGCATACCTTCATGGTGGTTTCTTAAGAGGTAACTTTGCTGCCAAGTAATCCTTCTGTATAAATATCACTAAGGAAATTGCTATAGACACTTGCTATGTGTCTGTATAGAGCAGTTTAGTCTTTAAAAACCTTGAAAAACTCTGTGATGGCCAGGAGCTTCCCGTTCCCTACTCTGCAAAACAAAAGTGAATAGTGATGTGTGGAAAATTAGACCTAGAACCTACTTCGGATCTGAAATCACAGAGCAAATTAGGAATATAAATCGATGCATTCAAAACGTGATTATCTTTTAAAAACTGAACATACACTTACTATGGAAACCAGAAACCCCCCTCCTGAGTGTTTGCCCAAGTGAAATGAAAACTTATGTGTGAAGCCTTATACCAAGGTCACAGGACAGAAGTCTCAGGAACTGACCGAGCCCCATAGCAACTGTTACCACAAGTTTCCAGATCCAAACTGGCCAATTCCCTGACCCCTGGTTATTAGGTAAAATAACCATCTTATTACCCACTCCAGTGTTCTTGCCTGGAGAATCCCAGGGATGGGGGAGCCTGGGCTGCCGTCTATGGGGTCGCACAGAGTCGGACATGACTGAAGCAACTTAGCAGCAGCAGCAACCATCTTATTAACACCCTATAGCATCCTAACCAGTCACCTAATGCCATCCTTCCAATAGGAATTTATTTTCTGTCTTGAGGCTATAAAATTTGGCTACTAGTCTGTGAAAGAGGTCTGCTCTCTTGAGTCAGCCCACAATTCTAAGTGTCTCCCACTCTAATAAATTCTATTTTCCTCTCAATCTGCCCCACTTCTGGAAATTCTTTTCCAACCTGTGCACAGACCACGACATTATGTTCTCACAAAAACCTATGAGCCAAAGGCTGTAGCAGCTTTATTCGTAATTGCCCCAAACTGGAAACAATCCAAATACCCTTCAAGAGATACACAGATAAGCTGTGCAGTCCATGGATACCACAGGATGCTATTCAGTAGTAAAAGGAAATGAACCAATGATGCTCTGAACAGCATGACCAGTGACAGCAACTTCTGGTGAGTGAAAGAAGTCAGACTAAAAGGACTACGTATTGTATGATTCCATTTAGCTTTCTACTTTGCATTTTAGAAGAAGTTAAAGTATCATCAACAGTGGCCAGGGGTTGGAATAGAAGGAAGGACTGTCTATCAAGGAAAGGTGAGGGAATGTTAGAGCATGGCAGGATTATTCTATATGCGGATCATGATGGTTACATGCTTACGCATTTGTCAAAACTCACAAAACTACACACTGACTGTTACTATATGCAACTTATACTTAAAATTTTTAAGGCTTTTTTTTTTTTTTAGAGCAGTTTTAGGTTCATAGCAAAATTGACAGGAAGGTAAGGAGATTTTCCATACATCCCTACACAATCTCCTCCACTACCATCTCCCCCATCAACAGCATCTCCCACCAAAGGATACATTTGCTACAATTAAGGAAACTACACTGACACATCATTATTGCCCAGAGTCCATAGTTTATGTTAGGGCTGAATGTTCTACGGGTTCAAACAAATGTATTTACAATGACATGTATCCATCATTATAGTATCATACAGAGTAGTTTCACTGCCATAAGAATCCTATGTGTTCTGATTACATTTTTTAAATTATATTCTTCAATAAAAAAAAATTTTTTTTTGCTCATTCCAGAAAGCCCTCATCTGCCTTTTGGCTCCTCCTTAACCTTGGAGAATATTGAAAATCAGAGAATTTTTCAGATTTTTCATTCAGTTACTCCCCTCATTCTACAACTTTTACAGAACCCACTCTAGACATTTATTAGTAACGGACCTACTATTCCTCTGCAATGTGTCTAAAAGTGTGTCCAGGCTTGCTCAGCATCTCCAACAAGAGAGCTGACCTCTCCTCAAAACTCAAAGAATGACCGAGAACTTCCCTTGGCTTGGGCATCCCACCCTTGCACAAGAGAATTTAGGAACCTGATTTGTCTCACTGTGCCTAGAACCCTTGTGTTATTCAATGCATGGCTATTCAGCTGAAAACCTCTTCAACTTATCCTGCTGAGTGCTAGAATCTGCTCATGAGACTTTGCACGGTCTTTCATCTACATCTTTCATCATTACAGGGTCATCCAGCCATGTTCCATGTATTTTACGAAAGTATCTTGAGTTGTCTTCAAATTATTTCTTGATCTACTAATAAAATGTAGGTTCTTATCCTGGCTTTACTCCTTCTAGAGAAGTGATTTAGGCAAGATAGTGAACCTCTTCAGACCTCAGTCTAATCATACTAAAGTATGGGTAAATACATTTCCCACTTCATAAGACTGTCAAGAAATTTTGCTATTCATTTAATTTTGGTGAGCTGCACCACAAGGCACACAGGATCTTAGTTTCCCGATCAGGGGTTGAACCCACACTGCCTGCATTAGAACCGCAGTCATAACCACTGTGCCATCAGGGAGGTTCCAAGAATGTTATGAGATTTAAATGATAAAATCCATACAACATGCTTAGAACAGAGCCTGATGTGTGGCAGTGATTCAGTGAGAGCCTCCTGATCTTTTACAAAAGGGAGTGAGGCCAATTTAGATGGACTTGCTTGTAACACCTCTTGTTGACCAAAAATCAGTCCATTGACCATTCTTCCATCACCTCTGTTGTTAGCCATGATCCCCCAAAAGTGATCCAAACCTGTGGGTTTGTTTTCGTGAGTCCTTGGTTCCAGGACACAGTTTGCCTGATTTCAGGGAATGAACCACATCAGGGGGTGGACAATTTGAACTCCACTCATCTCTGACAACATTCGTTCCACAATTTCCTGCCAAAGTCATGAGCAAACACACACAATAATGGTTTGGAAACATAATAAAAAGAAAATATTCCTTCTGAATGGAGCAGATATATGAAAATACAGTGAAGCCCTCTGTGCTATTAGAACTAATGTTCATTGGAAAAGTAGGCTAGCATATAAAATAATCTTTCTAAAATTATATATACATGTATACTTCCCTGATGATTCAGAAGATAAAAAATAAAATCTGCCTGCAATTCCAAGAGACACTGGAAACTTAGATTCAGTCCCTGGGTCAGGAAGATCCCCTGGAGGAGGGCATGGCAACCCACTCCAGTATTCTTGCCTGGAGAATCCCAAGGACAGAGGAGCCTGGCGGGCTACAGTCCAAAGGGTCACAAAGAGTCAGACACGACTGAGCAACTAAGCACAAGTATGTGTGTGTGTGTGTGTGTGTGTGTGTGTGTGCGTGTGTGCTAAAAAAAAAAAAAAAAAGAGGGCCAAAGCATGTTCCTGAGAATGCATCAGCTGATTAGAGTTGCAAATTTTCTTTTTTCCATAAGCCACACCCGCAATGCATTATCTAGTTAACTTTTTATTTTCTTAAGTGCAATGAGAAATTGGAGACACTTGTTAAATTATCAGAGTGCAAAAAAGTTGACAAACTGTTGTAATTTTCCCAAACTTGGGGTGTTATCTTGCACACCTCTAAATCAACAATTTCTAAGTGACTTGACTTCATAAATTCTTTTTTAAAGTGTGAAATGTGCTTTTCTGTCACTTTCACACAAGGTTCACTGGTTTTCACACTGATTAATCAAAGTATACAAGTACAGTAAGTACAAAAAGCCTAAAGAGATTAAGAAAGAGACCCACGGACTCCTGACAAGTACAGAACTTAACTGAAGGAGGTAGAATTGTCAAAAGCTCTGGAACCGTGTTGTCTAGTACGGCGGCCACTGGCCCATGGATATGTACATGTCAGCTGTGTGTGTGTTATAGTCACTCAGTTGTGTCTGACTCTTTGTGACCCCATGGACTGTAGCCCACCAGGCTCTTCTGTCCATGGGTATTCTCCAGGAAAGAACACTGGAGTGGGTTGCCATTTCCTTACTCCACTGTGACTGGTTTCAACCTGCCAACACATTGTCACTCAACCACAGTTGGAAAGAGATGTGTCCAATCTGCTTTGGTGAACTAGTACAAGCAAGTATAAGTAGGTTTGACCTGGCTCCAGCAGACTACAGGATCTAAGTAACGGTCATCAGTGGGCATGGTTTGGTAAAAATTGACAGAGAACTTTAAGCTGAAGTATCTGGCTGACAACACCTGACAAGCACTCTAAACCTCAACTTCTGCAGAAAGGCAAAATATGGGACACAGCCTTGTAAGACCCAGACCTTCCCTGTCCACTCCTCGTCCCCACTCAACCCCAACCACTAATCTAATCAAGCTTCCAGCTCTACCTCCCAGGTTATAGGAAATATCAGGAAGAAAGAAAGAAGTTACACATCACCCCAAGGAAGCAAGCAGCCAAACCCAGGAAGTAGGACCTTCTCCAGCTCAAATGCCCCAGTGTATCTAACAATCATCCGCGAGGGCGGGGGGGTGGGGGGGGTGGGAAGGGACAGAGAAAACAAAAAGAAGAGAGAAACAGAAAAAGACGTTAAAGAATAAAAGACACTTATAACCAGATATATTGCAATATGTGATTCACAGAAACCAATTGAGTAGCAATCTGGTAAATTTTAACATGAAAGGATATTAGATGATACTAGAAATTATTGTTAACTTTGTAGGCTTAATATTGACGTGATGTTCTATTTTTTAGAACCCCTTATCAAATAAAGATGTATTTATGCTGAAGTATTTATAGGTGATATTCCTTAATATATATCATTTGCTTTAATATACTCCAGTAAAAATAAAATATGGATGAGGAAGAAAGATAAAACAGGCAGTCAAATGGTCTGAAAGCTAAGTCATAGATTCATGTGGATTCAGTATACTATTTAAGTTTTTCATTAGAAGGACTGATGCTGAAGCTGAAGCTCCAATACTTTGGCCACCTGATGTGAAGAGCCAGCTCCTTAGAAAAGACCCTGATTCTGGGAAAGATTGAAGGCGGGAGGAGAAGGGGACAACTAAGGACGAGATGGTTGGATGGCATCACTACCTCAATGGACATGAGTTTGAGCAAACTCTGGGAGTTGATGAAGGACAGGGAAGCCTGGCATGCTGCAGTCCCTGGAGTTGCAAAGAGCTAGACACAACTGAACAACAATAATCTAATTTTGCATATGTTTTCAAGACTTAAAAAATAATATAACTTTCTATTAAACATTCTAAAGATAAAATAAAAGATGCTTTCAGATCAAGAAGTAAGTTTGGCATTCTCTGTATCATGAGTTTGATTATGGAGTTGGTAACCATCTTCTGTATTTTTGGAAATTTCTAAAATGAAATTATTACTCTTAAATCAGGCACTTCCAAGTACACTTAATTTTTTAAATCCAAGGAAGAAAATCAGGTTAGTGGATAAGATCTTCATGGCAAACATCTTCTGACTAAAAATAAATTAATGATATTAATATGATAACAAAAGAAAAATTATTTAAAGCTTCCCAAATTTTTTTCTTAAATATACCATCATGTGATGAGGAAATCCATGTCATTTCTGTTCCTAATTTTCTAAAACACTGCAAAAATACAGTGATCCAAAAGTCACTGTTTATTGGGACTTCCCTGGTGGCCTAGTGGTTAAGAAGCCACCTGCCAATGCAGGAAACACAGATTCGATCCCTGGTCCAGGAAGATTCCACACGTGCAGAGCAGCTAAGCCCGTGTACCACAACTAATGAGCCAGCACTCTTGAGCCCTCAAGCCACAACTACTGAACACCCAGGGCAGCCAAAAAAAGTCACTATTTATTAATAGTTTCCTACTGTTTCCAAAACCAGCATGGTTCCCACTGAGCGCTGTAGGCAAGGCCACCAGGTCAAAAGACCAGGACCCACCCCACCCCCTTTCTGTTCTCCAGCAGATTTGTGTCCTCTTTGCAAATTTTTCCTTTCCTTCCCATCTTCCTCTCTCCCTCCAGTAGTTCTCCTTCTCTTCTCAATTTGACTTTGTGAAACCACTGGACTGGATTGGAAGAACAGATTCAAACCCCAGCATGGCTGCTGAGAAAACTCTGGGCCACAGCACACTGAGTGCATACAGTTCCTGCAAGTTCTCTTGCCAACATTTGCTGAGCTACAGAAATCCTGCTGGTGAGTGCTTTGCATTCTGATGGGACTGAAGGTACAAATTTTAAATGTTGAAGAATTAGGTAAGATTATACCATGAATGAATGCATAAATATATGGACACGAGGGAACCATTTGGTAATTTACAAATCATGTAAATTATGTCACACGTGAATTATAAATTATGAAATGGTTTCCTGTTAGCTAAAGATTTAACATTGCTCCCAGAAAAACTTACCTTGCTCCGTAGGAATGATTTCCTCCCTGCAGACGCTGGCTAATGACTTAGATCATTTGCTACCCACCTGCATAGTCCAGGTGTCTATTTGTGCATCACTAATGATTCTGGAAGTATTGCTTATGCCCAGCAACAAATATAGGATGAATTAAACATCAGTAACTGGTTTTGTGGAGTAGCTAAGAAAAACTGAAACTTAAAAAATGTGCCAAGGCAAACTTATTTTCATAAACGAATGCAGAACACTGTTTCCTTTGAAGTGGTGAAAACAGCACAGAATAAATTAAAATAACACTCATAAATCAGGTGAGCTGGTTCCAGATTCGATGATGGTGCTTAGCAAGCAGAAACTGCATTTGATTTAATTACCTACCCGTCACAATGAGGTCTGGGCTGTGGGTATGAATCTTCACCTGCCAACAGGTGTGCAATAAACATGTATTTTGTACTCAGGGGGCAAGAAAAAGTCTGACTTCCTTGATGGAACAGGAAAAGGCACACAGACACAAATTAATATCTCAGTAAATTATCCTTCTATATTTGTTCTCCCAAGTTTAAAGTAATTTTTCGACACCTTTCACAGGTTTGTATCTGACAGACTCAGCTTTATATCCCACGACTGAAGAGAGGCAGGGCTGCTGTAATCACGAGTCATCTCTATGCAGGGAGTGAAGATTTTAGTGTTTTGTGTGATAGCACGTTAGTGTTTTGTGTGATAAAACTTTACATGAAACTCAAGGATCTGTTTAATAAGCATTTGTGAGCACCTCCTGCTTGTGGACCATGCTCGGTACTAGGTGAAACCGGTGAGTAATAAACCACACTAACAGAAGTCATCACCTGCATAGGTCTCCATAGTTCTACAGAGAATTTTTATTTAGATATATGTACATGTTTACCGTTTTATTTTATTTTTTCCTTTTTAAAGTTAATCTTTTTTTAATTGAAGGATAATTGTTTTACAGAATTTTGTTGTTTTCTGTCAAACATCAACCTGAATCAGCCATAGGTATACATGTATCCGCTCCCTTTTGAACCTCCCTCCCATCTACCTCCTCAACCCACCCCTCTCAGTTCAGTTCAATTCAGTTCAGTCGCTCAGTCATGTCCGACTCTTTGCGACCCCATGAATCGCAGCACGCCAGGCCTCCCTGTCCATCATCAACTCCCAGAGCTCACTCAGACTCACTCCAGCCATCTCATCCTCTGTCGTCCCCTTCTCCTCCTGCCCCCAATCCCTCCCAGCATCAGAGTCTTTTCCAGTGAGTCAACTCTTCTCATGAGGCAGCCAAAGTACTGGAGTTTCAGCTTTAGCATCATTCCTTCCAAAGAAATCCCAGGGCTGATCTCCTTTAGGATGGACTGGTTGGATCTCCTTGCAGTCCAAGGGACTCTCAAGAGTCTTCTCCAACACCACAGTTCAAAAGCATCAATTCTTCAGAGCTCAGCTTTCTTCACAGTCCAACTCTCACATCCATATATGACCACTGGAAAAACCATAGCCTTGACTAGACGGACCTTTCTTGGCAAAGTAATGTCTCTGCTTTTCAATATGCTATCGAGGCTGGTCATAACTTTCCTTCCAAGGAGTAAGCATCTTTTAATTCCACCCCTCTAGGTTGATACAAAGCCCCTGTTTGAGTTTCCTGTGCCATACAGCGAATTCCCATTGGCTATTTATTTTACATATGGTAATGTAAGTTTCCATGTTACTCTTTCCATACATCTCACCCTTCCCTCCTCTCTCCCCATGTCCAAAAATCTATTCTCTATGTCTGTTTCTCCATTGCTGCCCTGTAAATAAACTCTTCAGTACCATTTTTCTAGATTCTGATACATATATATATGTGTTAGAGTATGATACATATCTTTCTCTTTCTGACTTACTTCACTCTGTGTAATAGGTTCTAAGTTCATCCACCTCATTAGAACTGACTCAAATGCATTCCTTTTTGTGGCTTAGTAATATTCCATCATGTATATGTACCACAACTTCTTTCTCCATTCATCTGTTGATGGACATCTAGGTTGCTTCTATGTTCTAGCTATTGTAAATAGTACTGCAGTGAACAATGGGATACATGTGTCTTTTTCAATTTTGGTTTCTCAGGGTATATGCCTAGGAGTGGGATTGCTGGGTCATATGGTGGTTTTATTCCTATTTTTTTAAGGAATCTCCATACCATCTTCCAGAGTGGCTGTGTCATATTTTATTATTTCTTTCCACATATTAAATTACCTTGAAATTATTTCTTCTTGAATAGTATGGTTTACTATCGTAAACCATAAGGACACTGTCTTTAACAGGATGATTAGGGGCCATAGAGATAGCAATTTTTTGTCCATTGTTTTACAAAAGAAAAATTACATAAAATTATTTACATAAAAAAAAATTAACTAGTGAGTGAAACAGGCCTATTCCTGCCCTAACCAAAGGAACCAATGGCTTTGTGGGCAACAAATCAGAGGACAAATATTTAAGTTCAAATTGTGCTAAGTGCTTGGTGACAACAAGAGATCAGGGGGCCATGACAGAGAAAGGCAAGGTGGAAAGATACTTTGGAAGCAGTGTTCAGAGAAGCCGCCCCTCAAGGTGGAGACATTTGGGTGGAGAATGAGAAGGAGCAGCTGAGTCAAGCATGCAGGGAACAGCATTCAAGCCAGGGGAACAGCATATGAGCTGGTGAACCACACAGGAGATGAACGTGCTCAAGAGGCTAAAAGAAGCCTGTGCAATTGGAAAGCAACAAAGCAGAGGGATGGAGGGAGGCTGCAGGGGCAGACAGACTCTGTCACCTACCTCCTGGCTATAGGGTAAGATTGGGATTTTACTGTAAGGGAACAAGCAGTCACTGACACATCCCAAACAGAGTGACATGATCTGATCTGTGCTTTTAGAAGCCCACTCTGGTCCATGATAGATCAAACAGGGACAAGACATCAGCAGAAAGCCCAGGCGGGAGGCAGTAAACCAGTCAAGGGACTGGCAGCCTGGCCTGGAGAGCTGGGACAGCTACGGAAAGTGGCAGGTGGCTCTGAGAAGAAGCAACAGGATGACAGGCCTTGTCCGTTGACTAGAGGTGGAGATGATGGAGAGAGGGATGAATCAGGACTTGTTTTTTATTCAAACTTTATGAATCCCCACGTCGTCAGTGGCCAAAACCTGGAAGCAACTTCATTGCCCATCAATATGAGAATGTCTGTGTCTGTATTTTATACGCACTAGGAAAATAGCATACTTATGCAACAGAATAGTACTCAATGAGAAAAAGTAATGAACTTCTGGTCAGCTCAACATGAATGGGTCTCCAAACCATTCCACTGAACCAAAGGAGCCAAGCACAGAGAACACATGTCAGAGCCTTCATGTCGATGAAGTTCTAGAACAGGCAAAACCAGACTATGGTGCAGAAGTCACAAAGTGGTTGCTCCCTGGGCGAGGATGGAAGGGAGGCCCCTAGGAGGATGGGGACATTCTCCTAGCTTGTTAGGTTTGGAAGCTACAGAGGTATCTGCCTTTGTCAGGCTGATGGAAGTGTGCACGTACATGCATATTGCATCATTTGTGAATGACACCTTGATTAAAAGAGATTATTCTGAAAACAAACGAATGCTTATTGGGTTTTTGTATTTCTCTTACTTGGTAATTTAATATCAATAATTAAAATAATAAATGTGGGAAAAAAACTTTGTCCTTTTATACCCCAGGTCTCACTTGTTTCTGTAAGATGTTCAAGGCCAGTACTGTGGTCTAAATTTTACAAAATTCAGAGATGGTAAGCAAGCCACTCAGGACACTAGGACCTGCTCACACCTGACCCCAGGTATCAAGATACATCCCTTCAAGGTGGCAGGTGTTGGAGGTAGGAGGCTTAAGTGTCCGTAGAGAAAGTGACCTTGAGGTGAATAAGGTGGGGGTGATCTTTCGGGCCTCAAGCCCAAGGCATTCTAATGTATGTCAGTTGCTCAATCAAGTCCAACTCTTTGTGACCCCATGGACTGTAGCCTGCCAGGCTCTTCTGTCCATGGGATTCCCCAGGCCAGAATACTGGAGTGGATAGCCATTCCTTTCTCCAGGGGATCTTCCTGACCCAGGGACTGAACCCAGGTTTTCTGCATTGCAAGTGGATTCTTTAAAGTCTGAGCTGCCAGGGAAGCCCAGGCATTCTGGGGTGGCATCCTTTCCCTTTCCTTCCTGCCCTTTCCCAGATGGTGAAGGACTGGAGTGGGTAATTCTGTGGAGCAGGGCTTAGGGGTTTGGGGGAAGTGGATTACAAGGGCCTGGGCTTTCAGGAAGGTGAAGCTGCCAAAGTAAGGAATCCTGTTAATCAACGGAAGTTCATGTCCCTGACGCACACTGAGGTCAAACAAATGGAAATCTCGGAGTTTTGGAGCAGAGAAAGATTTTTTGCAGGGCCATGCAGGCAGACAAGGTGGCTCACACCCTGAAAAGAAGACCTGAGCTCCCTGAAGGGTTTTGGCAAAGCATTTTAAGGGCCAAGAGAGAGGGAGGATGCTGGGGGTCTGTGATGAGCTCGTGCACAGTTCTCTGGCTGGTGGTAAGTTAGCTGGTAGGTCTCACAAGAGTGTCACAGTCCTTAGGCTCCAGGAGGCCTGGGGCTGTGCTCATGCTCATTAAGTAGTTAACATCTTCCACTGGGTGAGGGGTTTTCACATCTGCAAGACAGCTCAGGAAATTTGCATCCAATACTGTTATCTGGGTACTTCAGAGAGGAGCTCAGAGGATGTGGGGGAAGGCCCTGTAGGCCCATTCGGTCCTGCTCCCTTACTGTGTGTGCAATGCACAGTGACCAACAACCTGACCATCTCACACCTGAGCTATAGGTTCCCTCCCTGCCCCTCCCAAATCACTTCCCAAATCAATGCTGACATCACATTCTGGTCCCTGAGTCTGCCCCTAGGGAGCCCCAACTTAAACAGCCTCATATTGTTCAAGCTCATTAAGTTTTCAAAGACAATCTTTTCTCTGTCCTAAACACAGTGTGGCTCACAATTCAGTAAAACCATAGAGAGCAGAGGAAAGGAAAAACAAGAGTGGGGTCATTCCGTGAAGTGAGGGGTAACACCCATTACCTGCACAAATGCCCAGGTGGTGGATCACAGCCCGGAGCTCAGCGTCAGAGGAGACAAATGCTACTGTGAGGTTCCCGGTCACCAGAAAAAAAAGCAAAAAAATGAGCAGCTCTGGAGAAAAACAGGTTTTTCTGCCAGGAACTCCTACCAGGAGTTTCTCCTGCTGAGCCCCATAAAAGGGAGGCTGTGTGGACAGAACCCAGGTGTTGGCCAGCATGCAGGGCTGGCCAGCTGTGTTCACCACAGCCCTCAGTCACCCAGGCAGAGTGCCACAGGGGCTCCCGGGTCCCCACCACCCAAAGCTGGGGCATCTCACTGCGTGACTGTCTGACAGAGGCCCAGCTGGCAGCAGATGGTAGGTTCCACAAGTGGTGGTTTTCAAACTAGATTCCCTTTGGCCACCTGGGAAGGACATGGTGTGACTGATACTTAGAATATTTTTTTGCCAACAACTCAGCCCAGATCTGTTTGTATTGAGAAATGGAATATTCCTGCCATATCAGTAAACAAGGATATCACAGTCATCACAGATTCCAGCTCTCCATATGTGAATTTCTGAGCCTTGAGAGCACCCAGGAAGCCATCCAGCAGCCATCAGGCTTCAGCCACTCCCTACAGTGAGCACTGAGGAGCTCCGGATATGAAAAAACCAAGATCCTGGCCCCAGATAACTGAGATGCGTATGAAAGGAACAATTTCAGTGAGCCCAGACTCTTGCATCTTCCCATACAAAGAAAAGCACTAAATTCCTTGACTTGAGGTATAAAATATTTTTGATGTTCAGACTACCTGCCCTTTGCCGCAAAACTTCTATATTAACCTGGCTCCTCTCTGCGCCGCCCCCAATCCTCCGTGGAGCAATTCTCTCAGGGCTACTTGAGATGTTGCCTCCCTCACTTAAGTCCTATAAATTTCTGCCAAATAAAATGTAACTCTCAACTTTGAGGTTGTGACTATTTATTTATGTATTTAAGTTGACAGTATGCTAGAGGTATGACATCATGTCCCCTTGGAAGAAAGTGGTAGTCGTTCAGTCATGTCGGACTCTTTGCAACCCCATGGACTGTAGACCACCAGGCTTGTCTGTCCATGGGATTTCCCAGGCAAGAATACTGGAATGAGTTGCCATTTCCTTCTCCAGGGGATCTTTTCCGCGCAGGGATCAAACCTGAGTCTCCTACATTGCAGGCAGATTCTTTACCAGTTCTCCTGGCAAACCACTTCAGTATTCTTGCCTGGAGAGTTCCAAGGACAGAGGAGCCTGGCAATCTACAGTCCTTAGGATCACAAAGAGTCGGACACGACTGAGCCACTAACTCTTTCACTTGGAAGAAAGGATTGAGTCAATCAGAAAAGCACGAGCATGACCAACATGCTGAAGCCTCCCCGTCTTCTCAGCCTCACTTTGGGTAGATGAGACAGCACGGTTTGAGATGCCTGGAGAACGCTCCTCAGAACACAGAGACCCAGCCCTCACCCTTCCCCTGTGCCGTGTTGGCCTCGGCTTCACCCCAGGACCTGCTGGAGAGGCAGTCTGTCCAGAACCTGGACACGACTGTTTCCAACACACAGTAAGATTCCTGGATTCATCCTGGGGTTTCCCAGAAACACGCTCTGTAGATGATTCCCTCCAAGAAGCCCCCAGCACTCCCAAGAACTGTGGGGACACACTTTGCAGGAAGCCATGAAGCCAGCAGCCCATCTTCTCCAGGCAAGAATACTGGAGTGAGTTGTCACACTGGGTCACAGACCAGATGGGACCCTCTCCAGGCACCTGTATCCCCTGGGGTCTGAACTTCTCCTCCCTGTCCCCACGCGTCACTTCTCTTCTTCCTCCCAAACCCCTAAACCCTCTAAATCTCCCGTCTAAGCCACACACCTCCTTTTATCCACAGCCCTTCACCCAGGGTGCCCCCTCATCCTTGGTAACCTGGCTCTCGCTTACAGGTGAACTTTCCCTGGAGCGCTGGGGGGTGGGGGCCGTGTTCCCAGGAGCCTCATCTATCAGTCAGGAGGTAAGACCAGGTACTTCTTTGGTCAAGCATCTCGAGCACCTTGATCAAGCATCTCAATCAAGCCCTGATTCCTCCCCCTTTGCCCCCAAACTGTTCCTTCTGGACTCCCTGTCCCCCAGTTAAGGACCCTGGCTGTGCCTCATTGAACCAACTGTGGCAGTTTCTATCCCAGCTGAAGGCTTGCCACCCTTTCTCAAGAACATACTCCTGCTAACAGAGCGCTTGACTATGCAGGACAGGTGCAGGCAGTAGACATCCCACAGCAACCCGCAGCCAGGTATACGTGAGTGCCAGGGTCCTCGGCCCTCTGGAAGCCCAGGCCTGAACCCCAGAGCAGTCTACTCACTCGTGGATCCTTCACTTCTCTCCCTGCTCCTCCTTGTGCCCCCAGAGACATTCCCCAAGTGAGCCACCTGCTCCCAGCTCTAGGACGCAGGGTCTGCTTCTAGTGCGTGTGCGCTTAGTCGCTCAGTTGTGTCTGACTCTTTGTAACCCTCTGGACTGTAGACCACCAGGCTCCTCTGTCCATGGGATTCTCCAGGCAAGAATATTGGAGCGGGTTGCCATGCCCTCCTCCAGGGGATCTTCCCGACTCAGCAATCAAACCCATTGGCCTCCCACATTGCAGGCAGATTCTTTATCGTCTGAGCCACCAGAAAAGCCCAGGGAACCCCCTAAAATGGATGGGGCACCTTCCACCCTTCACCCAGTCCTACACTGGTCCTCCTGCTGCCCCACCCAGGCCCCTCCATAAACTACTTCTTACCAAGCCCTCTGTCTCTGTCCCTCCTTCTGCCCATTGCTGGAGTCCCCTTGGTGACAGCACATCTCTGGTGCCACAAGCCCTACCTGCCACCTTCATACCTGGGCCACCCACATCCAGGGGCTGCCCGCTCCATCCTGCTTTGGACACGCTTTCCCCCACTTGCCTGGGATCTCGTCTTCCCCAGAACCCCTGGAATTCACCTTCACACTTACACTCTCCCCAGATGCCTTTCCCTCTCCATTTTCTCCCTGGGCTTCACCTGCTTGGCTTTTTTTCCTCCCTGTTGAGATTTCACCATCCTCAACCCCGGTTTCCCTAGTGGCTCAGATGGTAAAGAATCCACCTGCAATGCAGGAGGCCTGGGTTTGATCCCTGGATCAGGAAGATCCCCTGTAGGAGGGCATGGTAACCCACTCCAGTATTCTTGCCTGAAGAATCCCATGGACAGAGGCGGCTGGTGGGCTATAGTCCATGGGGTCGCAGAGAGTCAGACACAGTGAGTGACTAAGCACAGCGCAGCCCCAGCAGCCCTTTCTCCCCAGCCCCTATGACCTCACAGCCCGTCCCAATTGCCAGACCAGTTCCCTTCCATTGTGGGTGCTCAGCCACTCACCAACTCACCTCCCACCAGCCAGACCCAAACCCAGGCTGTATCCTGCTGACAAAGTCACACCACCCAGCAGGCCAGGACCACTATGAATTCATGGCATCCAGCCTCAACCTGACCCTCGATGTTGCTCACGGATCCGTTTACATTTCTCTACAATAGCCGGCTGGTTCGGAAGTTCTCCTTTCCACTCGATCCCAGGACACCACTGCCTACCTCTTCTCACGAGAAGGTAACAATCCCTTCAGCAAAAAAGAGCCTTTGGAAGCAAACCTGCCAGCTTCCTGCACAGCCCTCCTGCAGCCCTTGCTTCTGTGCATTTCATAGTGTCTTCTGAGCACCTGTTGGGAACCAGGCATGTCCAGCTCCTCCTTCAGGCCAGGTCTGCCCCTTTCTGCCCCAGCATTGACCACTGGACACCTCCACCTACATGGTCCACAGCACCTCCAACTCAACAGACGCAAAAGGAATTGATTATCTTTCCCACAGTCAAAACCGGAAACAGGAGTGACCTTCGACCTCACTCCTCCCCCTCCCCACCCACCCACCAACACCTGCTAATCACAATTCCAGAAGAATCTTAAACCACCTTCAATCTCAGTCTCCCAACGTGACCCTCTCCAATCCATCAGGACCTGTGGAATGACCTTTCCAAAACAAAAGGAATCCTATGGTCACAGGAGAAGATAGAAGAAAGGCTCGGAATGTCTGCCCTGGGTGGGGAGTGGGATTCTCCTGAAGTAGAAAAAGAGAAGGGGGGAGGAAGCATTCTGATCACTACCACCACCCCAAATTCTAAGCCATAAACTGTAATTTTCCCTGAAGAACTTCCAAGCAGTCTCTATGCCCTGCCCACCATCATCATAGAACCTTGTGAGTATTTTGCTACTGGGCGTTCTGATAGCATTCGTTACACAGTCAGAGGTGCAGCTAGGACGTCGAGGAGTGAAACACATGTATTTAGATTAAGGCAAACTTCCGTTCAGATCTTGTTTATGCACTTTGTTTGTGGAGCCTGATTCTCCAGCTTAAGGTAAGGGATACCTCCTAGCATCGGATGACATCAGCTGAGAGAATCCAGGGGCGATGCTTCACAGAGGACTTGGCATGGACTGTAAACAGTCAGTAAACATTGTTTCCCCCCCTCCTCCTCCTGCAAGGCTATAACTGACTTGGCTGTTCTCCCACCTGTTTTCTTATGGTTTTATTCACTCACAAGATCCTTTAATAAAACCAAGGACAACAGGCGAAGCTGTTCCCATTTTAAAGGGGTGTGTGGTATGTGTGTATATACATATATGATCGTATGAATATACATCTGGCTCCTTGATAGTTTTGAATGTCCAGATGTGACATATATTCCTCCCCTCCACACACACACATAAAAAATTTAACACAGTGATGTTCCAGTATCACAAAAGGAACATATGACCATGCGGATCCAGGAAGTTAAATGATTTCCCACACCAGTGTGTGATATTATAGACACCCTCCTGCCAAACAGTGTACGTGCAGGCTGAAGATAACACACTGTTATACTGACTTGACAAATGAAGTGGCAAGAGGTTAGACCAGCAGGAGTGTTGATGGTATTTGTAATTCAATGAGAGAATCTGCCTTTGTCTATCTCTCTTCTATCGTCTCCTAATTTTTCTCCCGTTTCCCCAACTAGATGAGCAGTTTACTGATATTTCTCCCAGCAATCTTGATTCCAGCTTGAGCTTCATCCAGCCCGGCATTTCATATGATGTACTCTGCATATAAGTTAAATAAGCCCTTCATATTCCTATGAATATGAGTTGTATATATGAATATAAATATACCTATATATATGAATTCATATGAATATATATACCTATAATATGTATAACATATTATAGGTTATATGCCATAAGTATCTGAAGAATATATATGCAATATCTATATAGATAAAGAGGTTTGGTGTTTGACATATATGTGTTTGTGTGTGTGTGTGTGTGTGTGTGTGTGTGTGTGTGTGTGTGTACATGCATGCTTAGTCACTTCAGTCTTGTCCAACTCTTTGGATCCTGTGGTTTGTAGCCCACAAGTTCCTCTGTCCATGGGATTCTCCAGGCAAGAATACTGGAGTGGGTTGCCATGTCCTCCTCCAGGGGATCTGCCCAACCCAAGGATAGAACCCGAGTCTCCAGCATCTCCTGCATTGCGAGTGGATTCTTTACCCATTGAGCCATCTGGGAAGACCGCATGTGTGTGTGTTTCCTTCTGTGCAAGTATTTCTCTCTTTTAGACAAACTGAGCTGATACACGAACAAGCAGAACAGGGATTTCTAATTAAATCGATTAAGGAAGAACACTCAAAATAAGCTTGTCTATCTTCTCCACCTCTCTTGGTTCCTAGTATGGGGGGCGTCCCATGTGTTTGCAATGAGGGGCATGTTGGGGTCCCGCTGAAGAGCAGCGGGGAGGAGCTGGGGACGGGGAGGAGACTAGCTGGAGGAGGGGCTTGGGGCCACAACAAGAGACCAAGGTCATTTTGTGGGGGGTCTGAGGGTCACTGCAGGCTTAGAAGCCAAGGACTGACAGGCAACAAGATGCACATCCATACAGAGAACTAGCTCATGTCAGAGAACACCCTGAAGTGCAAAGACCAATCAGAAAACTTGCATTTATGTCAGGGAAGTCAAGATCCAAACCAGACATGTGATGGTGGGAATGAACAAAACTGTGATGGAGCCATGGCAGAGGTGGGACCCCAGGGAAGCTGATCAGATATGAAGGGAAGGAGGAGTGAGAAGGAGAGGAAAAAGAGGAGAGGAGCCCAGCCTGAAATGGAGACTGACTGGGGAAAATGAGGGGAAGAGTGAGGGAAGAATAACATCCCTCGGCTTCCAGATCGACAGCCCCTGTGATTCAGGTTATCCGCCCCCTAGGCAAGTTCCCGGGAGAATCCCCACAAGGTCCAGAGAGAGATGTGCATGCGGACATCTGTAAGGGGGGTAGGCTGTACAACTTGGAGGGTCTCACCCAGGAGACGGAAACCTCAGCGGTGGAGGCTCAGTGATCAGGAGCACAGCAAGGAAGTTAAAGCAACAACCAGCGGTGGGGGCAACAGGATAGATCTTAAAGCCACAGTGCACAGCGGAAAGGAGCAAGGAGCATGGTAACCTCATAAAACACTTTCATGTAAAACAAAAACACACATCAGGAGGTTTAACAGGAAGACACAGATAAAAGGATAAACGCAAACATCTGAGGATGCTGCCTTACCCGGGCGGGAGCGGGGAGGGGGACGGCAGTGAGTATGCGAGGCGGGGGGTGGCCGTTGACTGTTGACAGTGGGCAAGGGGGGGAGTGGGCAGGGGTTGGAAGTTGAAAAGAAGTGTGAACAGGAGAGAAAAAGGGTAAATCCAGGGAAAAAGGTGGGCATCCCTTGTCCCCAGCATGGACCTCCCACCCTACTCCCGCCTGGGCATCAGTTACGGTGCATGCGTGCACCCAACAAAACTCATTTTTACAGAGTAGACCAGTAATGTTTTTAAAAGATGTTTTTCTAGGTGATTTTGTTGCTTCTATTTCTTTGCAGCTTCCCTCCTGATAAGCCCAGCGTCCAACAGTCATTTAACTTTGTTATGTTCACGTTCAAGCCTGGCATGAGGCCAGACATCGTTGAATATCTGAAATGCATTCCTTTTTTTCTAACCTCAAAAAAAAAAGTTACAAAGAAAAAAAAAAAAAAAAGACGCTGAAAGACTGCCCAAGACTTTAGTCTGAGCCAGTCTGATAGAATTATGTCTGTGCTTACAGGCCTCTGGCTGTCCCTTAGGAGAGACCAGCTCCCCATGAGTATGTCTAGACTCTGCTTCAGCTTCCACCCTGGACTGGAACCAAAAGCACCACCAGGCTTATTCCAAGAGAACTGAGTCATACTCAAGGGGATGAGGAGAAAGCCCGACAGGGAGGCTTGGGAAGGTTGAGTCTACACTTGTGGTTTTGGTTCTGTTTTGCTTTTATTTAATTTTTGATTGGCCCAGCTACATGGCTTTCAAGATCTCAGTTCCCTGACCAGGCATTGAACCCAACCCACAGAAGTGAAAGTCTAGAATCCTAACCACCAGGTCATTGGGCAACTTTAATTCTTGAACTTCACATACTGTTAGTCCTAAGATTCTTGGCAGATTGCCCTCAAATGATGGTGAAAAGCAACTCTATCTAGTCCCAGGTACCCTGCCCAGGGTAGAATCATGTTACCCATGCAGCCCAGTTTTTACGCATCCTCTCAATGAATGCCCAAAGACATCACACAGTGTCTTCAGGTTCAGTTCACTCAGAAAGTCCTGGGCTACCTAGTATTCCACTATTAGTAATGAGGTAAAGTCCCCAAGCGGGGCCATGATTTCAGAGGGACTTTATATCCTTTTATTAGAGGACCTGACTATTCTCAGTATCTCCAGCAATTCAAAAGCTTCCTTCAGATCTTATTTTCACTCTGATATCCCCATCTCCAGAGATATATCTCCAGCTTCCCTGCTAGCTCAGTGGTAAAGAATCTGCCTGCCAATGCAGGAAAAGTGGGTTCAATCCCTAGATCAGGAAGATCTGCTGGAGAAGGAAATGACAACCCACTCCAGTGTTCTTGCCAGGACAGAGGAACCTGTTGGGCTATAGCCCCTGGGGTCACAGAGACTTAGCAACTGAACAGCCACAACAACCAGGGATACATTAGCCAGGGTCCTGCTGCATACCGCGGAGTAACAAACAATCCCCAAATCCCATTGCTAACAAGAGCAAACAGTTATTCCACACTGTGTAGACACAGCCCATGCCATTGCTGCTCTCGTTTTGTTGGCAAAGGCAGTTTCTCAAGGGAACAGAGTCAGACGGTGGAGTGGCATGTCCCCTCTGCCCACTCTATAGGAAGGTACTCTCAGTCTCCAGGCCGAGAGCATGGATGGAGGCCCCCGTTACAAGAAGGTAAAGGAGAATCCTGAATGACAACCCAATCCACCACAGGGATGTTGAAACATGTTGAACTTACTCTGGGCTTGGTCTTGAGGACCTTATCCTCTGCATCCTTCTCTACACGCACCACAGGAGAGATTTCTCTCGGATCTCAGATCCCAGATAGATATACTTCTGGCAAATGTTTATTTTCGTCTTATAGACATGCTTCACAGGCTGCTGGGAATTTTCAGCCCACTTGTAGCAACTATGCATGATGCTGGCTTACTTCTCAGTGTTTCTCCCTTTATTCTGCCTTCAGCCTAATTCATCACTTTCTTGACATGTAGTTTCACCTCTGAATTCTTGTTGTAGGCCATTTTCTTTTTTTTTTTTCTTTCTGGTGAATTTACAGTCATTTATGCATCCAACAAATACATTTTTAAAATTTCAGTCTGTGATGAAGTAATACAAATAGCATATTTAGGAAATTTCAACAGTACAAATGTCATGCAAAGCATAAGTGAGTTTCTCTCCTATCATCTCTACCCATCCAATCCCCATTCCTCCACCCCAAGAAGTAGCCACTGAAACCTGTTCTAATTGTGTGCATGGGAGTCTTATCTGTTGGAAGAATCCCAGTGGAATTTCTGGGACAAGAAAACCCATGCATCTTAAGTTTGGAAAATGCTACCCAAATGTTTTCCCCAAACGCCGTTACTAGTTTGCACCTGGAGAAGGCAATGACACCCCACTCCAGTACTCTTGCCTGGAAAATCCCATGGATGGAGAAGCCTGGTAGGCTGCAGTTCATGGGATCGCTAAGGGTCAGACATGACTGAGCAACTTCACTTTCACTTTTCACTTTCATGCATTGGAGAAGAAAATGGCAACCCACTCCAGTATTCTTGCCTGGAGAATCCCAGGAGTGGGGAAGCCTGGTGGGCTGCCGTTTATGGGGCCACACAGAGTCGGACACAACTGAAGCAACTCAGCAGCAGCAGCAGCAGCAGTATCTACGATACCTGTTTACACACCAAGTATATAGCCACTGTGCATTCTGTCTGTGCTTACCAGCCACTGTATATTATCACAGACCACTCTCAACCTATTCTCAAAGTTTTAACTTCTACCCAATCAAGTGAAAATCATTTGTATCTTTTTTTTCTGTTCATATGTTTTGGGAACACATTTCTTATTGATTTATGAGAGCTCTTTGTATAGTAAAGGAATTAACTTAGAAAGATAGCATATTATTTTTGCAGCTTCAGAGCCCTTTTAAAGTGAAATGAATGGATAGATACATGCTTAGATAAGCAAATAAATAATGACCACTTAAAACACATACTGGGGAAAGCATGGGCTAGTCCTTGAGTCCTAGCAAGAAATTTTGATTTTCCCACTCTTCTGTCTCCTTCCCTCCTCTTCAGTTTGAAGTCATACATTTTGGTGCTTCTCTCCCACACAAGACGGCGGCTTCTGCGGTGGCTCAGTGGTGAAGAATCCACCTAATGCAGGAGACGTGAAGATCCCCTATAGAAGGAAATGGCAACTCATTCCAGTATTCTTGCCTGGGAAATCCCATGGACAAGAGTCAGGCGGATTACAGCCCATGAAGTCTTGAGTTGGA
This sequence comes from Budorcas taxicolor, assembly GCF_023091745.1. Lineage (NCBI taxonomy): Eukaryota > Metazoa > Chordata > Mammalia > Artiodactyla > Bovidae > Budorcas > Budorcas taxicolor. The sequence continues at coordinate 40,798,276 of NC_068922.1, read as the reverse complement.
CAGGACTTAGCAACTAAACCACCACCACCAGGCTAGACAGAGCTCCGCATTCAGTAAGTGAAAATGGGATTAATGAACTCTCTATGGGAGAGGCAACTTCTTCAACACGTGTTTTGCAATGTGTACGTTTCCAAACATTTGTCAAATATCCAGGATAGAAGTTGCATTTTTATTCATCAAAACCCAGGTACACAGTGTTTCTAAGTCGTATGTGTATGCAGTCAGTTTCTACTTTGCCAGCAAGATCAGCCTCAATATGCCAGTAGGAGAAAGGAGAAAAATTTCTGAATGTGGGCATGCAAATGCCAAGCACATCTGCCTGCTGTCCTCGCTCCAACTGGACACATCCAAGTGTCCATGTGGTCATGGCCAATTCACTTGAAAGCCACTGTGTTTCCAACCTCACATTAGTAAGAAAACAGTGTTCCCAGTCCTTCCCCAGTTTGAATTTGGAGTAGTTTTGTTGTTACTATTGTTTTATAAATAAGAAAGTTTCTTGCCCTGACTTGCTTTTAAACAACAGCTGTCCTGAAGTTAGTTCTCCCAGCCCCACCTTGCTTTTGTGCCAGTTCAGAAATCTTCAGACTTCCTCTCTTCTTCCAAAAATTTAATCATCTTCGGTGCCTTAAAATGAAACAACAATTTTCAAAAGTGAAAAAGAGGACTTTTGCAATTTTTCTGTTGTTTTTAACTATCTACAAATAAGTTGTGGCTGTTTAAAACAAACTGAAACATCTACTACTGCAAATACTTGAGCAAATTATGAATAGACTTTTGTTTTTCAGTCACTCAGTTGTGTCTGACTCTTTGCAACCCCATGGACTGCAGCACGCCAGACCTCCCTGTCCTTCACTATCTCCAGAGTTTGCTCAAACTCATGTCCATTGAGTCAGTGATACCCTCCAACCATCTTATCCTCTGTCATCCCCTTCTCCTCCCGCCTTCAATCTTTCCCAGTAGGTCTTTTCCAGTGAGTCAGCTCTTCGCATCAAGTGGCCAAAGTATCAGAGCTTCAGCTTCAGCATAAGTCCTTCCAATGAGTATTCAGGGTTGATTTCCTTTAAGAGTGACGGGATCGAACCCAGGTCTCCCTTACTGCTGGCAAATTCTTTACAGTCTGAGCCACCAGGGAAACCAGGAATGGCCTATTAACAATATTAAACTCCACACACTGCCTTCAATGCAGGAAATGCAGAAGACACAGATGACACGGGTTCAACCCCTGGGTCGGGAAGACCCCCTGGAGAAGGAAATGGCAACCCACTCCAGTGTTCTTGCCTGGGAAATCCTATGGACAGAGGAGCCTGGCGGGCTACAGTCCACAGGGCCGCAAAGAGTCAGACACGACTTAGCAACTAAACAACAGCAACAGCAAACCTTGCCCGAGAAAAAAAAAATCAGATTGGTGTTGTAGAATAGCCATAGCTAAGGTTAAAGGATCTTGCCAAGTGCATCAAGAGAGTTTCCGACCTTTTTAATGAATGTAAATAGCCTACTTTTTTGTTTCTAGACGAGTAAGACATTCTTTTAGTAGAATTCAAAAGATGTCAAATTACATTTCACACTATCAAAACACAGCTCAGACAACGTGCTGGGAGGATTGTATGCATCGTCTGGCCCAGCCTTAAACGGACACAGGAGTGGATAGGTCTCTCTTCTGTCAAGGGCAACATCTAGGTGGGACCTGGCTACAAAAGCAATGTGTCATACTTTTCGTTTAATTTTTTATTGACTAAAAAAGGTGAAATTGCAGTTTCCACTTTTAAATCTTAAAAGGACAGCAGGAAAACAATATAGAAGCATCTAAATTGCTTCATACAGCTAGTAAACAATAAAAGTAAAATTACTTTTTACACTTTGTGATCCTGAAAAATTGGTAGAGTCATTTTTTGCGATGTTCTCTGTACTTTGAAAATCAAATACAGTCTTTCATGAAATTTTATATATATATATATATATATATACACACACATGGGCTTCCCTGGTGGCTCAGAGGTTTAAGTGTCTGCCTCCAATACGGGAGACCTGGGTTCGATCCCTGGGTCGGGAAGATCCCCTGGAGAAGGAAATGGCAATCCACTCCAGTATGCTTGCCTGGACAATCCCATGGATGGAGAAGCCTAGTAGGTTACAGTCCACGTGGTCGCAAAGAGTCGGACACAACTGAGCGACTTCACCTCACCTCTTCACCTCACCTCACCTCATACACACACATATATTTCATAAAATTAATTTAGAAAATTGAATTCACTTCATGAAGCCATATGAATATATATATTAAATAATTGAATATATGCATATTGAATATATGAACAATTGAATATATACATATTCAAAGGCAAACTTCTTCCTATGTATACAACTATCTATTGGCAACAGAAAAACAACAATCTTTTTCCTTTAACTAAATTTTAAAACTGGACTTCACCTGTCAGAATTTTAAAGACACATGTAATAACTCACAAAAAGCCATGAATGCTGGTTGGTTTTAGAACTAATTTATTAACACTCAGTTCAATTCATTTCAGACGCTCAGTCGTGTCCGACTCTTTGCGACCCCATGAATTGCAGCATGCCAGGCCTTCCTGTCCATCACCAACTCCCGGAGTTCACCCAAACCCATATCCATCGAGTCAGTGATGCTATCCAGCCATCTCATCCTCTATCATCCCCTTCTCCTCCTGCCCCCAATCCCTCCCAGCATCAGAGTGTTTTCCAGTGAGTCAACTCTTCACATGAGGTACTGGAGTTTCAAAGTACTGGAGTTTCAGCTTTAGCATCATGCCTTCCAAAGAAATCCCAGGGCTGATCTCCTTACAGTCCAAGGGACCCTCAAGAGTCTTCTCCAACACCACAGTTCAAAAGCACCAATTCTTCAGCGCTCAGCCTTCTTCACAGTCCAACTCTCACATCCATACATGACCACAGGAAAAACCATAGCCTTGACTAGACGGACCTTTGTTGGCAAACTAATGTCTCTGCTTTTGAATATGCTATCTAGGTTGGTCATAACTTTCCTTCCAAGGAGTAAGCGGCTTTTAATTTCATGGCTGCAGTCACCATCTGAAGTGATTTTGGAGCCCCAAAAAAAAAAGTCTGACACTGTTTCCACTGTTTCCCCATCTATTTCCCATGAAGTGATGGGACCGGATGCCATGATCTTCGTTTTCTCAATGTTGAATTTTAAGCCAACTTTTTCACTCTCCTCTTTCACTTTCATCAAGAGGCTTTTAGTTCCTCTTCACTTTCTGCCATAAGGGTGGTGTCATCTGCATATCTGAGGTTATTGATATTTCTCCCAGCAATCTTGATTCCAGCTTGTGCTTCTTCCAGCCCAACGTTTCTCATGATGTACTCTGCATATAAGTTAAATAAGCAGGGTGACAATATACAGCCTTGATGTACTCCTTTTCCTATTTGGAAGCAGTCTGTTGTTCCATGTCCAGTTCTAACTGTTGCTTCCTGACTTGCATATAGGTTTCTCAAGAGGCAGGTCAGGTGGTCTGGTATTCCCATCTCTTTCAGAATTTTCCACAGTTTATTGTGATCCACACAGTCAAAGGCTTTGGCATAGTCAATAAAGCAGAAATAGATGTTTTTCTGGAACTCTCTTGCTTTTTTGGTGATCCAGCGGATGTTGGCAATTTGATCTCTGGTTCCTCTGCCTTTTCTAAAACCAGCTTCAACATCTGGAAGTTCATGGTTCATGTACTGCTGAAGCCTGGCTTGGAGAATTTTGAGCATTAATTTACTAGCGTGTGAGATGAGTGCAATTGTGTGGTAGTTTGAGCATTCTTTGGCATTGCCTTTCTTGGGGATTGGGATGAAAACTGACCTTTTCCAGTCCTGTGGCCACTGCTGAGTTTTCCAAAATTGCTGGCATATTGAGTGCAGCATTTTGACAGCATCATCTTTCAGGATTTGAAATAGCTCAACTAGAATTCCATCACCTCCACTAGCTTTGTTCGTAGTGATGCTTTCTAAGGCCAAGTTTAACTAAAAAATGGGTTATTAAAAAAAATGGGTTATTGTGGGTAAGAAAAATGTATCTATCATCACTAACACTCTGGGCATGGATCATTAGAATTTTAAAGTTAAAAGGGGTTTCAGAAATCACCCTGAACAACCTTTTCCTGATGGTGAACCAGTCTATATTTGAAAATTCCATGTTAAAAAAAAAAGAACTTAATATTCAACCCTTAAGAGCTTACATTCAGAAAGAAAACCTGGGACTGTAGTTACCACAGCCATGGCGCAAGGCTCAGAGAACACGTGGCATTTGTTTTCTCACCTACTGGTGTCCAAAGACCCCATTTTAATGTACTCACACCCAGGGCCAGACCCTCGAGCCACTGAGGAAAACCCAAGCAAGAGTGGCCCCTGAGCCTCGCCCTCCTCTCTGGCCCGCACCCCTCCACCAGTTTCCTCTGCTGCTTCTCCTGTGAACTGCCACCCATCTGACCCCAGAGTGTCTTTATGCATCCCTTTGATGTCTGATCCTGGCCAAGCCCCTGGGACCCTGGGTCCTAGCCACTGTGCAGATTCTGGTGTCACCACACACCACCCCCTGCTTGCTGTTTCAGCCCCCCAGGTGCTCAAGCTTGAACCTGGGATTCTACCTGGCTGTCTGTCCATCCTCCCTCAGCAAACTCTGCCACACACACACACATCCTCATTCAACCTGCCAGTCTTATCCCCTCTAAAATATTCCTAGTTCCATCTTCCCCATCCCCACTGCCTGGGAAGAATTCTTCAGAGCTACTCAAATGTAATCATTATCTCACAGACCTAGAAAACAAACTTAAGGTTATCAAACAGAAGTGAGGATGGATAAACTAAGAGTTCGAGATTAATAGACATACACTACTACAAACAAAATAAATAAAGAACAAATACAAAATAAATAAACAACAAATTCCTACTGTATAAAACAGGGAGCTATATTCTATATCGTATCATAACCTATAATGAAAAAGGATCTGAAAAATAGGCTTCCCTAATGGCTCAGTGGGTAAAGAATCCGCCTGCAGTGCAGAAGACATAGGTGATGAGAGTTCAGTCCCTGGGTGGGGAAGATCCCCTGGAGGAGGAAATGACAACCCACTTCAGTATTCTTGCCTGGGAAATACCACAGACAGAGGAGCCTGGCAGGTCATAGTCCATAGGGTCCCAAGAGTCAGATGTGACTTGGCGATGAAACAACAAATACACACATGTATATATATGCACGTATAACTGGATCACTTCACTGTATACTTGAAATAAACACATCACTATAAACCAATTTTACTTCAAGAAAAAAGTCTTTTAATGTGATTATTATCATTTTCCTAAACTCTTAAGGAATCCAAGAGCAATCTCTTCTCACTGCCAGCCTCTATTTTTAAGGTACATTACAACTGCTGAATTATCACCTAGGAAAATTCTCAATGTGCTCTGTTTTCTCATAATCAACAAAATATGGTAGATTCATGTGACACATAAACTCTTAGTGCATTGTTTATTCCTTGGGATGGGGGTGGCACACAGAGCAATAGGATTTCCGAATTCTTGAGACTGTACCCCAGGCTGCTGGAGTTGGGATTTTAATATACAACCTGTGTTGTGGGCCCCTGGGCTGGATGGTGCAATGCCACCAGAGTGGCCAGGGAAGCAAGATTTACCTTGAGCCTTCTGTACTGAAACTGAGCAGTGACCCCATGTAGGGAGCTATATCCCTGCTCTCAACCCTTGCTCCTTCCCACCCTGGCTTTGTAAGAGAAATTTACTTCCTCGCCTAATGGGTGTCAGGCTTTGCCAAGATGTACAGAGATGACAGGATGTCCGTTCAGAACCCAGGTCTTCGAAGACATCACACCTTTCCTCATCACATCCTTGAACGTCCTCAACCACAAGAAGACTATGCCCTGGGTCATTGTTGGTTCCCTGATGGGAGGCAGATGAAGCCTGAACCCACCCACAGCTTGAAGCCAATCTCCTCTCACTGATCTGCAGTCCCACAGTTCAGGAGAAAGGTATCATTTCTGCTTTATGCAGCTGAAATGTCAATACAGTGTATTGTAGGACATCATGCAGCTGGTATCTGACTCATCACCCTGCCAGAAGCTGGGAGTGACACGAATCTGCACTGTCTGTGATGGAGGGACCCTCTGCCTTCAGCTCCGCCAGCAACCTTGTCAATTGACTTGACTGGACGCTCCCTGTGAATGGCAGGATTTCATGGAATCGCTGCCAACCTTTGGTCCATATCGCTCATGTCTAAGAACCTACTAGTGAGGAGACAACAGATGGACAAACCTATAAATGAATGTGGGAAAAAGGAGGGTGGTCCTTGGTTACTATCCTCTCTTGGCCAAGAGGTCTGAATGCTTCTCCACAATGGCCTCTGTACCTCCAGGACTGGAATTCAAGTGCGTTCCTCTTCCCCTCCAACAAGACTCCATGGGAAATAAAGACATCAGACCTCATACAGTGTCTTTATAGCTCTGTGTGAAACCCAAGTTGTCCTAACAGCTTTTGGATAAACTGTCCCACTGATTGGATGTCAATTTAGATGATCTGGGCCAGAGGCAAGTCTGGAAATGGGCCTGCTGGCTCCTGAGCTTCCACTCTACCGTGGGCTCAAGCGTGGTTTCTGAAAAGCTCTCTCTCTTCTCAGGCTCACCAAGAAAGCCTCTTTGGTCAGAGCTAGAGGTACAAGTAAAGATTTTGACAGTTGGCTGCACCTCTTGGTGTGTTGTTTCTTGGGGTGGGGGTGGGGGGTAGATTACACATAGTGACCTGATTAAAGAAATTGCTTGCAGGCAGTTTTCTGGCAGAACATGGTCAAGGCCAGTGGAGAGAAGAGTTTTAGAAAAGACCATCTTTGGAGCTCAAAGGGCTTTGGCAAGACCATGTCCCAGCAGGAGCCCCATCGCTTCCGAGAAATGTTTGGAGAATACACAATGTCTTTGGCTTCCACAGATGTTTATGTAGTGCTGACTTCAGATATAAATATCTCCCACTTTTTTAAACCATCCTATGTCATTTTGGAACGTGCTCATTGCCATTTTCAATCTTCTTGCAGCTTTTAAAGTGAAAAAAGGAAGAAATGAAGACTTTGCAGACATGAAAAATGAGAATAGAGAATATTTCTTGAATATCCATTAGGTACCGAGCACTTGTGCTTTTATATCTCGTGGACTCCATACCAAAAAAAAAGAAAAAGAAAATCAAGGAAGTAGACAGGAATATCAGCTCCATTTTCCCAGTAAGAAAAGTGAGCTTGGAAAAGTTCAACAGCTGGAGCAGGTATTGGGATGCTAAGTTCCCTGTCCATCTAACATCAGGATTGATTCCCTTAGCTATGGCATTGAGATGGAAGCATGTCATGAATTGTGGAGTGCTGGTGGGCTGCCATCTATGGGGTCGCACAGAGTCGGACACGACTGACGGACGCGACTTAGCAGCAGCAGCCTGTAACACCGGAGAAGGCAATGGCACCCCACTCTAGTACTCTTGCCTGGAAAATCCCATAGACAGAGGAGCCTGGTGGGCTACAGTCCATGGGGTCACTAAGAGTCGGACACGACTGAGCGACTTCACTTTCACTTTTCACTTTCATGCATTGGAGAAGGAAATGGCAACCCACACCAGTGTTCTTGCCTTGAGAATCTTAGGGGCGGGGGAGCCTGGTGGGCTGCCATCTATGGGGTCCACAGAGTCAGACATGAAGCGACTTAGCAGCAGCAGCCTGTAACACTCATCTCTCACAAGATGGGTAAGAAGAAACCAGCTCAAGACAGACCACCATCTGCAAGTGGTGATGACCCAGATCCCAGCATCAATTAACTGATAAATCCATTAAGTAATCCATTAATCAACAAGGAACTAAGTAACTAAGTAACTTCTGTATGAAAGATGTTGGCACCTTGTAGACACATTCCTGTGCCCAGCCTGAAGCAAACTTACGTGCAATAGGAAGAGTTTATAAATAGATCTACATTTTACATTGTGAAGTTTTTTTAGTTTTCTTATCCGTTAGAATATGGCAAAATATTTACAGATGAAAAGATTAGCTTCAAAATAGTCCAGATTAAAGAATGATGAAGCTGGGTGATGACTCTATGAGGACTCGTTGTACTATTCTATTTTAACATATGCTTTAATACTTACATAAGAAAACTGTTTCTAAAAGTCTTACCGTAGGTCTAATGGTTTTAGAAATGAGTTGAATTAAGGAAAGGCAAGTTAGTATACTAAAGATAAAGCTAATTTAAATGGACAGTTAAAAATAGATCCATTCAGAAACTGGTTTCTATGAGAAACTGAAGACAGTGTCTGAAGTGAAGTGAAGTTGCTCAGTCGTGTACAACTCTTTGCCACCCTGTGGACTGTAGCCACCAGGCTCTTCTGTCCGTGGGTTTCTCCAGGCAAGAATACTGGAGTGGGCTGCCATTTCCTTCTGCAGGGGATCTTCCCAATCCAGGGATCAAACCCAGGTCTCCCACATTGAAGGCAGACACTTTAACCTCTGAGCCACCAGGGAAGGCCCCTGAAGACAGTGTCTAGTCTCATATAATTTTGATGACAGAATCGTAATACGACTTTCCCATAATCCTAAGAAAATCAAATGGCATTGGGATCTGCAGCAAGAAGCTTCTGTTCAGCCACCAAGAAAAGTAACTTAAGACCCCAGACTCTCCTCATAGTAGGATAACATGGTAATTCCCAAAAGAAGAATATTAGGTCCAATTTGAGCGCAGAAATAGACAGCTGTGGGACCACCCAGGTCTTGCACGTATCTCCCAAAGGGAGCTTCTAGGTGGCATCAAGAGAAGGGACATAGAAAGGAGAGCTTAGAATTTTCTCTTCTTTCAAGATTTTTTTAATGTGGTCTTTTTAAAAAAATCTTTATTGAATTCGTTATAATATTGCTTCTGTTTTATGTTTTGGTTTTGGGCCACAAGACATGTGCGATCTTAACTCCCCAGCGAAGGATTGAACCCACACCCCCTGCATTGGAAGGTGAAGTTTTAAACACTAGACTGCCTGAGAAGTCCCAGGATTTTCTCATAAATATGTGAGTGCAAGTTCATGTTTGAAATACTGAGGCACAGAGAAGCAAAACATCATCTGGCCAGAAGAATAAGATAAATAGCAAAAACTCCAACAGATAAGCCAAAGCCAGATCAGACACACAAGACAATGCAGAGGAAACGCTCCCCATTTGTTGAGAATGAGAAGAAGACATCAATTATCTCCAACCACTGACCCCAGAGAAGACATCACACAAAAAGGAGCAGCAAAGAGAAGTCTTGACAAAGGCTTCCCTGGTGGCCCAGACAGTAAACAATCCACCTGCAATGCAGGAGACCTGGGTTCAGTCCTTGGGTTGGGAAGATCCCCTGGAGGAGGGCATGGCAACCCACTCCAGTATTCTTGCCTTGAGAATCCCAATGGACAGAGGAGGCTGGCGGGTTACAGTCCATGGGGTTGCAAAGAGTAGGACACGACTGAGCAGCTAAGCACATGATCAATGGAAATGAGGAAGGGGGAGCTTTCCAGGCTCAGGGAGCTGCATATACAAAGTTCAGAAGCATCAGAGTACAGTGCTACTGCAGCTGCTAAGTCACTTCAGTCGTGTCCAACTCTGTGTGACCCCATAGATGGCAGCCCACCAGGCTCCCCAGTCCCTGGGATTCTCCAGGCAAGAACACTGGAGTGAACTGCCATTTCCTTCTCTAATGCATGAAAGTGAAAAGTGAAAGTGAAGTCACTCAGTCGTGTCCGACTCTTAGTGACCCCATGGACTGCAGCCTACCAGGCTCCTCCATCCATGGGATTTTCCAGGCAAGAGTACTGGAGTGGAGTGCCGTTGCCTTCTCCGTCAGAGTACAGTGACCACTTACAAAATAAAGACTGGCTGGTAAGGGTGTTCAGAAAAGGGACCCCTCCTACACTGTTGGCAGGAATGCAATTTGGTACAGCCACTATGGAGAATAGTATGGAGATTTCATCAAAAGAAAAACTGACGATAGAGCTACCATGTGGTCCAACAGTCCACTCCTGGGCATACATCTAGACAAAGCTGTAATTCAAAAAGATACATGCACCCCAATGTTCATAGCAGCACTATATGCAACAGCCAAGACGTGGAAGAAACCCAATGCCCATCAACAGATGAATGGATAAAGAAGGTATGGTGTATATATAATGGAATATTACTCAGTCTTAAGAAAGAATGAAATACTGCCATTTGCAGCAACATGGATGGACCTGAAGAATATTACACTTAGTGAAAGAAGTCAAAGACAAATACTGTATCACTTATATGTGAAATCTAAAAAATAATACAAACGGGTCTATATACAAAATAGAAACAGACTCACAGACATAGAAAACAAACTTATGGTTACCAGAGGTGGGAGAGAAGAGGAGAAAGACAAATTAGGGGTAGAGAATTAACAGATACAAACTACCATATGTAAAATAGATAAGCAACAAGGATATACTGTATAGCATGGGAGATTATACTCATTATCTTGTAATAACCTATAATGGTATATAATCTGCAAAAATACTGAGTCACTATTCTGTATACCTGAAACTAACACAATATTATAAATCAACAATACTTCAATTTTAAAATTGCCTAATAGAAGGAAAAAAAGAAAAAGAAAGAGAGATGAGGGGAGGAGGAGCAGGAGGGAAGAAGGAAGGAAGATAGATAGATATAGATAGAGAGATAATCAGTATGTTAAGTCAAGGATGTGTGAAGTAAGCTGATTGGACATCCAGAAGTTGGTACTCTATTCTGCAGGCAGTAGGGAGCCACTACAATGACCTGTAATTTCGGGAGGGCAGAGATGGTGGCTTTCTGAGATTAAGTGGGAAAGGAAAGATATTCCTGGAAGTAGGTGGCCTAAATGGGTGAGGGGGTGCACTCAGGGTCCGAAGGGGAGAGGACTGAGGACTGGCTGGCCAATGAGATGGGTCCAGCAGGGAAGGACTGCTGACAGGGCAGGGCAGGACAGGGCGCTAATCCTCAGGCATGCTCAGTATTCTCCTGTGGGTGTCTTCCTGGTGGGGAGGAAGCTGATTTCAGGGGCTCTGCAGAATCTGCTGGTTCTAACCTCACCCACTCTCATACCAAGGTCTGCCATGGCCAAAACTGGACGCTCAGTTGAGGAACTCTAGGACCAACCTTTAAAATAGATCTCTCCCCTTCCACCAGGAGTGAGTTATGTTTCCTACTCTCTTGAGTTGCCAATGTTCCTGATCCCCTATTTTTCCTGATTAAAGGAAGCCTATTCTATAGATTGAGCAGGATGACTAGGGTGCAGGGAAAATCACAAGACTCCCCCATAAATTAACTTGATCCAACAGTATGAAAGACAGACTGAGGGGACTCCCCTGCTGGTCCAGTGGTTAAGACTCCATGTTTCCAGTGCAGGGGGCACAGATTTGATCCCTGATCAGGGAGCTAAGAACCCGCATGCAGTGAGATGTAGCCCAAAAAAGAAAGATGGGCTGAGAATTTTAGGGTTTTGTCCCCTTCTTAGTATGAAGCCCTGGTTAAATGTGTTGGTCATGTGGGCGTCCAACTGCAGCGGTGGAGATCAGTGAGGGTTGGGCTAGCAGGACAGTGCAGAGATGCCCCCAATTCCCAACCAAGGAGGCATTACTGTTACTGTTAAGACACTTCAGTCATGTCCGACTCTGTGCAACCCCATAGATGGCAGCCCACCAGGCTCCCCCATCCTTGGGATTCTTCAGGCAAGAACACTGGAGTGGGCTGCCATTTCCTTCTCCAGTGCATGAAAGTGAAAAGTGAAAGTGAAGTCGTTCAGTTGTGTCCAACTCTTAGTGACCCCATGGACTGCAGCCCACCAGGCTCCTCCGTCCATGGGATTTTCCAGGCAAGAGTACTGGAGAGGGGTGCCATTGCCTTCTCTGAAGGAGGCATTAGGAAGGATCAACCCTCAGAGAAACCTCATACACAAATTCTCTCCTGTCCACACCCGCAACCACCATCCCATGGAGGCCTGGATACAAGACTCCTGTGGTCTGCATCTGGTTGAAAGCTTGGGGCAGGATCCCTGGGGGAGGGGTGGAGGCGGAGAGGGGTAGTTTTGCTCCTTGGTAGCCTGTTTGGAGAACTTTATTTGGCCAGAAAACAGAAGCAAGCAGGGGTGAAAGGGGTGAGGTTGAAGCATGCTGTGAACTTGGCAAAGGAACTCTGTGAATTCCGAGATAGGAGAGCTGCAAGAGATGAGACGGTGAGGGGAGGTGCCACCAGCATCTTTCCAATGAGTGGCAGCAAAACCTGCATTAGAAAACTCGGCATTTCCAAGTGGCTTCAAATGACTTGATTGTTTGAAAAATAATTGATGGTTTCTAAACAGTCACAGGAAATGGACAATTTAAATGAAACCCACATGTAGCTTTGGTTTCACATTTGTACTGCCCAAATTAGTAGGATAGCTTTTGTCTAACTCACTGCATACCTGGCTCCATACATGTGGCAGGGTTAGCAGCAGTATTTAGGTAACTGTGATGATAAAGTAGTAATTTTAAAAATCCCTTCAGTCTTCACATGATACCAGGAAAGTGAGTATCATTTTCTCACTTCTCAATTCCATTCCCTATGCAAGGTGTTTCCCAGGCGTAAGGCACACCTCAGCCCTTTACTCATTCACCACAGGCTGTGATAGGAAAGAAACAAGAAATATTGCTTTGCATTTAGGATTGGATATGTTTATGCTGAGATTTTAGCATTAATAGGAACAAAAATTACAGTTTAAAATAAAAAGTACAATTAAAAAAATATCAGACTAGTTAACTCCATTTTGTGCGTCACTTCAGGAAAAGACTTTCCAACTCCAACTTGTGGGGAGATGTCAGCTAGACGTGGGGTCTGCTCTTCTACCGCATCTGTTTCTCATAAACCGACGCGCCACGAGTACTCTCATCACCGCACCGGAGAAAATTCAGTTTGATTTCTACTTTTCTACACCATGTGGACTATAGTGGAATTCTAGAAATCTGGTTATAATTTAATCCAGTGTAGATTACATTGAGATGAGACCTGATGGTTCTTTAGTAACCGTCCTCAACAAATTGATGCGTGTACTGACAGCTGGTGTACCAGCCTACGACAGAACTCTCTGAAATCACATCATGTGGATTTTCCCTGTGGGAGAGAAGAGGTTTTTGAGTCACGCCAGGGTGGTGGGTCCAGGCCGCTATTGCTGTCAACCTATCACTTCTGAGCCAAGTAAATCCAATGTCTCCTGATCCCTGCGTCTCTGGAAATGGACCCAGTATCCAGATCTGCCTTGAACATCTTCATCCGCTGTGATGGGAGGGGCCTCTGCTCACCCAGCCCCCAAAGCCCTTCTTTCCCTCAGACTTTGCTGTTGTAGGTGACAAGGAAGATTAAGAGCAGCCTCCTTCAGCATCCCATCAATTTTCCTGCTTCTTCCCTCCCCCTGTCCTTGATGTTCAGTGCCAGTTACACTCACATAATCATATACACACATTCATATACTCACTCACATTCACATACACACACTCACACAATCACATACACACTAGACTCATAAACTCACTCTCACACTCACCTTCACACACTCACATATACATGCATACACACTCACAATAACACATACAAACACACAGACACCAGCAAGTCGACAGACTATGTCCCAGTGGGACATGCACATTTAAGCCTCTGAGACCTGGCCCTCCTCTGTGCCCCCGGTTGCTCTCTTTGCCCCTCTTCTCCACTTTTTGCTCTTCCTTCCCCTTAAAAAAAACCTGTGCAAACACCAAACAGTCCCCAGTGCCTGGACTGCAGTCAGGGGTTTCTACACACCGTGAACACTCACCATGAACACCTCCTCCATCCACCCACGTGCATCCACCCACAATCTGAGCTGGGCTTTAGACATCATTATATTCTGCACATTCAGTTCAACATCACTGGAGATCCATTAAAATAACAGAAATAAATAATCTAAAACAGATATAAAATATGCAAATTACATAAATACGTAAATTCTAAACCCACAGAGAGAAGGAAATATAATAAGAAAAATAAATCTGGAAACTTTACTCCATCTAATCAGTGGCAATAAAGCAGGAAAAGAAGCATAGAAAATTGGCCCAGAGAGAAATTCAAAAGTAGGATGAGAATAGGCGAATTCAAACATATCAGTAATGACAATATACAACAATGATGTATCATTCATCAAGTGGAACTGGTGAGATTGAAATAAAACAAAAAACAGAGTCCAACTCTGTACTGTTGACAAGCCATACACTTAAGCTAAGGACATGAAAAGGCTGAAAGAGAGGATAGAAAAATAAGTGCCAAGCAAATATCAATTACAAACAAGCTGAACAAATTATGTTAAAATCAGACAAAATGAATTTAAATACAAAAAAACAGTAATGTCCACATCTTCAAAAAGCTATGACAATTCTAAACTTGAATGCACCTAATAAAGCAGCCTCAAAATATACAAAACAAAACTTGATAAAACCAGAAAGTGACATTGACTTATTATAATAGAAAATTTCATATTGCTGCTCTCAATTACAGATATGGTCCACAGAACAAAATAAACCATTATAGACTTAGCAATTAAACAATTGCTGTTGAAGATGTTATATAGTTAATATGGTGACCCTGTGAAAGTGAAAGTGGCTCAGTCGTGTCCAGCTCTTTGCGACCTTACAGATTATACAGTCCATGGAATTATCCAGGCCAGAATACTGGAGTGGGTAGCCGTTTCCTTCTCCAGGGGATCTTCCCAATCCAGGGATCGAACTCAGGTCTCCTGCATTGCTAGTGGATTCTTACCAGCTGAGCCACCAGGAAAGCCCATGGTGACCTTACTGGTATAAAATTAGAATAAGGAGGAGAATGAAAAAAGAAAAAGAGGGGTAAGCAAATAAAAAATAAAAAGAACTCCTTGAAAATGTATAGCATTTATCCAAATAGCTACTGCAAAATCAAATTATAAATGATACAGTCTTTCCTAATAAGCTATGAAATATTTGATATCAAAGTGTATGGGATAAAGGACTAAGGTATACTCAGAGGGAAATGTATAGAACATATTGCATTTATATAACAAGGAGAAAGACTGAAGATGAATTATCTAAACTTTTTAACTCAAGAAGCTAAAAAAATCAAAATACACCCCCATGTAGTAGACAAAAGGAATGAATAAAGATAAAAGTTACTGAAGCAGTAAGCTGAGCAAAGTAGAATTAATCTATTAAGCCTAAAGCTGCTTATGTGAAAATCAATAAAATAGGCAGTCTTGGAAAATCTGATCAAGAAATTGGAAGTGAAGAAACAAATAATTAAGCTTAGGTATAAGAAAAATCTAGAATTGTGAAAGAGACATTTTGGTTATTAAGACTGACTTAAGAAAAAGTTTAAAAGTTAAAAAGTAGATGACAAACCTTGGAAGAAATCACAAATGCAGTCAATGATTAATTTTAAAAGGAAAAAAAAGAAAGAAAAGGCCCAGACAGATTATATGGGTGAAGTTCTACAGAACATTAAAGAAACATACCTTACGGCCCTCCCTGGCAGTCCAGTGGTTAAGACTTTACTTCCAATGCAGAGAGTGCCAGTTCGATTCCTAGTCAGGGAACTAAGATCCCACATACCTTGTGGCCAAAAAACCAAACACACAAAACAGAAGCAATATTGTAACAAATTCAATAAAGACTTTAAAAATGGTCCCTTAAAAAATCATGTTAAAAAGTATAATAAAAATTAAATTTAAAAAGTTTAAAAAAAGAAACAGATCCTACAGTACAGGAAATGTTCACGAAGACAGAAAAAAATGAAAAGGGACCTGATTTATTTTACTAATATAAGCCATGTTAGCCAATTCAGGAGAAGACAACTCCAGAAAATAGAATAATGTACTCTTCTCTTCTGTGAATAAGCTAAGTCGCTTCGACAGTGTCTGACTCTTTGTGACTCTATGGACTATAGGCTGCCAGTCACCTCTGTCCCTGGGAGTCTCCAGGCAAGAGTACTGGAGTGGACTGCCATGCCCTCATCTAGGGGGTCTTCCCCACCAAGGGACTGAACCTGAGTCTCTCATGTCTCTTGCATTTATTTGCAGGTGAGTTCTTTACCACTAGCGCCACCTGGGAGGCCCAAACGCACAGGTAAAAATATTAATTTAATAATCTAACATTGAATTCAATAGTATGTATTTTAAAGTAATATACTGTATCCTAATAAGGACTCTATTAAAATTCAAGATCAATGCAAAATTACAAAATTTTATGTTAATAAATTATATTAATAAATTTATTAGAAAAACAATATGATAATCTCAATAGAGGTAAAAAATGATTTGATAAAATTCAAAAGGAATTTTCATATTAAAAACTTTAGCAAATTAGACATCAAAGAAAACATCCTAACTGACATTCCCTAGCCATTGCCAACAAGCATTCTGCTTAATTGTAACACATTCAAAGGACAAGACTGACCTCTCCCACCCTAACCACTCAATATCCTGTTGGAAGTACTTGCCAGCACAAAAACTATTTTTAAAAAGACACTAGCAAACAATAGAAAATCTATTATTTCCTATGTATGATACGATTATATAGAAAATTCAAAATTAATTAGCCATTTTTTGCATATAAGTGAGAGTCAAGAAGAGTGACTGAACGTGAAGATCAACATGCACAAATCATTTAGGCTCCTACTTACCAGCCAAACAAATAAACAAAAAAAGAGAAAAATAAGAGAAAATAGAGTAAAGAATTCAATCCATAGGGGCAACACCAACTAGCAAATGTCTAGAAATAGAAATAAACAAGAAAATTCAAATCCTGTGTGAAGAAAATAATAAAATTTTCATAAAAGGAAGACCTGAATAAATAGAGAAATAGGCTGAGGTCTGACAAAGACAGATTTACTATGAAGCTAATAAGTTTTAAGCCACTTAGAGATAAAGCTCCAGATCTCAATGGAAGTTCCCATCCAACAAGTCATTCAGGGTTTTAAGTCCCTTCCATCCTGTAGCCTACCCTAGCAATTAGGGGCTTCCTTGGTGGTTCAGATGGTAAAGAATCTGCCTGCAATGCAGGAGACCCAGGTTCTATCCCTGGGTCAGGAAGATCCCTTGGAGAAAGGAATGGCTTACCCACTTTATTGTTCTTGCCTGGAGAATTCCATGGACAGAGGAGCCTGGCAGGCTACAGTCCATGGGGTCACAAATTTGCTTATTGCTGCATACCAGATTACTTCCAAATTTAGTGGCTAAACACAACAATAAATATTATCAGTTTCCATGGGGAAGAAATTTGAGAGCAGCTTAGCTGGGTGGTTCTGCTCCAAGTCTGTTATGAGGTTGCACTTAAAATGCCAGCCAGGGCTACATCAACTGAAGTCTGGACCACATATAAGAAAGCTCCATCACATGACTTAGGGTTTGTGCTGGGAGTCCACAGGGGTCTCAGCTCTCCACTACATGGACCCTCCATAGAACTGCTTGGTGTCCTCATGACACAGCAACTGGCTCCCACCAGAGGGAGTGATCCAAGAAAGGGCAAGACTGAAGCTCTGTGGCTCGTATGACCTGGCCTCAGAAGTTCCACTGCCACTTCTGTAGTACCCTACTGGTGATACACACCCAAAGTGTAGAGGAGGCATGAACCCCAGGAGGTAAGATCAATGGAGGTCATCATGGAATTTGGCCACTATACTCTCCTCTTCAAAACATGGCATCCAGTGTCATTATAGAAATGGAAAAAAAGCCCAGAGGATTGCCCGGCAGTTCTTAGGGGCCAGACCTGGAAGCGGCCAGCACTGTTCCTGCTCATACTCCTTGGCACATGACCCCACCTAATCCTAAAGGAGGCTGGGACATGAACCCTTGCTGTGTGACCCTGGTGAGGACAGGGGTTTGCAGATCGGCCCATGGTTGGACGGCAGGTAGATAATCCAGTGATCAGAGTAACAACAAGTGAACAGGAGAGCTTGGGTTTCCTGTTCAGCGTCAAGTTGACAGAGAATCACAGAAGCAACTTCCAGCTCAGATCTACTGGGATGCAGGCAGAAGATGGCCACTTCTCAAGATGAGGACTTTGCAACAGACCTGGGAATACAAACTCATCAATGTTCAACCATCAAATAAAGCCGCCCACCCTCGAAGATTTGGGGGAAGGTGAAGGAACCCCACCATGGGAGCAGGGATTTTGGACTAGGGCCTTCTGGGTGATGAGTCTTTTGCCCTGACTCACCAGGCTTGACTTCAAGGAAGGGAAGGTATTCGATGGCTCTTGGGATGGAATAGATTTAAGTCAAAGGAAAGTGAGATAAAAGATGGTTCAGCTTGAGGATGAACAACAAGGACCACAAAATCATGGCTGTAGGTGGCCTGAGTGATGGATGGATGCAGAAGGGGAGCAGGTGGAGAGTGTGACTGGGTGGATGAACAAGAGGGGCTGTGAATGCCATGCTAACACACCCAGATAGCCCCATTTGGAGTTGACAGAAGGAGCTGCCATGCTCTGCCCTGGGATTACAGACCTCTCAGACCAAGGGCGAGGATGGACACGGTGGGATGAGTGGCCCGCACAGGAGATAAATCAGGGGTTTCATCGGGGACAAGTAAGGAGGAGTGGCCAGACGGGCCCAGCCCTGGGGACACCGCAGGCTATTGATAATGACTCACCAGCATGGCTCTGTATCCACCCAGGCAAAGACCCAGGGTTGCAGCTGCTCCTGCACTGTTAGGACCTCCATTTTTTTCCAGGTACATTTTGTCATAAGTCTCAGAGTGTTCAAGAGGGAGGTTTTCTTGCTTTTTTGTTTTTTAGAGGAAACTGGAATGACAGGCCCTGGTTGAGTGAAGCCTTCCTTCCCTCTATGAACAGCTCACTCAGGATGCCTTGAATTTGCATAACTGCCAGGTGGCAGTTCCCCATCCAAAGTCCTTCATCGGCTCCTGGACAATGACAATGAGGTGGCCATCATAACCACAAGGACATCAAGGGTGCCGCCCACCCTCCAAACTTCTCTCGAGCCCCTGTGGACCCTGCACTTGCTCTTCACTTGTGTGGTCTCATTAATTCTCAGAACCTCTTGAGGTAAAAATACTATGATTAACTCCACTTTACAGGTGAGGAAAATGCGATTTTAACAAGATTATTCTACCCCAGACCTCACAAGCCAGAAGTGACAGTGACAGAGGTGGGATTCAATACCTGTCTCTGTCCCTGGACACCCCTTTCTCTGCCGAGTCCCCCGTCTTTTGCAGCCTCTGTGAATAAAAATAACACCTAATATGTACTTTCACCACCTCAGTCTGCAGTGTAGTATGTTGGTGCCTCAGACCCTGGGCTCTGGGATAAGATTGAAAAGCTCAGATCCCAGTCTCGGTTCTGTCCCCTGTGACATGGGAACAATAACATGTGTCTCCTAAGACTGTGGTGAGGATGTAATTGACTGATGCTTGCGATGCACTTTGTCACTGCATGTCACCCACGGCCGCGGTCCTGAGACCCGCTGGGTTCCAGATCCAGTCTAAGTCCCCCCCACATACCGGGTCCTTGAATTCTCACAGTTCTTCAACAGGCCCAGAAAAGCTCCACAGAATGTCAAGGTCCCAGCTTCCCTGCTGAGGTTGGCATCAGACTGAACTAGGGCAAATTATGCTCCTCTGTTGCTTAGATGGACTTTACAAAGAATAATGAAATGATTGTGAAATCAATCCAGGAAAAAAAAAAAAAAACTTGCTCATGGACACTTTGGGGTCAACACAGCTGCATAGCACTGTAGGTCACATTTCAGAAAGGAAAAATGAAACATTTTTGTCTTCAAAGACCTTGACAGAAATGTGAGTTAATTATACTGAAAAGCAGAAAGAAACCCCTCCAGTAATAGTGGTACTAGGAGGGAGCAAGGGAGGGCATGAACAAGGCTGCCTGGTGCATGGCATTGGGCATCTGAGCTGGACCCTGAAGGCTGAGTCAGGACTTTGAGAGGCACTGGGGTAAAACCATTCCTGAGTAAGAGAACAGCTTGGGAGAAAAAACAACAAACAAACACAACTCTAGTCCTGGAGTTTGACGTGTGTTTCAGATGTCAAGTCTGGTGTGGTTAGAAAAAGTGGCGCCTGTCCCAGGAATACGAACTCGTCACAATATGAATAATAGCTGCCATTCTGTACAGGCAAGAAAGAAGTCCATGGCCAAATACATTGGGGAACACTGAGCAAAGCAATATTCAACAGGTTTCTTTATTTCAGAACTTCTCTGAGAAGAATGTGCTGACGGACCTTTTGACTATCCAAGAGTGGGACAAAGTGGGCTGTGTTGTCCGAGTTCTTACCCTGAAACTCTTAAGCAGAGGAGCGCCCCCAAGGTACTCACACTCCTTGGAATACGCTTTGAAAAATGCATAGATACTCAGGCAGGGCAGGAAAAGAGGCTGGAAAAGAAGTAAAACCAGGACCTGGAATGACAGCCCACATCACTGAAACTTGTATTTGTAGATGATGGAGGGCTTTCAAAGGTTTGAGAGGCAAGGAGAGAGGATGACATAATCATACTCATCACTTAGAGAGACTGTCCTGGAAGAATGAATGGGCTGGTGTGTGGGAAGACTTTGGAAAGTTGAGATGAGGGATAATATGGCTGAGAAGTGGTAATGTGGGGAAAGGGTTCTCTCAAGAAGCCTTAAAGGACTGGCTTAGGTTGTTTGGATGAAGAGTCAGACGTGGAAGACGGGGAGAAGGAACAGCCTGCAGCTTGGAAGTGTGTGACTGGCTTTTCATTGTAGGAAATGATGCTGAAGACAGGAAAAGTAGGGTTTGGGGGCAGGACGAAAGGGAGGATTACAGAGACACAAAAAATGAATATTGTTCAGGGGGTGCTGAGTTTGAAGCATTTATAGAGTATCCAGGTATAGGTATTGCCAATTATTGTGAGGAGTGCTGGAAATATTCATTTGGGGCTTTGCAGAGGTGGGCTGGGCATTCAAGCGTTGTCACAGTAGGTAAGAATCCCCTTGCCAATGCAGGGGACATGGGTTTGATCCCTGGTTCAGGAAGATCCCAATTGCCACAGAGCAACTAGACCTGTGTGCCACCGCTACAGAGCCCACATGCCCGAGAGCCTGTGCTCTGGAACAAGAGAAGCCACCACAATGAGAAGCCTGTGCACCACAACCTGAGAGTAGCCCTACTCTCAGCAACCAGAGAAGAAGCCTGCACAGCAACAAAGACCCGAATATAAAAACAATAGGAAAAAAAAAAGAGTTCTCAACTCTCAGGTGGTGAGAGAAGAGACAGAGGAGGATGAAGCACCTCCTTGAGTATGTGGAGAAAGAAGGAATTCTTAACAGTCCCCTGGCCAGTGTCTTGGAGCCTTTCAACCTCTGCTCTCAGCCCTCAGAGTTCTATTTCTCCTCCTTCATCCCCTGCCATACACATGCACAGTGAATAGGATGGAGGTTCCCTCAAAAACATCCTAAAGGAAATCAGTCCTGAATATTTGTTGGAAGGACTGATGCTGAAGCTGAAACTTCAATACTTTGGCCACCTGATGTGAAGTACTGACTCATTTGAAAAGATCCTGATGCTGGGAAAGATTGAAGGCAGGAGGAGACAGGGATGACAGAGGAAGAGATGGTTGGATGGCATCAGCGACTCAATGGGCATGAGTTTAAGTAAGCCCCAGGAATTGGTGATGGACAGGGAAGCCTGGTGTGCTGCAGTCCATGGGGTCACAGAGTTTGATATGACTGAGTGACTGAACTGAACTGAACTCAAAAACTAAAAATTTTTAGAATTACCATATGACCCAGTAATTCCACTCCTAGGCATATACCCAGAGAAAGCCATAATTCCAAAAGATACATGCACCAATAGCCAGGACATGGAAGCAATCTGTATGTTCTTCAACAGAGGAATGGAGAAAGAAGACATGGTACACCTCTACAAAGGAATATTATTCAGCCAACCCCTGCGGATAAGCACCCAGGTCGCCTCTCTCATCTCTACCTCCTCTCTGCAGAAGCTGGCCTTGGGACTCAGTTCTCCCAACAGCTCTTGACTGGCTCCTGTGCAGATGGGCCCTCCAGTCATCACCCACTCACCTGCTCAGCACAGAAGATCTTGCTCCTGGGGCTGAGCCCACAAAGGCAGCCCTAGCAGGACTAGGCGATAAAGTCCACTATCTTTATTTGGGTTCCCCCAAAGAAGAACCTGAGACAAGGATTCACATCCATAGATGATCTGGGAGGCAACCAGAGGAGAGGGCAACTGAGTCAGGAAAGGGAAGGCAGCCAGTAAAGGGTCACTTTAATAAAACAGAAAAGTTTTGTGGTCAATCGAGTCTCAGTCCCACTGGAGAGCCTTGGAAGACTGCACACAGAGCCTCTCATGGTTGTCCATCATAAGGGGCAGCTGTGCATCAGTCTGCCATCTCCTGTCCACCATGGTTCAAGGGCTGCTTCCTGATGTATTAACTGCCTAGAATTTACCACTTGCGTGTGTCCAGGGCAAGATGGTCTTAAGTCCAGGAAAAGTTCAGGAAGAATGACAAAGTTCCCAGTTGGAATACATGGGTTCTTAAGTTTATCAGAGACAAGCACTGGGGAAGCAAGCATGGGATACCCATAGTGGTGGCTGCAGCCACTAATAACTTAAGAAACAGTCTATCCAACAGGAGATAGAATCTTTGGGAAGAGAAAAGTTTCTCTTTTGTGAAGCTGGCCAATCCCATCCCAAAGGAGAAACCTGAGTCAAATGTGCTTATTTCATGCAGTTAGCAGTATATTTTAATGATCCCAAAAGTTCAGCAGTCACCAGCGGCACCAAATTTCTCTTGTGTTCACCCTCATTTTCGATACACAGGTCAAAGAACTCTCAGCCTCAAATGAAGGCATGATTGGCCAAAATTGTTTCAAATGTCAAATACACATCCCAAAAATGAAAACCAATCAAACCAAGGCTTAGAGAAAGTATGTGTATGTCGGACTTACCCTATAAATTACTTTTAGCTTTGATTAAATTCCTTTCTCTCTAACAAGTTTCTGGACTATCAATTATTATAATGGACAGGGCAGCCGGACTTCTAAAGGAGGCTTAGTAATTGCATTCAAATGTATTCTTTTCAAACACGCTTAGGACCTGGCATTTGAATGCCAGCTTGGAGGAGTTAAAAAGGCATGAAGAAGACCGAACACAAAGAAACGGGCAGCCAGCTGGTCGACCAACAAGCCTGATTCATGACGGGTTATGCTTAATATTCAAATTCACAACCTGGGTAAACTTCATTTCCATGGAGGTGATGTTTACCAAATTGAGCCCTGCACTTTTCTGAATTCTGGGAAATGAATATACAGCTATAGAATCTTATAACCCATGTATCACAAGCATCTTTGGGCTACCACTCGCTTTAGAGAAATAAATGGGCAGTCACAGGCCTCAGAGAGAGCAAGAAGAAAAACCATCCCTGTTGGGTTTTTTCCAAGTCAAAAATTTAAGTGAAAATAAGTCAATGTTGCCTTTTCCCAGTCTCAACAGGGTGCTGAAGTTTCTGGCTTGGCTTCTGGTATTTACTGCTCTCTGAAAATTTGTCTCCGGAGTCATATTTTTACAATGACAGATTCTCCATAAAAAATAAATTTTGGACATCAGCTTGCACTAAGGCAAAAAGAAAATTATTTGGAAAACTGGCCCTAAGAAAAAAGGGGCTGCCTCACCTATAAAATTGTAATAATACCTGTTGTAAAGATTAAATGTATTAACAGCACAGAGTGCTGGGCCCATCACAGGACAGGAGTTGAATAAATTTCACTCCCTGTTCTCAGGTCCCCAAAGGATCTGTATATCCCAGTTCAGGGAGCATCTGCTCTCTGAATTTAGGACTTCTGTATCAGTCAAGGTTCACTTAAGGGTCATGAGCCTCATGAGTGACATGGAATAGGGAATTCATTACAGGGACCATATCTAGTGTAACTTGGGTGGAAAAGTCTAGAAAGGCCATTGCTCCTGCATCTGGTAGTGGGCTTGAAGTCACCCCATTATCAGAGGTAGACATCTGGAAGAAAAACTGGATGTGCAGATGGTACCCACGAGGACAGATGGGAGCCCACATCACTTCTCACCATCTGCAATCTTGATGACACAGGCGACCTTCCGAAGAAATTGGCACCTTCATCATAGAGTTGCACCCATGCAACCCAGGCCTAGGAGAAGCTGAAGGAGGAGATGGGTAGGAGCTGGGAGAACCCACATCTACCAGGTGAGCCTGCACACCTGGAGCACCCAAGGACTGCTTCTGCGCTTCTGCCCTCTATCTGGTCTCACACAGCCAAAAACTAGAACTATGCATGAGAGGGAGTCCTGGGAAATGTTGTTCTGAGACCATCGTGCTGACGGGGTAGAAAGCCATCATAACTTCCCCTCATAAAGGCGATCAATGTGCCTGCCCCAGGGACTGCTGGGAAGATGAAACAAGATAAGTCATATGACCCCCATCCCCCTATAGCATCTAAGTCAACACACCTACTTGAGCTCCCCATTATCCCCAATACAATATCCACCCCCATAGAGATCTATAGTACACAACAATCCCCCACTTAACAAGTCTATTCTTGAAAACCTGTCCATAGTGAAAAGCCATTTTCCCTTAACTTTTTTCTTTAATATTAATGCGGCCGGGGGGGTGGGGGGTGGGGTGGGGAGGGGTGGGGGTGGGAATATAATGCCATGTGTTCCAATCCAAGTTAACAAAAAGTTACAAGTAGAAAAATATATCACCTGAACCACAAAAATAACTTTACCTAAGTAATAAACAACACTGTGAAAATGACAAATTGAGTCTTTACATAAAAATGTAAAGTGATAAAGATTTATTACTCTTTTCTCCTTCCTTTTTTCTGCACAGCTTTGTCAGTAATTTTCCAACTTCGGGGGTTAGGATGGTTATCTCATGCACAAATTGCACTTAGAAGTAAATGCTCAGTGCAGAGAAACCCAGGGCAGAATGAAGGTTGAACAGGAAATGTGATTCAAAGCACACGTGAATGAGGCACACACCCAAGAGACGCAACACTTAATGAAATGCTGCTGCTTCACCCCTTCACTCGGGCTGAATGCAGGAACCAAAACTTTGTGGCTTCACCAAATAGGGCACCCAGTTTAAATGTATCCTGTGTAATGTTCTTAGGCTACTGACTGTGGTATTGAGTAAATTGATAAGTATACTTATTTGCCTAGAACTGTAGTGTCAAAGAAATATTTCTTACAGTATATTATTCAGTGCATTTTGGGGTAAGAAGCTTATTATTTTTTTAAGTGGGGAAAAAAGCCTAGAAAGTGATTAATTTTTCAAGAGCTGTTAACAGTGAAAAATTGACATCTGTACAGTCATTATGTGAAGGAGGCCTGCATAAGATCTTTCCACTCCATACTTCATTCAATTCTCAAAGCCCTGGTTGTGCTGCCCCAAACATCTTCTGTGTTCAGAAATCTGACCAGCAAGCAAGAGGCTGAGGAACATGGCTAACCCTGCAAGCTGCATCCTCAGCATCGATTCTCCCTAGTGACTTGACTTGACTTGGTATAGCAACGTTCCCTGGTGGCTCAGTGGTAAAGAATCCACCTGCAGTGCTGGAGACCTGGGTTTGATCCCAAGGGTCAGGAAGATCCCCTGGAGAAGAAAATGGCAACCCACTCCAGTATTCTTGCCTGGGAAATCCCATGGACAGAGGAGTCTGGAAGGCTATGGTTCATGGGGTCACAAGAGTCAGACACGACTTAGCAACTAAACCACCACCACTGTGTCTAGTTAAATACTATGGTTACTGGCAGGATTGAGAGGGGGAAGGTGGGAGGAGAGATAAACTTGGAAACCAGGATTAACAAATGCACACTACTGTATATAAAATAGATGACTAATAAGGACCTGTTGTGTAGCACAGGGAACTCTACTCAGTGCTCTGTAATGACTTATATGGGAAAAGAATCTTCAAAGAACAAATCAGACAGATAGATAGACAGATAGATATGTAGATGTATATATATATATAAAGCTGATTCACTTTGCTGTACACTTCAAACTAACACGACAATGTAAATCAACTCTATTCCAATTTTTAAAAGAAGAAAAAGAACCATAGAAATGGGAGAAAATAAAACATTCAGCCTCCCAGACTCACATTTCGGGGTGCCCAGGTGACCCAGTTCTGTCCAGATAGACATAACCACAAAATAGCCAATTGGAGCTTCCAGGGAAGGATAGTTTTCCAGAAAACTGAGATCAGATTGAGCTGATTTTTACCATTTGCCCTCCTTTCTCTCCCTGCCTGGAATATATCTCCATGCCTTAAGATGGAGGGCACATACTGTGACAGTGAGCACAAGCACCCAGCTTAAGATACAGAACATTAAAAGAAGGGAGCTGAGCACTGACTCCAAGAGGCCCACCCTGGCCCTGGACCACCCACCTCTGCTTTGCTGCTCCTTGAGAAAGTCCTACTCTGATTTACATCTTCTGTTCATGCCACTGAATGGAGTCCCTAATTATTACAGAAAACAGATTCTTTGAGTTTGCATTTTATATTACCAATGTTCCACATATTACAAATAGGGTTTACTGTTTTGAAAAAGTAAATTGGCTCCGTAATAATGTGAAAAAATGCTTCTCTCTAAAACAAAAACATCAATTTTAAGAAATATGCATAAAATAAGAAAGATCTTAAACCTGAATTAACAATTACTTTATTTTCATTGCCCCAAAAAAACAACTTTGAAAATGTTCCTTTTAATCTGAGTGAAAATTTCATTTCAGGTTAATGTTAATAAAGTATGATAATGACCTCCAGATGAGATGGGTCATGTTTATGGGATTTCTTTGTTGGTTCACTTACTGACCCATTATTTATTTGTAGATAGAATCTTCAAAAAAAAAAGACAAAAAAATTTGCAATGAAAAGTGGATGTACAAAGATGATGTTACAATCAAGATTCAAAATTAATAAAACATTTTCCTAATAAAACTCTTGATTGTTTACTGTGACAATATTTGAGTTTTAGTCTCTCTGCTGGAAAAAAACAATAGAGTGGATAAAAGAGAATGTCATGGACAGCATGGTGACTACAGTTAATAATGTGTGTGTGTGCGCGCACACACATGCACGTACGTTCAGTTGTGTCCAACTCTTTGGGACCCCATGGACTGTAGTCTGCCAGGCTCCTCTATCCATGGAATTTTCCAGGCAAGAATACTGAAGTGGGTCACCATTTCCTACTCCAGGGGATCTTCCCAACCCCGGGATCTAACCCAAGGCTCTTGTGTCTCCTGCGTTGGCAGGCGGATTCTTTACCACTTGTGCCACCTGGGAACCCCACAGTTACTAATACTGTATTGCAAATTTGAAAGTAGCTAACATAGTAAACCTTAAAAGCCCCCATCACGAGAAAAATAAAACAAAAACAACAAAAAAATCTTTGTAACTATGTATGATGACAGGCGGTAACTAGACTTCCTGTGGTCATCAATGTACACAAATATTGAATCATGGCGCTGTCTACCTGAAACTAATATATTTTTATGTGTCAGCTATACCTCAATTAAAAAAACTCAATACCAAAAACTCATTAAAGCACTTCTCAAATATATAAAAATGTTTTTATAATAGAAATATAAATAATAAACCAATAATTTTCTTTTAAAAACTGATTTTATAAATCATCAGCTGGTTTTTAAACATGCCCATTTTATAATACTGCCTTTGAATATTTTTAAATCTAATAATTTTTATTACTAACAAAATGCAGTGCTTATTAAGCATCTTTTCCAGATCATACACCTTGTACCAGCCTTTCACTGTCTCCTCCAAAGAACTTTGTAGTGAAACCATCTACCTGAAGCATGCAAGACTGACCTATTAATAGAAGATCACAGGATGCCTATCGGCTGGTCCCATCCATTTGGTATCATCAAAAAAACATCAGATGTTCAATTGCACTGACCCACTTCAACCAGTGGTCAAAAGGTCACATTCCAGGGACCAAGGAGTCTTGACCAAAAGATAATGTAACCAGTGGTGGCCAGCACATCAGCCCTTAAGCCTGGATGTCAGCTGCCCCTGTGATGAGCACTTTCGGCCACAAAGGAAATCCAGGTAAGTGTGTTCAGAGGGAAGGCTCACCCAGCAGGCATGTGAAACACTCTCTGTTCTAGTGTGGTCCTCATTCTGCACTTTTAAAAATTGAAACATAGTAGATTTACAAAATCTAGCTGCAGCAAAAATGATTCAGCTATATGTATATATATATGGGGCTTCCCAGATGGTGCTAGTGGTAAAAAAATTCTCCTGCCAATGCAGGCGACACAAGAGATGTGGGTCTGACCCCTGGATTGGGAAAATCCCCTGGAGGGGGAAATGACAACACACTCCAGTATTATTGCCTGGAAAATTCCATGGTCAGAGGAGCCTGGTGAGTCCATGGGGTTATACAGCGTGAGACACAACTGAGTGACTGAGCATACATATATATTCTTTTTCAGATTATTTTCATTATAGGTTATTATAAGATATTGAGCATAGTTCCCTGTGCTATAATAGTAGATCCTTGTTTTAATTTTTTTTTAGATTCCACATATAGGTGATACCATATGATATTTGTCTTTCCCTGTTTGACTTATTTTATTTTGCATGAAAATTTCTGGGTCCATCCATGTGGCTGCCAGTGGCATTATTTCATTCATTTTTATGGCTGAGTGGTATTCTATTATATAAATGTTCCACATCTTCTTTATCCATTCATCTGTTGACAGGCATTTAGGTTGCTTCCATATCTCAGGTATTGTAAATAGTGCTGCTATGATTATTGGGATGTATATATCTTTTTGAATTATAGTTTTGTCTGGATATATACCCAAGAGTGGAATTGCTGGGTCATATGGTAGTTCTATTTTTCATTTTTTAAGGAACTTATATACTATATCCCATAGTGGCTGCATCAGTTTACATTCCATGAGGAATAAAGGAGAGTTCTCTTTACTCCACACACTCTCCAGCATTTATCATTTGTAAACTTTTTGAAGACAGCCAGCTGACCGGAGTGAAATGTAGCGTATGCTACAAGTACCCTTCTCCTGGACTATCAGGGAACCGTCTAGGCTCACCTTAGTGAGATTAAGAACCTTAAGAAGATTCACCCTATACATTGCTGCATTCCATGAAGGAAGGAGTCCAGCGTAGTCCACACTCAAGGAGAGAGGACTCAGCTCCATCTTTTGAAGGAATGGCAAAGTATTCGCAGATATACCCTAAACTCTCATAATAACCATCTTTTGCTTGCACCCTCTCTAAGCCTGTACTTCCCTAGTAGCTCAGATGGTAAAGCATCTGCCTGCAATGCAGGAGACCCAGGTTTGATCCCTGGGCCAGGAAGATCCCCTAGAGAAGGAAATGGCACTGTGGTATTCTTACCTGGAGAATTTCTTGGACATAGGAGCCTGGCAGTCTACAGTCCATGGTGTCGCAAAGAGTCAGACACAAGTGAGTGACTAACGCACACAGCTTTCTCTAAGCTACCAAACACATCACTCTCAGCCCACATTCAGATCCCCCAGCCCTGTCATCCCGAACATACCCACCCCCGGCCACTCGTTCATACTCCCTTGTACTACCCCAAGTGATCTGCTTGTGGGTCCTCACATGTGCACCAGGCTTTCCTATCTCTGAACCTTTCTTGCCTCTCTTCTTTAAACAGGAATATTCTGCAGATATTTTGGCATCGTCCACCACCTGCCACCCATCCATGAAACTGAACTTGGCCTTCATCTTCTCCTTGATACTTTACCAGTGCCCCTGTGGAAATCCTAAAGCATGCCGTACCCTCTATGGCACTAGTCATTTTCTTACGCTTTAAACTGTATTAATGTCCACGCCTTCTCTTTCACAATTAGACTGTAAGTTCCTTGAGGTAAAGCCCAGGCACATCACAGTATGTTCAAGAGCGACTGTCCTGATAATCTAATCTTTATCAGATGGACAAAAGCAGGAGTCAGCAAATGCTTTCTGAAAAGAGCCAGGTGGCAAATGTTTTAGGATTTTCATACCATGTGGTCTCTGTCACAGTTGCTCAGCTCTGTGGTGTGGTTCCCAAGCAGCCAGAGACAGTCTGTAAACATACTGTTGTATGTTTGTGTTGTGTTTCAATCAAACCTCACCTACAAACAGGCGGCCGGCTGAATTTAGCCCATGGGCGATAGTTTGCCAACTTCTAAACTAAATATTGCCTATGGATTGTCAATTTCTACAATTCTAAAATTCAAATACAGGGATTACTGTGACTATTTTTACATAAAAATTTTTTAAATAATTTTTCTGTTGTGGAATTTTGTATATTCCCTACTGTTTCTATAATCTGGGTATAACATAACAACAACAACAACAACAAAAAGATATTTTAACTTTACAAATCTTTCACAGTTTTTGAGAGAATAGAGGCTGGAGGAGGTATGCACGCACAATTGTATGTTGACCATTTTCTTCCGATTCTTCTAATGCAAAGTCTCCACTTGTTTTATAGTTTTACTATCTCATCTGAAAAGCAACTTTTCATCCCAGTTATAGCAAGACTACAATTTTGCAATGGCTGAACAGTAATTTCTATTTGAACCTGAGTTTTAGATCCTTGTTCTGAAGATTTGTCTTAATTTCATCTTTGACATATATTTAAATTATTTAGTTTCCTGTGTAAGAAGAGAGATGCATGAATAGCATTCATTTAAAAATTGGTGATCCACAATCACATAAATGGATATAATATGATTACTAAAGCAGTGAGATAGAGCTCAATAAATATATAACACAGAAATAAATAATTGTCAAGTTGTATTGAGACAGCAAGAGGATGTGAAGGGATGCTAGTTTGAAAAGTCTACTTATGGGTTTTCATGAGAAAGTTACAGAGCTCAACAGAACCACTCCTAAAAGATTCAGCTCACCTTTACAACAGTGAATATGAAGCTTGGAAACCACCCCAATGATAAAAGAAATTTGCTGTTTTCAGGGAAATGTCAGGAGGCAAACGTTATTCTTGTTTGAACAGAGCTAAAAGAGAGGCCACTGTGTGTGCCTGACAGTGACAAACGGCTTCTAAAGTAAACGGTACTGTCTGCCCACTCCCACCATCCCCAAACCTGTTTTGCTGGCTGTCAACCTTTAGCCTCCATTCTATCTGTCTCTAGTGAGCATGGGAAATGATCATGAATTACTTACTGTCCTAAATGGTAGATAGACCTCTTCATTACAAATATTTCACATCACCTCAAACTCTGTATACAAGAGGAGACAAATGTTGATGTAATTTATAAATAAATGTAAAAGACTTTAAGACCAGCTTTTGACTCTCTTCTCTGCCTTTTCAGAGCACAAGCCTTCTCTAGTTGTCTGCTGAACTTTGAGGAGAGTGTATTTAAGCCTCAGCATTTCAGAAAATACTCAGAAGAAAAAGAAGGAGGAAAAGATCCTTATCTCGCAAGTGAGACGGTAATACTTAGGACAGATTCTTTGACCGTTTATTTCAAAGGATGGTCCAAATTTGCTGAGTTAGATCTGGAAAATGATGGAAGGATTTAGAAAGTCTTTTTTTATACTGTGCAAAAACCTCTATCTCAATTAATTATGAGACGTTATTTATAGGTAATAAGGTTTACTAAGTAGTTATTCAAGAATATACTTCTCCCAATTCAATGATGGTTCAGTGGTTAAGACTGCACTTTCACTGCTGAGGGTTGGGATTCAATCCCTGATCAGGAAACTAACATCCCACAAGCTGTGCTGTGTGGCCAAAAAAAAAGTTATTGGCCATATTCCCTGTGCTACACATTTATCATTTTATCTTATTTATTCTATAGCTAGTAGCCTAGACATACAAGGGCAAGTGGGTGGTGCAGTCAAAGGAGGCTGCCTCCCAGGGAGAAGCACCCCTATGGCCCACTGTCCTTTTACCCCTTCAGAATGTAAATTCCCCTTCTTTCCTGTGTATCAACATAGGTGGCATCTGGTAGGTAAATTGCTCATGCCTTCATTCAGCAAATAGAACTGCCTGCCTGTTACCTGCCAGGTGCTGAGGACTCAGTGCCCAGACAGACCATGTGCTCAGCAGAACAGGTAGTAAGCTTCATATGTGGACAGAGCTTCAGAGTCACTTAGCATCATCAATGAAGAATCCACTCAATCACTACAATTTAAGTTAGAGGAATGGGGGAACTTCCCTGGTGGTCTTGTGGTTGGGAATCTGCCTTCCAATGCAGGGAATGTGGGTTCGACCCCTGATTAGGGAACTAAGATCCCACATGCCAGAGGGCAACAAAGCCCATGAGCCATGACTAAAGAGAAGCCTGACCACTGCAATGAAAGATCTTATATGCTGCAATGAAGACCCCACAAACTGCAGCTCACACCAATGCAGCCAAATAAATAAATATTTTCTAATTGAGAAATAAAAATAAAATAGAAGAATGCAGTCCAGTTTTCCAAGAACAAGTAATCTCCATTACCATAACTGTAGACATATGTCCCAGGATAAGGTAATGTTTCAAGCCTCTGCCCTAAATGAGGCCGTTTGACAAGGCTGTGTGCATGCTCAGTTGCTTCAGTCCTATCCGACTCATTGCAACCCTATGGACTGTAGCCCATCAGACTCCTCTGTCCATAGGATTATCCCAGCAAGAATGCTGGAGTGGGGTGCTATTTCCTACTCTAGAGGCTCTTCCTGACCCAGGGATCAAACCTTTGTCTCTTGTGTCTCCTGCACTGGAAAGCAGATTCTATGCCGCTAATCCACCTGGAAAGCCCCTTTGACAAGGATGCAATGTGGCGTATATTCTTGAAGTTCCTCCTCCAAAAACCCCCAAAGTCACTCTGTGAAGTTCCAGGCCTTGGGCTTGATGGGAAAAAAAGGTGATTTTAGGAGATCCCAGGGGATCAGCCCCGAGTTCCCCCAGAGGAACTATTTTGAAGCCTCCCATAATAAAATTTGGTTGAATGGTAACCTAAAGCCCTATACATTTTGTGCCCACAACCAGAAAAAGGAAATGAGGAGTGTGGGGAAGTTTTCTATTTTTATTTCTATTTCAGGTAGCCCCTTTCTCCAAGGAGCTCCAGAGGCTGCTTGAACCCTGGTTAACATTATGTATGGTGCTTCTGTTCACACACGCTTTCCTAGATTGTCCAGTCTGGCTTCTGCTGTGGTTACCTTTTTCCCTTTCTTCCTCTTATTGCCACTCACAGTAGTAATGTTCTGGTTTATTCATTTACCGAAGTGACATGAGACGTCTGTTTTAGAAATCTAGAATACCAAAACGATGTGCTTAAAAATAGAATCGTTTTTACAATCGCAACACGTTGATCCAGGCTTTTATATATTACATGGTGAATAAATGCATCAACACACGAACAAATATTAACAGCGTGTCCTGCTTCTGTCAAAGGGCCGGTGAACACATATCCAGCC
Source organism: Budorcas taxicolor (assembly GCF_023091745.1). Classification (NCBI taxonomy): domain Eukaryota; kingdom Metazoa; phylum Chordata; class Mammalia; order Artiodactyla; family Bovidae; genus Budorcas; species Budorcas taxicolor. Next base: position 40,764,755 of record NC_068922.1, on the reverse strand, counting down.
ATGGGGAACAGAGCTCCTGCAAAAGTAGGGACAGATGTCCTTCCTGTGAAGGATTGAGTTCAAGGTGATTCTCCCCAGAGGATGAATCAAAATAATAGCTTTCATAGGAGATTTGGCAGTAGTCGGACAGGAGGCTGTAGCTTGGATGTGTGGCCACGACAGGCTCCTAGGTCTATCATGAAGTGAGAAAACCAACCTACCACAGCTCTGTCATCAGCTCCGGGCGGGGACTGGGTCCCCTGCCCAGGGCTTCAGAAGGGTGGAAGGAGGAGCAGAACTTGTTCTGAGCTGCTTATGACATGGGAAACTGGATGTCCGGGCATGTTTTCCTGATTCATGAGAGGCAGCACAGGAGACAAGGAGAAGGCGGGGCTCTGGCTTTGTTTTCTTGTTGCTTCTTTTTAAATTTTTATTTATATTTTAATTGGTGAAAATTGTTTTACAACTTTGGTTTGATTTCTGCTATATAGCAACACAACTCAGTCGTAATGATGTATACAGATATAGATAACCCTTCCCTCCTTCTTATTGTTTTGTGAAGTTTTTGCCATTTAGGCCCAGTCACCCAAATGGCAATCCACTCCGGTACTATTGCCTGGAAAATCCCATGGACAGAGGAGCTTGGTAAGCTACAGTCCATGGGGTCGCAAAGAGTCGGACACGACTGAACAACTTCACTTTCACTTTCACCCCACCCTTGGGCCCAGTCACCCCACCCTTGGACAGTGCAGACCAACAGTACCAACAAGCTGTCACCAGTCATGTGAGCTCCTTGTTTGGGGAAGAGGAAGCAAGAGAGAGGCTGAAAGTTTCCTTTCCATGTTGCTCCCCCTGAAAAGTGAGGAGAGAAAATGTGAGGCTAGAAGAAAGGACCCATCTCACATGTGTTGTTCCGAAGACAGGGTCATCAAAAAGACTATTCTGAGTCTAGAAGATGCCATTAATAATATTCCATAATCTCGAGGCTGTGGAGGGAAGGAGCTTGGGCAAGACCTCACCGCAGCCTCCATCTTGACACCATGAGTCAACCACCATGGCTTTGAGGCAGAAAGGAGGGAAATCACCCTTACTGTGTCATCCCCAGCCTCGAGGTGCGCCGGGGACACTAAAAGCAGGCTTATACTATAACCTCCTCCACAGAACAGCAGGCTGGCTCCGCTGGTCAGCCCCCTGCTGCCTTCCCGGCCACACCAGCCCTGGGTGGCATTTTCTGTTCAGTGAGGGTCAGACGTGGAAGCCTCTCAGTGAATCCTGCCAGCTCATTTCCTCCAGAAAGAGAGCTGGTAACTGTGGAGGTTTGTGACTAGGACTTCCTAGTGTTCTGAATAAAGCAATTTATGCACTCAATTCCTTTGAGGCCAAGCCAACGGTCTTCAGCCCCAAGGTGTGATTGGCCTCGCTACATACATGTCCTGGGACAATAAAGATCCTTGCCCAGTTCTCTAAATCAGCTGACCACAGGAGTCAAACATAGACTGGGAAGCCTTCCTACTGTAGGTATCCATGTGGCTGCCAGTTGTAGGCTGTGTCCCTGAATGATGGGTGACGGTGACAGTGATAGTCTCCATCACAAGTGAGGCTGCAGCCAAGCTCAGGATGAGAAGAGCGACCAGCAAGGTGAGCAGACAAGCTGGCTGACCCTTCACTCTGTCCTTCGGCTCACTTCTCCCCTCCAGCCACGTCCAAACACTCTCTCTAGAGCTTCGACTAAGGAATCAGTTCTTAAATGTAGCTGCTACAGGGTGGCATCTTGAGAGGAGCCTGGACAAAGACTGGGCTCAGACCCTGGTTCTTCTCTCAACTAGAGAGTTCACTTTGGGAAATCATTCAGTCCTCTTAGACCCAGAATCGTGACCAGCAACATGAAGATAAGCAAGAACTTTTTCTGAAAATGTTATGTATATGTGATTCCAGCTATGCTAGACTAGCTGATGATAAACCAAACCTCTCAGATGGAATGATTTAAAAGTTTGGATAGAGAATTAAAAATACCTGAACTCAGAGGCATCAGAGAGTTGAGAAGGCAGCAAGAATTTGAGGGGCCATGATCCAAGACAGAAGAAAAATAGAAGTGTGCCTGCATTTGGTCCAGCCATTCTCCCTGAGAGATTTCTGGTTTCCAACACAGCAGTTCTAAGGGCTTGGAAGCCTAGAAACTGGGTGTGGCGTGGGGTGGGATGGGGGAGCGGTGGAAACCAGCAGAAAGTGAAGACCAGAAGTCTGAGATATGCTAGATGCAGCTTTAAGTGGCCTTGCACAGTCTCATGAAGCTGGATGGAGGGAACACAGATCCCAGCCAAGGGGAGGAGCCCTGGACGAAGACACAGGCTATGGGATGAACCGTGTCAGGGGCACACCCTGGAAGTGAAGGCAAAACAGGCACAGACCAGCTGGGACGGATGCTGTGCTCAGCTCCTGCCTGGATGAGGACCGTCTCCGCCTCCTTCAGCAACCCGCAGGAAGAGAGGAAGGTAAGACTGTCCAATCCCCCAAATTACCTCTGACGTTTATCAGTGTCTGGTATTTAAGAAAAATTACTTAGCACACCTTGGGTCCAGACAACATGACAGGACACACATCCGAAAACACAGACCCAGACGAAACAGGTAACAGAGTTGCCAGCAAAGGACTTTAAAACAACTGGGATAAATATGTTCCAGAAAATAGAAGAGGGAAATGTTCAGTAGATAATTAAAATCAATTTAAGGAAGAATTAAATGCCGATTCTATACTGAAAAATAACCTGGAAAGAAATACTAAATACTTGGGTTCAAAAGCAGGTAAGATTTGACGTGTTGGAAGAAAGGTTAGTAAAAATCAAGTAAACTGAGGCACAAAGAGGAAAAAGACGGAAAATACAAAAAAGAGCATAGAAATACGGGACACAGGGAAGAAGTGTAACATCATATTATTGGAATCCCAGAAGCAGAGGTGAGAGAGAAGGTGGCAGAAACATTACTTCAAAAAAAAAAATAATGACCAAAACTTTCTAAAAGTGATGTAAGACATCGAATCTTAGATTTAGGAAGAGTTATGCACTCCAAGAGAAAAATCGTGCAAAGAAAACCACATCTAGGCTTATCACAGTGCTGTTAAATAAAGCAAACAGAAAAAAAAAAAAAAAAAGAACAGAGGATACAGAAGTTTCAAATGAGAAAATTAGCAAACTTAACTTATTCAGTATATACAGAACACTGCAGGATATACACTCTTTCTGAGCCCTTGTGGAAAGTAGAAAAGTAAACGTAAACGTGAAAGAAAGTATGGGATCTTTAAGACAAGTTTAAAGCACTTCAGAGGTTTTAAATCAGAGAGGGATGTGCCCTGATAAGAGTGGAATTAAGCTAATAATCAGTACAGAAAAGACAACTCTCAAAATTCCCTTATGTTTGCAAATTAAGTAATACTCTCCTAGGTTCCTAATAGACCAAAGAAGAGGTCACAGCGGAAATCTGGAATTATGCAGCACTGGATAGTCATAAACGTGTAACATACTGGAAGTTGTGGGATTCTGCAAGTCATAGTCAGAGGAAAATATATGGTCTCAAATGAATATTTTAGGGAAAAAGGAGAAAATTAATGAGCAACTCCGGAAGTCAGGTAGAAAAGAGCAAATTAAACCCCAGAAAAAAGATAGAGCTGGGTGGGAATTAAAAAGGTGATAACAGAAATTGGTCATACACACCGAGGAAACCAGAATTGAAAGAGACACATGTACCCCAATGTTCATCGCAGCACTGTTTATAATAGCCAGGACATGGAAACAACCTAGATGTCCATCAGCAGATGAATGGATAAGAAAGCTGTGGTACATATACACAATGGAGTATTACTCAGCTGTTAAAAAGAATTCATTTGAATCAGTTCAGATGAGATGGATGAAACTGGAGCCGATTATACAGAGTGAAGTAAGCCAGAAAGAAAAACACCAATACAGTATACTAACACATATATATGGAATTTAGAAAGATGGCAATGACGACCCTGTATGCAAGACAGGAAAAAAGACGCAGCTATGTATAACGGACTTTTGGACTCAGAGGGAGAGGGAGAGAGTGGGATGATATGGGAGAATGGCATTCTATCATGTATACTATCATGTAAGAATTGAATCGCTAGTCTATGTCCGACGCAGGATACAGCATGCTTGGGGCTGGTGCATGGGGATGACCCACAGAGATGTTATGGGGAGGGAGGTGGGAGGGGGGTTCATGTTTGGGAACACATGTAAGAACTAAAGATTTTAAAATTAAAAAAATAGAAAACTATTAAAAAAATAAATTAAAAAAAAAATAAAGTCAATAAGTTAAAACCCTGAAAAAAAAAAAAGAAATTGGTCAAATGAACATAGGACACAAAAGTCTAGAAGCCAAAGAGTTGTTTCTAGGAAAGAGGAAGAAAGGAGGACAGAGAGTACCAATATCAGGAATGAAACAGAGAGCGTAACTGCAGAGCTTAGGACTCTCTTAAAAGTGAGAGGGTGGCATAAACAGCAAATTTTCAAACACCTTGCAAATAAAAATCTGAACAGTTTTATAACAATTAAAAAATATTAAATAAATTGACTACATAATAACAAATTTCCTCAAGGAAAATACAGACTGAAACAGCCTCACTGGTGAAATCTACCAAATACTAAATAAAGATATAACGTCAATCTTATACAAACGCTTTCAGTACACAGATAAAGAAACATTTGTTGTTCAGTGGCTCAGTCGTGTCTGACTCTTTGCAACCCCATGGACTGCAGCACTCCAGGCTTCCCTATCCTTCACTATCTCCTGGAGTTTGCTCAAACTCGTGTCTATTGAGTCAGCGAGGCCATCCAACCATCTCATCCTCTGTCCCCGCTGCTCCTCCTGCCCTCAATCTTTCCCAGAATCAGGGACTTTTCCAATGAAATCAGCTGTTCATGTCAGGTAGCCAAAGTAGTGGAGCTTCAGTTTCAACACAAACGCTATCAATACACAGATAAAGAAATACGAGTTCCTAAATAATTTTATGAAGCCAGGGTAACCTTGATACCAAAATCTGAAAAATCCATTACTAAGAAGAAAATTTTCAGGTCAATTTTACTTGTATCAGTGCAAACTTTCTAACGAAATATCAGAAAACCAATTCAAGTTACATGTAGAGAGAATAATATATCAAGACAAACTTGTGTTTATTTCTGAAATGCAATGTTAATTAACATTGAAAATTTAGCAAATGTAATTCAGCACATTGTGAGAATAAAGGTACAATCATATGACTATACAATAGATGCAGAAAAAATTCAATACCCTTATGATAGAAAACAAAAATGGTGTGCACATTGGAAATATAAGGCAGATTCTTTTACAGTCTGAGCCACCAGGGAAGCCTCAATAAAAACAGAATATAATACAAAAACAGTACATATAAAAATCTAGAACAAACATGATTCATAATGCTGAAATACTGGACATTTTCACCTGAGATCAGATGCCCATCATTAACTATTACTCTAGAAAAGATTTTAGTTTATCTCTTTGGGTGATACACTTGGGTAACCCATTCCACAACATGCAGGTTTCAGTAAAAAAATTTGGTCGTTTCCTCTGGGAACTTAAATCTTCCTAAGGAGAAGACAACATTGGTACATTTTTAAGTTTGTTTTCCGTGATGTAAATAAGACTTCTCATGATTTGAGGGGCATGTTTCTGGGTTTCAGAGACAGTTTAAATGCAATACCTGCCCAGTTATGTGGACTGAAAGGGGCCAGTTGAGAGGGGTGCCATGTGGGATCTCCAGGACTTTCAGATATGTTATCACTAATACTAATATCTGTGCTGTAGACTAGAAAGGGAGACTTCTGGAAAGAGAGAAAAGGAGAAAGGAGACTGTGTAATTGATAGGGTGGGCCACCTAGTCCCACACCCAACCATCATTTCTCCAGTCCCTGATGCACACATGGGGCTTCTGCAGACAGATTCCCTTTGGAGAAAACAAAAACTACTCTCCCACTCAAGGCATTTGAAAACCAATGGCTTGGATTGTTGGGAAATTTTTCAACATAGCTAAATTTCTTTCCAACTGGTAATGTTTTTCTTCCCTCTTGTCATCCCAATCAATTAAGCTGGTCAATTATTTACTTTCTAGTTTAAATTATATTTTCCATTCTGTTGTTTTCTCTGTCCTGGGTGAATAAAATGCTATTGTCTAGGTCCTACTGATGTCAAAATATTTGAATAGTGGAAGACTATAACATTTTGCCTTGATTTTTTTAACAAAAAAATTCTTAAATATACTTCTTTAAAAAATCAATAACTCACTTTTAAAAATGTAAATTCCAGAGTTGATTAAAAACATTACTACCATTGATGTGTGAAATTCTTTGATTCACTTTCTTTCTCATTTTAAATACCTTCTCAATAACTTTAACCTTCAAAGATAACCTTCTGTTTCACAGAAAAATTGTATTAATAAAGAAAGTTATTTTTCTCAACATAATTCTCTATATACCTTCTTTTTCTTATTTCACCTTTTTTATATCCTCCTTTATTCTTTTGCTGATCTCTTCTATCACAGTTATGCTTCTTCAGTTTTTACTTCCTTTTTATTGCAGACCTTCTTTATTCTTAATGGCATTATCCCACATTTTTTTAATCTCTTATAGTTTGATTTGGCAGTTCTTCTTTATTTCCTCTTACTTCACTTTTGGTAGAAATTAACATATGTTAATACTTTGTCTTAGTAAATGAACATGATCTTTATTGGAATTTTTTCAAAATGCAAATAAAGATTTCTAAAAAAAAAACCCTAGGCTATCACTTTGGACAATGTGCTGTGTGTGTGCTCTCTGACTCTTTGTGACCCCATGGCATGTTAGCCCGCCAGGCCCCTGAGTCCATGGAACTTTCCAGGCAAGAGTACTGGAGTGGGTTCCATTTCCTACTCCAGGGTATCTTCCTGACCCAGGGATTGCACCCTCATCTCTCGCATCTTCTGCCTTGGCAGGCAGATTCTTTACCGCTGTGCCACCTGGGAAGCCCCTTAACCAATCATGAAGTCCTTCTAAGCACAAGACCCTGTGTGATCACACAGGTCAAAAGCCTATGAACACTGCCCAGAACATATAGCCTAGTCCTTCCAAATCAACACCTTGACCAGTTAGATCAACCAAGTCAGTCCAAAATGTTTCATCATTTCAAGAGCTTCTCAACTGAGTTGCTAAATGGTCATGACTATTTGGGGGCTATTTTTCTTTTTTTTCTTTTTTGGATGTGGACCGTTCTTCAGAGTCTTTATTGAATTTGTTACAAGGACCGTTCTTCAGAGTCTTTATTGAATTTGTTACAAATTGTCTCTGTTTCATGGTTTGGTTTTTTGGCTACAAGCCATATGGGATCCCAGCCCTCCAACCAGGAATTGAACCCACACTCCCTACACTGGAACGTGAAGTCCCAACTACTGAACCACCAGAGAAGTCCCATGACTGTGTTCTTTTTGAACAAATTAGCTAAATCTACTAGAATGTGGGGTTGTTGAGGGGGAGGAGGAGTGTGGGGGCGTTACGTAAGAAGGACAATATCAGGCTAAAATTTACGAAGAGAATTGAAGGATTATATCTGAAGTCTGTTATGATACGAAAGACATTGCTCTAAAAATAAATAACTGCCAACGATGACCATCCTCTAAGATGCTGGGCATCTTCTTCCAAAGGGCACTTACAGGGAAAGTCAGTTGCAGGCCTCAAGGAAGCCCCATGGGGTAGGCACTCTACAGAATCAATTTACAGATGAGAAACCAGTCCTGGGGAGAGATAGATGGAGTAAATTCTCCAGGTAACACAGTCTGTTAGCAGTGGTGGTGTTCGTTGCTAAGTCATGTCTGATTCTTTGTGACCCCAAGGACTGTGGCCCTCCAGGCTCCTATGTCCAGGCAAGAATATTGGAGTGGGTTGCCATTCCCTTCTCCAGAGGATCTTCCCCACCCAAGGATCAAACCTGGGTCTCCTGCATTGCAGGCAGATTGTTTACCATCTGAGCTACAGTGAACAGGGGCTAAAATCAGGTCTGAATTGCCAACCCCCTCTCGGCCTTCACATGATTCCAGTACCGTGATCCCAGGCCCCATCTTCTACAGACACAAGCAAAGATCTGGATTTGGGAAAGTTGTGGGAAGGCTCATATGGTGGTCCCGCACTTCACTCTCCCTGAAAATGGGCCTTCTGCTTATAAAAGATCCCAAACTCTAGAATATACCTGAACTTGCAAGCCCACATCTCAGGGCTGAGGCAGGTAAAGCTACTCTGTTTTCAGACACAGACAAGGATTTTTTTTTCTCTTCTCTGGACAAACAGCAGGTTGTTTTCCTAGCCCTTAGCTGAATGCCAAGCCTCCATAAAAAAATAAAAGCAAAAGGAAATTCTTGCATAGAACATGAAGGATTCAGCAAAACGAATCTCAAAAACCTAGGTATTCAAGCTCTGTGGACATAGCCGGCATTTTGGGGACACACTTAAGCCCTGCCTCCACCTGTTTAAAGGCTGGAATTAAGGGCTTTGGCATTTGATGAACCTTCTGTTTTCAGTCCTCCTAGAAACAGAGCTAAAATGACCTGTCTGCAGCACTAGGTGTTCCTTATCTGTTTTCATGGCTGCCTCCAGGCTCAGGGTAAAGTCTGAAAGCAAGAACTGAACTGACTACAAGAGTGAAGTCCAAACCAGGAGGTCTGTGTGTATACAGTCATGTGCATATCTATACGGCTCCCCCTGTTCCAAGTTTACTGTCTCTATGTGGATGCTGAGATAAAACAGAGAACATCACTAACTTTTCATACTTCCCATGTTCCCTCCAGGATGCAGATAACTGGACAGAAGGTTTTTTTTTTAAATTATTTATTCTTCTCATTCAGATTTAATTTGGTTACAATCCAGGTGTGTCCCCCAATTCCATATCTCATGTTTGTTTTATACAATCATTATCAATGCTCTTAATGAGAACCCTGCAACATGTCAAAGTGACTTCCAAGTGATTAAAGATGGCATTGCCAGTATAACATTGCAAAACCTATATTTTCTTATCATTACTTAGGAATTGGTAATCCTTGTAATATATAGCATATATTAATACAAGTGGGCTTCCGAGTTGATGCTAGTGGTAAGAGACATAAGAAATGAGGGTTCGATCCCTGGGTAGGGAGGATCCACTGAAGGAGGGCTCAGCAACCCTTTCCAGTACTCTTGTCTGGAGAATCCTATGGACAGAGGAGCCTAGCAGGCTATAGTACATGGGATTGCAAAGAGTCAGTAATAACTGAAGTGACTTAGCATATTAATATAAACATATAATATACATTATTTATCATAAATATTTATGATATATAGTACATATATGTATTATTATATATAGGCTTCCCTGGTGGCTCAGATGGTAATGAATCTGCCTGCAGATTCATTGGTGGGACCAATATTTACCCCTGTTACAGCAACTGATAATATCACAACCAAAAGCAGAGCTTGCAAGATAAAAAAACCTATCTAAGCAGGAGACCCGGTTCGATCTCTGGGTCTGGAAAATCCCCTGGAGAAGGGAATAGCTACCCACTCCAGTATTCTTGCCTGGAGAATTCCATGGACAGAGGAAACTGGTATGCTGCAGTCCCTGGGGTCGCAAAGAGTCAGACACGACTGAAGCAATTTAGCATGCATGCATATGTCATAAACATATATGTAATGTATATTGTACATGTAATGTCTACATACATAAATATATGTACATAAATGGTATCTGCTGTGGTAGACTGCAGTAGTTGATCATAAATTGCTCCTACCCAGGTATGCAGGCCCCTTTGCAATTGACTTGGCTGTTCTCAAAGAGGAAGAGACTATTTTATCATCTCGAGTACCTAAGTTGGCATTGTGACTTGCTTTGACCCATAGAAGGCTATGGATGTGATATTATTCAACTTTCAAGGCTAGACTTTGAGAGACCTTGCAGTTTCCACTCGTGCTCTCTTGGACTGCTGCCCAGGAACTGCTCGGTAAGGAAGCCGATCAGATGTGCTACATGCTGGCTTTAGAAATTATGGTCTCCACATTAGCGTCGTCGATGCTGTGTCTTTCTGTCTCTGCTAGAAAAGCTGGGGACAAACATGAGACCCCACGTTTCCACCTATACCAGAGTGTCCCATTAAAAAATGATTCTTTCAAGACTGGAACTTGTTCTCCCAATACTGCCTCCTTTTTTCCCAACCATAATACTTATTTTGAAACAAGAATACTTCCCAGGGTCTGGGAATTTTATTTTTATCCAAGGAACCCCAAGTCTCCACACTGATAAAAACAGATGGAAGTTAACTAGACCATTTGTCATTTTCACATGTATTAAACCTTCAAAAGAAATCTCTTAAGGGACCAATACTTACCAACGTTACAGCAACTGATAACATCACAACCAAAAGCAGAGCTTGCAAGAAAAAACCTATCTATGCTAATTTGTTTTCATTTAACTCAATGGAATGAAATTCTTGCAGCCAAAACTTCTTCTGATGCTGAGCCTAGGACAACCTGAATAATTCTCAGAGGTTAGGTTATCATGACAATTCAAAATAAACTATGAGCTACATTCTTGACAGAACTGATAGATCTTTGATTCTAAGCCGGACTCAGGTATAAATGTTATTTTACATTCTTGAAAGAATTGATTCCATGGAACCATAGGAACCCAGATATTGCTTTCTTTCACTTTTTCCCTCGCTCACACCTCTTCTGCCTCAGGGAAAACATGATCAAGAAGCCTCAGTGGCTTTGATGATGGTGTTCAGTTCAGTTCAGTCGCGCAGTCGTGTCTGACTCTTCGCGACCACATGAGTTGCAGCACGCCAGGCCTCGCTGTCCATCACTAACTCCCAGAGTTCACCCAAACTCATGTCCATCGAGTCGGTGATGCCATCCAGCCATCTCATCCTGTCGTCTCCTTCTCCTCCTGCCCCCAATCCCTCCCAGCATCAGAGTCAACTCTTTGCATGAGGTGGCCAAAATATTGGAGTTCCAGCTTTAGCATCATTCCCTCCAAAGAACACCCAGGGCTGATCTCCTTTAGAATGGACTGGTTGGATCTCCTTGCAGTCCAAGGGACTCTCAAGAGTCTTCTCCAACACCACAGTTCAAAAGCATCAGTTCTTCCGCGCTCAGCTTTCTTCCCAGTCCAACTCTTAAATCCATACATGACCACAGGAAAAACCATAGCCTTGACTAAATGGACCTTTGTTGGCAAAGTAATGTCTCTGCTTTTGAATATGCTATCTAGGTTGGTCATAACTTTTCTTCCAAGGAGTAAGCATCTTTTAATCTCATGGCTGCAGTCACCATCTGCAGTGATTTTGGAGCCCAAAAAAATAAAGTCGGACACTGTTTCCACTGTTTCCCCATCTATTTCCCATGAAGTGATGGGACCAGATGCCATGATCTTAGTTTTCTGAATGTTGAGCTTTAAGCCAACTTTTTTACTCTCCTTTTTCACTCTCTTCTTTCACTTTCATCAAGAGGCTTTTAGTTCCTCTTCATTTTCTGCCGTAAGGGTGGTGTCATCCACATATCTGAGGTTATTGATATTCTCCCAGCAATCTTGATTCCAGCTTGTGCTTCTTCCAGCCCAACGTTTCTCATGATGTACTCTGCATATAAGTTAAATAAGCAGGGTGACAATATACAGTCTTGACGTACTCCTTTTCCTATTTGGAAGCAGTCTGTTGTTCCATGTCCAGTTCTAACTGTTGCTTCCTGACCTGCATATAGGTTTCTCAAGAGGCAGGTCAGGTGGTCTGGTATTCCCATCTCTTTCAGAATTTTCCACAGTTTATTGTGATCCACACAGTCAAAGGCTTTGGCATAGTCAATAAAGCAGAAATAGATGTTTTTCTGGAACTCTCTTGCTTTTTCCATGATGCAATTTAAAAAAGAGTGACAGTGTGCTGAGCAGAGCAACCTGAAAGTTTGTATAGGAAGAAATGAGTCGAATTCAAATGGCAAGTGCCACTCTGGAGCTTCTTTCAAAAAAGCACTCTTGACAGGAAGGTGGCCACATTGATCATTATCCCATGGTTCAAATGACATGATAAGATGCAGGCGTATGCTTGGTTTTGAATATTTCAGGCATCTCTGATTATTTTTCAAGTTTCAGTGAGAACTGAAAACACATTGTTACCAGCACATTTTCTTTAAATTTTTATATTCATGCATATTGTAAGAAAAATGAAATCCATACGCTTATAAAAATTCATTTACACTTTGCACTTCACAATGTGTGACCAAGTCTTTTTATAAATCTTTTAATGTCTTTGTTTACTTTGGAAAGCATCCGGTTGTGAGAAAAAAAAGTCCAAAGACACACGTCAGAACCCAACTGCTGTATTCCATTCACATGCACTCTCACACACAACCAACGAGGCTACAGACTTGAGAATCACCCTCTAGAGCAAAAAAGCATTGCTAGGTAGGAAGACCTGGACAGATGGATGGATGGATGGAGGCGAACGTCACTAAAAAATACTTGATCCTACAGCTACCTTTTAAACGTTACTTTGTCACACAAACTTGGTGTGTGTTTTCCTGAGGTTCTGAGCATTTGTGGATTTCCTCTAATTAAACCTCAGCAGTAGATGAAGACTTCACCTACACTTCCAACTCCAAAGTGGACTTCTGAGTTGGACAGGGCATTTCCTTTCCTACAAGTCTGATGGGATCTTCCAAACGAGAAGACCTTCCATGAAACTCTTCCTGAAGATACTGAGTTGAAGGCTTTAGTGCTCTTTATGTCTCAGCCCAAAGGATGGAGTCAAGAATGGGGTGACTTTGTCTCCAAATTCATTTACTCAGCAAAGAGCAGGAAGATACAGCCAAAGTCCACCGTGGCTGCCACAGTCTGTGCCAGGATGGGCAGCTGAGGCAACAGGCTGTATAACCAACCCCTTTGAGGTCTCTCTGCATCAATTTCTAGCTTCCTAACATGAGGAAACATGGTCACATAACATCAACGTAAGTGGGCCTGTCACAAAAGTCTTCAGTGCAGTCATGATGGCTCCTGGGCTGTCAGTGATCCCGCATGTCTAGCTATATATGCAGTAAGTATTCCTAAGGTCTTGGTGACTGTCTCAGGGCTGTTGGATTTGATAAGTAGCTGACAACAGTGGCTCCTTCTGAGGTTACCTGACGTTCTGGTCAGCTCAGAGACTTGAGTGAGCAGTCTCAATGGCCTCTGTGCCTTTCACAAACCTGAGAGATAGCAAATATGGTCTGCAGGGCTGTGACATGATTAAATTCACCCTAGAATGTTGATGGGAAGTACATGGGGAAAAAAGGAGGAAAATGATGATAACAGCCCTAATAACGAATGAGCATGACCCAAATCAAGTCTCCGTTCTTTACATATGATCCAACTGAATCCTCACAACTGCCCAGGGAGGGAGCTATCAGTCCCATTAAACAGACAAGGAAACAAAGACTGTTGAGTTTTGCCAAAACTTGCCCAAAGTGACACTGCTGCTAAATGGTAAAACCAAGATTTGAACCAAGCCAAATCTGCCAGCTTCTAAGCCCCTGAATACCCCCATCTCCTCCTAGACCATCTCTTTCAGGGAGCTGTCCCACAGCTTATAGTCTGAATTTAATATCTATAAAAGCACAAGGTAAAGACAGAGACCCCCACCCCCACCTCATTTAATCTAAGGAAAAGATCCTCTTTACCCCCACCCATAAGTGACCTTTCAGGATTTTATCGTAAAACAAATGCAAAAGTGAGGAAATAGTCAATTTCTACCTCTGTACAAAAGATCAGCCCTTCTTTAAATGTGAATCATGATTTTTAAATAATTTAAAACTTCAAAAAGATGACTAAGATGCTTAAAATTGGGACGCTTCAAACACAAACTAATCAAAAGTATCAAAACTACACAAACACAGATAAAGTTTATTTCCTGAAGACATCTGTTTTGACTAGGTTGCTTTTTAAAACTCTTTTTTGCTCTAGATTTAAAGCATTGAATATATATGTATCTAGTAGAGTCAAATTTAGAAGTGAAATTTATCTCTAAGGTGATCTTGAATCTCATCTAATTTATTTGATAATTCCCACATGGATGAGCTGAGAAAATCTGTTTCCCACTCTATGACCAGCCTTTCCTGTTTGCTCCAGAATCAATGCATCTGATTATCAAGTACAACAATAATGACAACAGGAAGAGCACTATTCTTGTAAACAGGTGTTGTTCACAACTGGACAGGTTACCACTTGAAGAGAATGATGAATTTTTTGTATATTTAGTGTTATCTTTGTATTCATCTTTATCTTCCTGGAACAATGCGTGCTCCCCCTCGTGGCCAGAATGATACCTTCACTTCTTAGATCAAGTTAAACCTATTAAAACTATGCCAAAGCAGCTTTTGCTTGTTTTTTTGTTTTCTGTTTCACAAGCTTCAAGTTCCAATTCAACTCTTTTAAAAAATCAATTTCCTTTAATTCATTCAAATATCTTTCTCATTTTTTTCATCCAAGAGTTTTGTTGTGAAATTAAAACCATCTAGTTAAAAAATTTTGTTTTGTTATTTGTTGTTTAGGGTAAAATTAAATCTTATAAAACTAAAACCACATCCACCAGTGACTGGGAGAACTTCCCCAAAGGGAAAATTGTATGGCTAATATAAGACACTGGAGATAATCCATTCAGTCAATATATCTCACTAGAGAAAAAGGAAATAGAATGTTACAGGATGGAAATGTAATTTAATAGCTGAGTGAGCACTTGATCAGCTTATTTCATCCTCAAGAAGAAAAAGAGTGAAGGGAACCCAGGTGGTTAAATTGTAAGGCAGTTGAAATTCCATCACCCATGAAAACTGTAATTGGGATTCCACTTTTGGAATTGGCCAGCCCAGAAACAGATGTGTGTTCCAACGAGGATCACAGAATTCTCTCCTGGAGAAGAGCTCTTTAGAGTGAAACAGGGGTTTCAACTGGTTTCAACTCCAAAGACGAGACTAGACTAAATTCAGTATAATTGTTCCAATATAATTCCCAAGTTGGATTGTTACTTAATGTGTGGTTTTCCTTTTATTGCCTTGGAAAAAGAAGACAGTGTGATTCCTCCTTGCTCTGTCCTTTAAAAAAAAATCCAAAACCAGAAGAATTTTTTTAAGTTGAGATCCAACCGTTTGGCTAGAAATATCTCAGCCACAGTCAATGAAGCTATAGTTCAAACAGCAAGGTCAAGGTGAAGACCAAATACCATTTTGTGCATAATTCCTGCCCATTAAAAGAAAAGAATCAAATGTTTCTCATTACACAGCCTTCCTGGATGCAAGGTCCTTTCAGCTGAGTTCCTTGGGCATTTTCTGGCAAGATTCTAAATTTATATTATCCAAGCCTCACATAGAGCAGGTAGAGTTTCTTTTGGAAAAAAAAAAACAAACAAACCCAACCAATGTAATTCTAGCTAGAAAAACTGATGCCAGAAAATCTATAGTGGGCTTTAACCCAGACCACCACTCCATTAAATAAATCTTACCCTCCTTAACAGGAGTCAAGAAACAAGCAAACAGGGAAACACAGTTGTCAGTAAGTGGGGTCCACCCAGCAGAAGATTAATGCCACATAGATTTCGAATTACTTGGGGAGAAGTAAAAAGAATGCTCAGGCCAGTGCAGGATGTTTACATTTTATTGCTATCCATTATTTCTTCAAATAAGGGTCTTCCCCACCCCTTTGCCTCCATCTCTTTTTTCGACCTAGAGAGACAGTCTCCTTTAGAAGGAAAGGAAAAGTGCATTCTTCAACCCCTGGCAAGTTTAAGCTTCCTTCGGTGACCCACAGGACAAACCAGAATGTGTTTAGGAAGGATAAAGTTCTGTGTCTCCTGCCCTTTTGTTGGCTTTTCTTCCTCCTTGCCCCAAAGCAGCCACCTTTCCCAGGGAAGTTCTTACCATCCATTCTAAGCCCATCCTCCAATCAAGAATGCCACAAAATTTCATCTTTATTCATTTAAAGCATGGAGCTGGCCCTTTTTACAAATATTCTGTTTCTAATAAAACCCTGTTGATATGCATCTTTTCACAAGAATCAAGTGGATATGCTGGAGCTGGTGATGTGCAAAGATCAGACTTGCAGACCCCACCCATGTGCACCCAACACAGCACTAGATGAACCTGGAAAGTACATACACAGAAACAGAGTGCTGTTGTCTGCATTTTTTTTCCTGGAAGGAATCATTTAAAAAAAAAAAATGGAAACAACGTTCACCTTTAAGGACAGCGATGAGGACTGGAAGAATCTTTCCCTTTTCATTTCAATGTTTCTGTGCTGCTAGACTTTTCTAACAATGTATATATATATAACTTTCATTCTTTCAACAAATCAAAGGGTGACTTGAGTGACTGCACATCTTGTTTATTTTATTTTTTGGTACTTCTCTTCATTTAAAACATTTTATTCTTAAATTAAAAAATAATAAAAGGCAGGTGCTAGTGCAAATTGCTTCTGAGGAATGATTCTGTCTCAAATTATTCTATCTGATACAGTACTCTGTAATCTTACCATGAGTCCCCAGTACCTCCACAGAGCCATGTGGACAGAGAACGACAACAACAACAAAAAAAAATCCAGTCCTTAATGAGCTCTTCTGAAAAGCGCTTCAATTCTGGGTCCTTCCATCATTCTAAAAATGACTCTCCTGCCCTTTGTTAACCGCAAAAAGAATAATCATTCAAACAGGTGAAGCAACGCCAGGGCCGGGCTTCCAGTGACGTCACAACCTGGGAGGGTCCATTTCACACTCAGGACAACGAGGCTTGGCGAGGGTACAGGCCCCCTCCCCACCCGGTGGAGTAGCGGCTTCATGTAAGCCTGCTGGGACTTCCCAGGACCCACAGCCTCCAGGAAGGAGACAGGATGGATGCCATAGAGCGCACTGGCCCTGCGCCTAGATGCTGCATGTCCCCCCTGAATGTGCCCTCAGAGTTGGGAACCCTGGAAGACCCTCCCCCAGCCACACCACAGGAGGAACCACAGGGGACAGACTTGGAAAGTGCCACCCTTTGCACGGGGCATCCTCCAGCCTTCCTGGGCTGCATTTTCCAGCTCTTCTCACCCATGATCCCGGTCAACTCAAACACAGAGTGAAAAGTGGCAGAGCGGGGGCGGGGGCGGGGGCGGGGGCGGGGGGGGGGGGGGGGGATGACGGCAATGAGAGATAGATTCTTCTCATTTCTTCAAAAAAGGTGAGGCGCCTTCTTCCTGGCCGGAGGCAGCCAGTCCTCCAGGAAACAAGGAGGGGTGTTGTGAGATGCTTGGATGACTGACCACATAAGCTCATCTAAATGCTTTATCCCTGTTACCATTATGAGCAGCCTCTCTGCAGAAAATGCTGGCACAGAAGGCTGAGGACCCCAGGCTCCAAGTCTGAACCCCAATCTTGGTTCTCTGATGAGATGATGTCACCCAGTTTCCTTGTCCAGACCTTGTGATCCATAGCTTGCTGCATGTGGCCCAGAAAAATAAACTAGGTCTCTAATCCTTAATACTCCTGTCTACAAAATGGAACTTTTTTTTATAGGCAAGACACTTTGAAGACCTAGCAATAAAAGCCTCTATATGAAAAAAAAGGCAGATACTCTTTTCATTAATTTTGATGAATACCTCCAGCAGGTACTACTGAAGTAAGATGCACTGAAAATAATTTCCCCACCAGTTCCCTCCAAACAGACAGCTCCTCTTACAAGCAAAACCTTCAATTCAAAAATCTCTGCTGTCAGTTTTAGAGAACCAAACACAGGGAGGAAAAATAAAACAAGTAGTGGAGCCTTCTCTGCACTGAGAAATCCCTGGGTTATTTGATAGTTTCTTATAATTTTATTTAGCTTTAGAACTTTTTTTAAAGTGTTCTGAAAAAGTCCTTACTGCCTTCTTCCCATTTTTTTCCCCTCTAAGAATTAACTTCATTTTAGGATGGTTCCTGCATTCTGCCTTGCTACCATGAGTTTTCAGGGACCATCCCTGAAAATGGTCGTCTCCTCTTCCTTTCTCTTCTACCTCAATCTGGGTGGCAAGTGCTAAGGAGTAAACCAGTAAAAACAATTCCCTCTTAATAGTGTTGATGCTGGAAACCCAGAGGCTAAGTCAGTGAGACATACCTACACAATACTCCAGGCTGGACACAGACTGGCTTGCCCTTACAAAGCAGACTTTTAGATGCCTTCCTTTATTTAAAGGTAGCCATGGTTAACAGGTGATGTCAGACTCTCACCAGTGACATTTTTCTGACCACAAAGATTGCAATTTTGTGTGCAGGGTCCTACCGCCAGAGTGCCTGAACTTGGAAGCAGTGAACAGAGCTTGTGTTCTGCTCTAGAGGACACTTTCTGGGTTTTTCCAACCCCATCCCTTTGCAAACCAGAAGTCAGATTGCACCTTTGTACCCAGAAGCAGTTTGTGGTTTAAATTAACAAATGGGCTGACTCCTGAATACAGAAAAAAAACAAAAACAGTGCAGACATGTCTACCATATGCTGGACTCCCTCCTGTTGGGTGTGGAGGAGTAGGAGGGGACACTTCCAGGGTAGGAATGGTTTTCTAACCACAGAAAACACAAGTGGCCGCAGGTGCCCCCCTGCCCTCAACCTTATTTGGGGTGACACCTCAAAGGAAGCAAAGAGAAACCCAGTCCTTAGGCACTGAGAAGATATCCAGACAAGAATACTTCCAGATAATGTCCTTGGAGGAGGGAGGAGAAGGGACAGTTCACCGAGGCTTTGTTTGGGTTCATTGTGATAAAACATGAAATAAATGCTGCGGCTTCTCCAATTCCCAGGTTCGAGCCCCCGCCTCGAGTAGGCATGGGGGCCCCTGAGAGGTGGGGGCTAAAGACCAGAGGATCTGTCCTGTTCACCTGTCGAGGGGGAGGGGGGCTCTTGGCAAAGTGATAGGGCTGGGGGGAGCAGGGCCAACGAAGAGAGGCGGAGTAGTGACTAAAGGCCCAGGAGAGGAGGTGGCCGATGGGGCCGGACACGTAGACGGGGAAGACGCAGGGGGGGAAAGGAGGCTAGAGACAGAGGAACATAAAGAGGGCGAAGGTGAGGGAAGAAAGGAGGGTCGATAGGAACGAGATAGAAAAGGGAGAGAGCAAGGAGGCGTGGGAGAGCAGGCACGAGGGGGACGGAGGCAGGGTGCGATCGGCCCGGGACGAAGTCGGAAAAGGCGCTGGAGGCCGGCAGGCGAGGGAGGCCACGTCGGACGAAAAGTCGAGACGAGGATGTAACAGTCCAAAGCCAAAGTTCAGAGAAGCCGAAAACCCCGGAGAATGGAGAACGCGCGGCCTCCGGGCGCGGGGCAGAGCGAGGCCAGGCTGATGGGCACCTCGGCGGCGGCGAATCCTCGGGTGCGCTCTCCGCCGCTGCCTCCGGGCTCGGGCTCGGGCTCGGCTCGCGGAGGCGCGGCCCTAGGAGGTCGAGGCCGGGATGGGTAGTCCGTGTAAGCTCCCGAGGCCGTCTGGGGCCTTGCCGCCGGGGCTGGGCGGCTTCCGGTCGGCCACTGCTGGAGGAAGCACAGGGCGTCACTGTCGGGCGCGGCGCGGAGCAGGAGACCGGCGGACCGCGACGCCCAGCTACGCGGTGGGTAGCGCGGGGCCCAAGGGGGAAGGAGCGGCTCGCGCTCCACAGCCGGGCACTGCAAGGAGGCAGCGAGACTGGGCATCCCCTGTGCCCTCGACGGCCAGCCGCGGGAGCCCCTCGCCCGCCCAGCCCGGGCCGCGGCTCTCCGCTCAGGGCACTCCGGCAGATGCTCCATAACGCAGACCCCCTGCCCTCCGCGAAATGGCCTGGTCCCCACGCTGCTCAGGAAAGTGGGTCCGGGGCGCAAGGAAGCGATGCCGAACGGGACGGCCCCGGAATGGGCGGCTCTCGGATCCCAGACGTCGCGGGGAGGGAGTGGGGAGTTGAGATGCTCTCACGCCGCCTACCAACACCCCCCGAAACCCACCCCAGACCCCAGCCGGCACACCGGCTGGAGGGGCTGCCCGCGGACCAGGTCACTATCCTCCAAATAGTGCAGAGCTCGCTATGGGCCGGGGAAATCGAGTCGGGGCGGGTCACCAAAACGCCCCTCGAGGAAGTCCCCGGCGGCCTGGACCGACGTGGGCGGTGGTTGCGCATGAGGCGGGCGCCAGACTTCGTTCTGCCCTCGCGGCCCGGGGACCCAGCTGCGCTCGCCACGGTAGGCACACCGCGTCCTGGGGCGTGGGGCCTCCGGAGTCAGTGACTGTGGTCTTGCCGGATCAGGCGGCATTTTGCTCGTTGCTCTGTTGCTTAGGGTTTTGGGAAGGGGCCCAAGTTTTGCTACTGGAAGCCAGGAGAGTGACGCCACTATTGTGCAACCCCTGTTTTTCCCTTTCCCGACGCCCTGCAGCTCGGCTTCTGCACAAGGAGGCACAGGATTGTTTACACCTAAAGACGTCTATTCTCAACTTTCTTTTCCACTCCCCACCCCCCCCCACTCATGTCTTCCTTTAAAGGGAGGATCTGGGGGCGCCTCAGTTTGGGGCGAAGGGGAGTTCCCCATTGTTTACGCCCGCAGCAGCCGTCGCCCGGCGGCAAGCGCACTGCCCCTTTAGCTCCCGGAGCCGGGCCCATACTTCTGCACCAGGGGCGCGCGCGCGCACCGCTTTATGCAGAGGTGGCAAAAGGACCTGAAGACCTTTCCAGGACAGAACCCTTGTTCGCCCCTGCCTCTCAGCTCTCTTTCCTAAACACAGTTGCGGCCGCTCAGCCGACTGAGTTTTCAGATTTTTTCATTCCACCCACTACACACACTTGAAGGTGAGGGCCTGTTTAGAAAACATCTCCGGAGTAGGAGGTTTCTCAGCCAAGGGCCGGTTGCCTGAGAGACAAGCGGAAAAAAAATGAACTCGTGAAAAACAAACACCCAGAAGGCCAGAGACAGATTGCACTCCACTCTACGGGGGTCGATCCTGCTGCGGTGTTTTTACCTCTTCCCCGACCAGTCCCTCCCCATAAGACCTCTCCTCCCCTGCGTCCCCACCTCCTGGACCCCGGGCGCCAAGAGCGCGTAAGGCATGCTGGCTTCGCAAGCTCGGGCCTTTCGTTAGGCGCGCTGCAAACTCATTTAATCATAATGGGCAGGATGGGGACAAGCTTTTTTAAAAAATATTGGGACTTCGATTCCACGGCTACCGGGACCCTGGGGCGGGGCGGGGAGGGGAGGAGGAGATGTCAAGGGGATTCTGAAAAAGGGTCTCCAAGGTCTTATGCATCAAAGGAGACGCCGGTTGGCGGCAGTGGCAGGCTCTCAGGCCGACGTCTGCGCCCTAATACTCCTGGCAAAGATAGCTTTTAGGATCCTTCAAGAACTAATCCGGAGCAGAGACGACTGGAACAAGCCTCGAACTGTCTCTAACAAATAACAAAAAGACACATTTTCTTTGAGCCTATGCAATATCTTATAAATGTGATTTCCAAATCTTTAGTCTTTCCAAAAACTGGCTGGGAAGGACCTCAGAGCCGGGACACTTTGAGTTTCTACAAACCCGGTAAATACCATTTGTCTGGTGGGGTCTGTCACCTGTCTGGAAAGAGAAGGAGACGGTCTTGTCTGGATAAACGTGGAGATTCCTACACAGAATGTCGTCGCCCATTCACATGTAGATGAAGTGGAACTTTCCTGTGCTCACAGCCCTCAAGAATTAACGTTCCCTTTCACCAATGGGAAATGTTAATCACACGTTCTCACCTACATAATAGGGAACCTAGACCCCCAACCCTTTACCAAGATAAAGTTAATCAACTGCAATCCATAATTTGACATCTGAGTAATCTTATCTTAGCATAATAGTTAATGTTCACCTGCACCTGATTTGAAGGACATACTGAAATATATGTCTATACACATAAAAAATATAATATATATTGTCCGTGTATGGACTAGATGATCAAACGTATTTGTTTTTACTGAGCATTGATGACTTTCAGCTAAAAAACTGCTTTCTTACTGAAGAAGTTCAATAAATGTTATTCCTACTGTTCTGATGAACTGAACAATGAATGGTAGTAAACTGTTTTCTGGGATTGATTTCTTTGAAGATAATTTTGTAAGCAATGAGTAGAAAATTAAAGGCAGTGATTTGCATTACTTTGTAATTTTTCAAAGGCCACTTGGAGGATGGGGGGCAATTTTTCAAGTCCGTTTTTTTCTGCCAATGAGAAGAGTAACCATAACCCAAGTCGGTATGTAATTCTCATTATATGTTCTTGTTCAAATGCAAACACTTGTATGCCAGCTGAAGAAATCATTCTTAATGATGGACCTGATTTATTCAATGACCCGTTACCTGGATCTTTAAAGAACTGTCAGGATCAGGAAATTGTTATTAATTTAATAACGAATGTAGCTGATTATCGCTGCAGATTTGGGAAATGGCTGGGATGCTCCATGATAGGAAGTAAAAATACAGGGTCAGTCAATGACTCTGGGTTTTTTGTTTGTTTGTGTTTGTTTTTGTTTTTCTGGCTGCTCCATCTGGGATCTTTCATGTTTCAGTTCTCCAACCAGGGATTGGACCCATGCCTCCTGCAGTGGAAGCATGGTGTCCTAACCACTGCACTGCCAGGAAAGTCCCGGCTCCGTATTTCTGAAAGGAAGGTATCTTCTAAAGAAAATCAACCATCAATGAGTTCCCCCTTCCACTTCAAATTAACTGGATTTAGCAGCTTCCCCTCTGGATTATTATCTACATTTCATAACTTGTTTCTAATGTAGTGCTTGACATGTTCCACGACAGAGCGGCTGTTTGAAAAGGACCTCATCGTTCTGAAGTTAGTGAATCCTTTTTCTAAGTCTTGCTGCTCCTTGGGGTCACCCCAGGGGAGATCATTTAAATTTTTGGCTACACTTTTCTAAATCAAGTGAACTTGCTTAAATGTTTAGTCTCATTAATGTAATTTGATAAGTCCCATTTTGATTTCTAATTCAGCAGAGAACCTCAGGTGTCAAGAAAACAGTGGACTGGAGTCCAAGGACAAGGCTCTGAGCAAAACATTTCCCTGAGACCCTTTATCTGTCCATAAAGGGAAAGCTTGAAGGAGCTCTGAGTCTGGACTTTTAAAATCCCCTTTACTTGGATTTTCCTGTAAATGAACAGATGGAATTTAAATTATTTAAATTAAATTTGAAGCTTAAAGGAGTTCTCATTCTCAATATCTGTAAATTGATATCCCAGAATTTTTGTGCTCCACGAAAGGTGAAAATATTTTTTGAAAACTTTTGTTCCTCTGCGTGACTGTTAACAGTGACATCTAGTCCCTGCCCCGTCTCTTTCACGGATTGTGCTATTACGTCTCAATGAAACTATGAAACTACTTGGAAATAAAACTTTTTGCCTGGGTGTCACCAGACATGCCTGTCCTCTACCTATGGATGCCACCTGTCCCCACTTCTGCCTGGGTGAGTATGAGGCAGGTCAGCTGCTAAAGGTCCCTTGGGTCATCTGGAACATCCCTGTGGCCCATGCTGCCCCCAGGTTTGTCTTCAGCCTCCTTTACAGGGAGGCTGGCACCCCGCCTCCCGGGGATGACTCCTTCCTTTCTCTAGAGGAGCCGAAGCTGCAATTTTCTGGTGCCCAGAACCCAGAAGCGGCAGCTTCAAAATTGGCAAATCCTGTCATTCTTTTCACAGTGAGGAAAATGCAGACTCAAGGGCAGATGAGTTTTTCCCAAGTTGTAGGAAAAACTAGAACACAAAGATCAGTGTACGAAGAGGCCCCTCACGCTGTTGACTGTCAAATACCTCAAATCTGTTAGTTGGCTTATCAGAGAGCAGATTTATGGAGGAGGGGGTGGGCAAGATGGCAGCGGCAAAAGAGGTAGAAACCCCCAGCCACATTTCCTGCAGAAAGGTGGATCCCCAAAACCACCACACACAGTTGAGTCTAGCCTGTCTAGCCTTAGAGGCTTAGAACTGAAATGCTCTCTCCTTTCCCAAAGGACGTGCTTAAGGCGAGGCCAGGGCCTGATGGGGGGGGAGGGGAATTAAAAAAAGAAACTCGGACCTGGAGGAAAAGACGGGCAGGACACGGAAGAAGCCCGGAGCAGGTCCAGCCCACCTGCCGGGCTCAGGTGCCACTGGCAGGTCCACAGACAGTACAGCCCTGCAGGCCACAGGAAGCTGCCCCTGGAGGGTGCCCTCTAGACCTTTCTAGGGACAGAGAAACGAGACTTAGAAAGAGGGGACTCTTTTTCTCCACACCAGCTGGGGAGACAGTCCTAGCGCCTCTCCCAACCTCCTCCTGCCTTTCTAGGGACACAGTTTACACCTGTTTAATCTACTCTGAGAAGTTAACAGACTGAAAGCATAAACCGAGCGAAGAATCTAGGCCAGTACCCACTCCAGCCTCTAGCTGTCGGTCTCGCTGTCTGTCTCCCCGCTTTTCTTCCAGGGACCCTTCCTAGCGCTCCTGCCCGCCGCCCTCCTGCCCGCTGCCCGCCCGGCCGCACCCCTCACCTTCTCGGTTGGGATGCTTGAAGGTCACGGCTGCCGCGAGCTCCCCGCCGTGCACGGTGACGCTGGCGCCGGGGGGCGCCAGCGGGGGACCCTGCGCCGGCGGCCACGGCGGGCCCGGGGCGAGGTAGCCGCCGGCCGGCGAGCTGTACACGCCGTGCTGGTTGGAGGCCGGGTAGGCGCAAGCCGGGAGGAAGCCGCCCACCGCGGAGAGGCCGGAGGCCGACTGCGAGGAGAGAGCGCGACAGCCTGTCACCAGCAGGCGACCCCCCAGGCTTCCCCAGCACAGGCAGTTACGGGAGGGGTCGGGGGCGGGGGATCCTCATTCCCCCTGCTGTCTAGCCATGATTCCCACACGAAGCCTGGCCTCTAACTGTCCTGGAAAGAACTCCGGCAAAGTGATGCCCACTCCAACTCTAAAAGTGCTCATAAAAGGTGAAGGGGTCAAGGGAGTCACCATCCGGAATTTAGAGAAAGGGAGTCAGTCCTCTTTTGTGTTAACTCGTCCCAGCTTTTTTAGCAAAAAATGTCTTGGCCAAAATGCAATTCAATCCCCTTGAAAGCCAGCGCGCCTAGGAAAAAGAGAAATATGCCCGCAGATGCCGGGCCAGGCAGCCAAACCCTGACTGTCTCCCCAGCTCGCTTCCCCCAACCTCGGAGTAGTGGGGGGGGGGTCTCTTCTTTTTCTCTCTAACCAGCCCCCAACTCCTCCACTCGCCTGATGAAGGACGGCTCTTTCCCCGCGCTCGGTTACCTGCGTGTATTTAATGTCCGTGTCTAAGGCAGGTTTCTCGAGCCCATTCACAGCGGGGCTGGCGGGAAAGGCCGCGCGGTTCACTCCCGCCCAGTCTTCCATCTTCGGGGAGTAGGCGGCGCCTTCGCTCCCCGCCAGGGCCCCTGCGGGGACACAGGACGGATTAGAAGGGCATGTGGGCAGCCCTCTGCCAGGACAGGCGCACTCGGGCCTTCAAGTGTCTACCTGGGATCCAAGGGCGAATCCAGGGCTCCTCTGAACCTCCAAGGGTCAGATGCGCCCACGGCCCCAGGTTTCGCTTTTGCTCCCAGCGGCACAGGAGGGCAGATGGGCCTACTCCTCCCTCCCCTCAGCCCTCAACCCGCTTCCCGCGAAACAAGGGATCTCCAGCCGGTAGACAGCTGGCAGCCAAAGCTGGCGACCTCGGCCCAGGCCGCCTTTCCGCTGTCCAGAGATGGTGCCCCAAAAGGTCCAAGTTCAAATCCATACAAGGCTCAAAAAAATTACACGGGGTTTCTCAATGTCTCAAAAAGCATCTGGAAGGCTAGAAGCTGTTTCTGTGCAGAACTCCCTGCAGAGACATCCTGGGTGTCCTGAAACAAGTGTCAGCTCAGCCACCCAAGAGCGTCGGGGGACAGGTCTGCTCCTGGCGCGGGTATATGCGAACGAAACTGAAAGAAAGCTCCAGAACTGAGCTCAGGCCTGGCCAGGTCACCTCCCTGCCAGCTGCCCGTGGGCTGCTCCATGCAAAGCTTTGGCCTGAGCCTGAGGCCCAGGCTGAGTTTGAGCCACAAGGAGAAACACAGCCTGTGCACGGGCCTGGAGACGTGGCTCAAGGCCGCTGGAGCTAAGCCTTCAGTTTCATCCAGGACGCCCGCCCCTCCTCTCTCTCTCTCAGGCTACAGTGAATTTTGCCTCTTACCCTCCTGCTGAGTCTGTTCGCCTAGGAACACAACATTCTGCTAGGGGCAGGGGACAGTGCAGAGACTCAGGGCTCAGTTCCGGCCCCCACCATTCTCCCGAGCCCACATCAAAGCTGCCCCCAACCCACCTCCTCTCCCTCCACACCCAGACAGATTGCTGAGTCTCATTGTAGGCCGAGGGCAAATCCATGGGCACTTCCATCCTAAGGACGGCCACAGCCTGTAGGCGCCTGTGATCCAGGTCTCAGCCTCAGGACCTGCAAGGCTGTGGGGCCTACTGGAGACTCAAGTCACTGGGCCAGGTGGACCTTTCACCCTTTACTCAAAGAGTCTTTGGGCCTGGGAGGGACAGAGCCCTTTCCGGAATGATAAGGGACCCTGGAAGAAACTAGTCTTAAAGAAAATGTCGCAGAATTGACTGCGGTTTGTTTGGCTTAGATCTGGTGATAGGGGTTTGCATACTTTTTGCAAGAATGAAAAAGCGCAATTTCAGGGCTCTGAATTTGTGGTCAGCGATTGCTCTTCCATTTGGGAAAATATTTTCCATATTTGTCATAAAAAGTTCAAGATGTCCGAGGACTCCCACAGAAGGCCCCAGGACCCTCAGCCTCCCTGGCCAGCCCGGAGCCTTCCCCTGAGCCAAAAGCGGTTGGAGGAGCCCCGGTGAGAGTGATCCCCTTACCCACACTCCTGCCCCCCTCGCTCCATTCTGCCCCTTCCAGGAAAGCTACCGAAGGCCGGCGCCACTGACCTGTTTGCTCCATAAACGTCCGGATGCCCAGGATGTTGCTGACCGAGTGAGCCGAGGGCCATGAACGGGGGATGCTGACGTGGCCCGCTGTGCCAGGGACCCCGTGGTGGCTGCCCATCTTGGCGCCCGTGGACGACACGGGGCTGGGGTAGGGGTATTGGTAGATGTGATTGTACGGGAGCGCCGGCTGAGGCGGCGGCTGCTTGCTCGCCTCGTAGGGCCCGGGCTGCGCCAGGCTGCCAATCTTATTGCGCAGAATACGGCTGATGGAGCTCACCGAGGGCACGTTGTACTTGTCGCAAACGCCGTCGGCCAGCAGCCGGTCGCGGATCTCCCAGGCGAAGATGCCGGGGTCACCCTGCTTGTAGTCCCGGATATGCTTGACCACGTTGGGGGTGGTGACGCGGGGTTTGCTGCCCCCGATGGCGCCGGGCAGGATGGAGCCCGTCTCGTTGTAGCGCGCCAGGATCTTGCTCACGCAGCCGTGGGACACGCGAAGCTGCCGGCTGATGTCACAGGGTCGGATGCCCAGCTGCGCCAGCTCCACGATGCGCAGGCGGATGGCGTTGGGCAGGGGCCGGCCGTTGACGAACACACCGCCCAGCTGGTTCACCTCGCCGTAGGTCTGCTCTGCGGACGCGCCCGGCCAGAGTGAGGGGAGGGGAGAGAACACCGGAGGTGAGCCGAGGGTGGCCGCGCGGGGACAGGGGCCGCACCCGGGGCGCCTCCGACGGTGACCGGCGGCTCCTCAGAATCCCAGCGAGCAGACCGCGTCCGGTCCCGGGAGTCAGCATGCGCGCAGGGGCGGCGAAGGGGAGCGCCGCGCGCTCCAGCCCTCCGTGCCCTTTTGCGATCTCTGGCGCGTCTACTTGGAACATCCCCTCCCGATACTAGCCGAGCGCCCCCTCCGCTCCCGGGACTGGGGGCGTGCGGAGAACGCAACCGGTCTGGAATCCCGGACCAGATCTCCCCGGGAAACTTCGGACGCGAGGGAAGGGAGGCGCCGGGACACCGCCGCCCCCGCGCCCCCCGCCTCGTCCGCCCGCCCCTTACCCATGGCGCGCGGGCCGGCCGGCTGCCTGGCGCCGAGGCGGCCGGGGGTGGGCCCGGCGCGGTCCGGGAGAGCTGGGGCGCCGCCGCCGCGGGAGAGGCATAGAGGGAGGGCGCGCGCGAGCCGAGAGCCGCGGCGGCCGGGCCGCGGACTGGAAGAGCGCCGTGCGCCGCCGCCGAGCGCGCCGCCGCCCGCCCCCGGGCCCGCTGCCGCCGCCGCCGCCCGCTCCCAGGACACTCTCCACGCCCGCGACCCCAGGCCTAGGGTGAACTTCATCCGATTAGGAGAAATTCGTCTGACCGGGAGGCTGCGGAGTGCGGGGATCAATTTGACGTGTCCTCCACGTCAATCTCGGCAGTCACGCCGGAGATTCGCGAGTTGGCAGCTCATTGGTTCCCGTCACTGCGCCCCGGCGCCCCCTTCCCCGCCCTGAAACTCTACCCCTCCTTCCGTCCTCCCCCCTCGGCCCTCCCTTGGAACCCATCCCCCCCCTACACACACACACACACACACTCGCACACACGCACACACACACACACACACACAGTCCTAACCCGCGCCAGGCCTGGGTCCTTCCACTTGTTCTAGCTCCCTGGGAAGCCCCTTACCACTAGAGTTTTCAGAATGATAGGATGGGCTAGTCATTTCAAACTGATTAGTATTAATTAGCAGTAGTAGGCGTCTAGTCATTTCAAACTGATGAGTATTTATTAGCAGCAGTACTAGTCTTGGTTTTAGTTGTGTTACTAACCTCCCCTGCCATTACTACTAAGATAGCTGGGGATTAAAGTTGATGGTGGCAGGGTGCTCAGTATGGGGCTACCCCTCGTTTCCCTTTCCCTGGGCAGCCGCTAGTGCCCCAGCCTGGGTCACGAGGGCGCCCCAGTAAAAGCAGCAGGCTGGTGCAGGGTGCCTGGTCAGCAGACCTGAGGCATTTGGGATGGAGTGACTCTAGAGTGTCCCATTTCTGGCCAACACCTCAATCTCGCTCTCAGAAAATCTTCACAATGTTTGACAGTTACCCACTCCTTGGGGGTAGTGTGATTTCAGTGATGTGAGAGACACGCATTCTAGACTCTGTCCCCTGTAGACTGGCCCACCCACTTGAATTCAGGACACAGGTCAGAAAGGGATTCTGACCTACGGCCCCCAGAAGAGGGTCCTGGTGCTGTGGAGACCCCAGGGGCAACCTGCTGGCCCACTAGAGGACACAAGCTATAGCTCCCGTTCTAGGCCACTTCCCAGCCAGAATCCAGCATCTTTCCATGCTGAGGCGGCCTGGCGTCACCATTCACTCTGCATCTGCAGCTTCCAGGGGATCTTTGTTAAACCACTGAGTGGTCCTTTCCCTGTCAGGTAAGTGGGGTTTGTGCAGCCCTGAACTCTCCGTCCTTAGTATTAACCATCACCTCCTTTCTGCCTTTCTCTATCCTGAATTGTAGTTTTCCAGCCTGTGTCACTAACTGTGGCAGTCCCAAAAGGAGCCTAGAGGTGGGGACCAGGAGTGAGGAGGTGGAGGAGACTAGTCCTGGGATTTCTGAGCTTGGGACCCTGCAAGTTCAAGGGCACTAAGCTGAAGGCGGGGGCGGGTTGGAGGGAGCCTAGGAAAAGCGCCGGTTCCCAGGGATTCCCATGGACTACCAGCTCTCCTGAGGAGGAGAAAAGAGTCTCCCACCCCCTTGGTCCCAAGAGTCCAGTGCTTGGGAGCTGGTGGAAAGCTGCACACAGCTGCAGTGATGCTACTGGAGGTGCAGACAGACCCGATCAGCACATTCTGGGGAGCAGCGAAGGCTGAGTCCCTGGGAAACGAGAAAGCCTGCTGGCTCCTAAACCAACTGTCCGAATATGTCAGTTAGGAGAGGCTGAATTAATCCTGGCTCTGGGGAAGAAGTGCGCAGGTCCCGGCAGGTGATTTCAAGAACAGTCTTTGGACAAAGAAAAGCCAGGTTCAGAAGAGGTGAGGACTCTCCCTTCCTGGAGCACAGAAATCGTAGTGCAGCCTTGGGTTCCGAGTACTTCAGAGAGGACACCGGACCGGGCAGAGGAGCGTCAGAGTACACTGGTGAGAGGTGGGGTGGGACTATTTTAGAAGATTAGGCCCCTCCACGACCCACGACCGTACAGCGTCGGGTTCGAGGAGAAAAAGTGATTTGGATGAAGATGGGTAACCGAAGCCAGGAGCTCTGAAAAGGCATCGAGCGAAGAAGACTGAGCACGCAAGGGACCTGGGGCCCTCCGAGGCCACCAGCAGTGGGGCAGCCCCGCAAAGATCTCTCCAAGTGGTTTTGGAACCTGTTAGCTACTGATCTAGACTTTTGTTGCCTGAATTTCAAGTCGGGCGCCGCGGAGGACCGAAATCGTTTTATCCCTAAACCCAGGAAACGCAGCACCCATCACCCGGTGTGCCCTCAAGACAAGGTGAAGCAGCTAAAGCCATTTCTAACCCTCGCCCTGGCCCAGTTCCCCGCGGCAGGCGCACTCAGCGAACAAATAAAGCTGGGTACCCGAGTGAGAGCCGGTTCTCCCCAATCGTCCCATCAGGGGAGCATCAACCTCCACTTCTGTGCCAGTAGACAGCGAACCCGGGAGGGCATCTTGAACCCACTCCCCTTGGAGAAGACCTTTGGGGAAAAAAAAAAAAAAAAAAGACCTTTGGGGCTGGAGGAGACGCCAGGAGGATTAAGCCCGGGGGCTCTATGGGGTGTCGGAGCTCCCCACCCGGGCCCTTACTTCACATTCCACATCTCTTGCACCCCGACCCCTCCAGCCGCCCGCCGCCTGCTGGGGACCACACAGAGCTCCCCGCGACCCGCTCCCGGCCCGCCGCCGAAAAGCTTACAGTTTGTCGCCCCCTGACGGCAGGCAGCACTGTTCCACCGGCTCCCGCCGCGGCAGTCGGGACTGGGGCGAGGGGGCCCCAAGGTGGGCTCACGGAAGGAAAGGAAAAGACTCTTCCCACCTCTCGGGATGCAGCCTGGTCTCCTCGGTGGCAAGGGGCGGCGACGTGGTCGGCGCTGAGAGCGCAAAGGTAGAAAATAGCAAAGCTTGCGCGGGTTCCCACGTCGCCGCTGGGCTGGGCTTGGCTCTGTTGTTTCGAGAGCCCGGGATGCCGAGTGGAACAAAGTCAAGAGAGGCTAGGCTCCGGGGCCGCGGGGCCGCCGCCGAGGACCCGGCGCCCGCTGGGACCAGGGAGCCGACGCGCCCCTCGGGGCCCGGACGCCCTCCTGGCGGAGGACAGCTTCGAGGATCGCCGAGTGGCCTTGGGGACTGACGCGGGTTTCTTGGGCCAGAAGAAGGAGAGGCAGTCGCGTGCCAAAATCTTAAAGCAAACAGGAGGCTGCCGGTCCTCCCGGGAGGCAGGAAGGGCGGCGGGTGAGTGCCCTTGCGCTTTGCCGCCTGAGCCCAGAACATGAAAGGTAAGGCTGCGAGAGTCAGAGGTTTGGTGCCAAGGTCGTCCTTGGAGCCTCAATCACCCCGTTTCATGTCTCCTGCGCCGCTTTGATATTTTGGTGGGGCTGTTTCGGAGAGCTATTGGGGGGTGCCAACGAAATGTGCCAGTCACAATAGAACCGGGTGTTCCCCGGGGCCCGTGCATCGCAAAAGCTTCAGGGAAAACCTAACCTGAAGAAGGAAGTCCCGCTCGGGTCCCGCGAGGCTGAAGGAGCGACCGGGCGCCCTTCGGTTAGGCGACCGCGACGGAACACAGCGCAGAAGATAGAGGCGGCATTCCCGGAGGACCCCGGGCCGAGCCCGCGGACTAACAGCAGACGCCAGTACCCTGCCGCCCGGCTGGGCCGCCGGACCATCGCCGGCTCCGAGGGAGCGGAGACCGGATCCCGGGGCCTTCCTCCGGCGCGCGCACCCCAAGCCTGCGAGCTCGCGCGCGCTCCGGGAAAGTCCGGGCTCCACGCACGCCTCGCGCTTTTGCTGGGATTTTAAGAGCACTGTGCCGGGGGTCGCGTGGTTTGGAAAGCAAAGTCAACAGACTCTCCGCTTTATTTTTAAATTTGCTTAAAAAAAAAAAAAAACCAAGGCAGGCGACACACGTGCTTTATGCAGCAGGTTATAGTGTTCCCCACCTCGGCACAGACACAGTTTTGCAAAGGCGATCCCGCGCACCACACTTAAAAATAGGAACGAGCAAGAAGTGGTCAGCTGCACCGAGACCTCAGGGAGGAAGAGCGAAGCCAGGTCAGGGAACTGCAAACCCCAGGGAACGCGCTCACAGCGCACTAGCTCGCTGGATAAGGGACTATGAGATAAATCAACGGAACCCCACCCAGAGTGATCGCGGCGTTGGGGACCTGGGGGCGGGTAGGAGGGAGGAGGACTCGCGGCTGAATTGGCCCCTTTGCCGGCGGCCGCGCGGACTCACAGGTAATGCGGGCGGGTGCGTCTCGCCCTGCACCTGCTCCTCCACACTGGAACACACACACCCCCCAGACCCCACATGGAAGGTATTGAAGATAGTGCCAAATGGCAATAAAATAGAGCTACAAGGACAAGGAATATCGACGGCTTCCATTGGGTTTGCTAGTGACCGCGCTGGCCTTGAAGTTGGTTGCCTCGCATTTCAGTCTCCAGCTTGGAACTGGGTCGAGCTGGCAGTGATGGAAAGAAGTGCCATATACCTGGGGGCTGACGGCGGGGGTGTCCTTGGAAATACAAGAGGAGAGGAGCAAAGAAATGTCTTTCTCATTTTCCCAAAATGAAATGAACAGACAAGAACACGATGAATAGTGTCCGCTGAATAACGAAACAGTTCCCCGATTCCGTTCAGAGGCGGAGGGAAAAAAATCAGAAAAACAAGACCAGCCCTGAAACCCTCATTAGAAACACATAGAGGGAAATAGAACTTTGCAAAGGACGATCTGAGATACTTCCTACCCTGCAATGCAAGGATCTGCCTTCTACATTTATAACATTTATTTTGGAGTAGAGACATTTTAAATGTGCATTTGGGTGATAAAAATTAACTACAAGAAGCCGGTGCCCTGCGGCAAGAGATGGTTTCTTTGAGCTTTCTGAAAGAGCAGCATCTCTTGACTCTTGTATGCAAAATCCAGAATTTCCCGCCTTTCCCTAGCAATGGGCACGTCAAATAAGTTTCAATTTCCACTTAAATAAAATGATCTTAGATCTATTTCATTTCATTCCAGCGACCAAGAGCCTCCAAGGAGTTCTCCAGGCGCTGGACAAAATTCCACCTCTGCAGTGAGCTCTCAGAAAATGTTTATATGGCAGTGCTAAGAACCTAAACAGCACTATTAAAATGGAAATGTTTGGGAAATTTAAAATGTCCATGGGGCATATCTCCTGTACTGGGTCTGGGCACTTGGAGAAGGAGACTAAGAGTGGCCACAAGGAGAGAGGACAGAGATGGCATTTTCAAAGGGGACAGACAGGGTGATGGCAGCTCTGCCACAGCATGCACACAGGTGGCAGTGGGTGGTTGAGGCTCTCTCACTGCCTGGTGGATGCCCCTGTGGATCAGACTTGCTCTGCTACAAATATTGACATGTGTGAGATATCCATGCAGGACAGCCTAATTGGAACCAGCTTGAAGTGTGCTGCCCCTTGAATGCTTTGGAAATTTCTGATCCTCCATGGACATGAAACCAGGAGAATGCATGAAGGACCTGGAAATGAAAGGACGTGTAGAGCCCTTTTCTTGAACTAAAAAAAAAAAAAAAAAAAAAAATGCCCATTCAGTTGTGATTTACCTGTATTTGTCTGATTTCTTATTAAAGATCAGTCCTCTCCAATCTTAAACACACATACACACAGACCATAATTCAAGCGCTGGAAACAGGGCAGTTAGGAGGTTTGCTCTAAAGAACTCTGAAACCTGCTGGTAGAGGGTTTCCACCTTCTCAAACAGACAGTGAAGCAGGCATCCTTTGCAGAAATCCGTTTCTTGCAAGCTTAAAATTATCATTCATTATTTATGGTAATGATTTTACTTGCTGAACCCAGCATACTACTTGGAAATATTGCTGTTTTGGAATAAAGGCTTTTTTCCAGGCTTGTGGATTGATTTGTTTAGTGTAAGCTTAGAAGTCCTGAAGGCCTTTGAAATTGCATGTTCTCCTCAAAGTAAGGTCTCCTTCACGTTCATTTCACATTTCGTATGTACATCCCTATGTTATCTCTCCCTGCAGTGCCATTTACATCATTTTCTTGCCAGAAGTCAAGTGTCTTTTATGATGAACTTTCTTTCAGGCACAAACGAGATTTTAACTTGTGAGTAACTTTTCACTGCCAGGCTACTTGATCACTTTTAACTAGTTATTGCTTGATATCTTTTTCTCTGTAATTGCTGCACTATCTCAATGCCTGCCA
The DNA here is from genome assembly GCF_023091745.1 of Budorcas taxicolor. NCBI lineage: Eukaryota > Metazoa > Chordata > Mammalia > Artiodactyla > Bovidae > Budorcas > Budorcas taxicolor. The sequence goes on along the minus strand of NC_068922.1, from coordinate 40,730,416 downwards.
TATACACATATATATAACATGTCCGCAGCTCGGTGATGGTTTTAATTTTCTCCCCCTCCCCCTTGTGTATGGGCGATGGGGTTTTATTGAAGACCCGTAATGCCTCCGGTTTTGATTTAGTGTTTTGGAGTTTGTGATCTCATTGCCCGGTATGGAAAATATTAGACAGGGTCTGCAGATTGCATGAAGGAAAAGACCCACATCACCACAGTGGGCTGAGCATTCGTCCCCAGCGCCCCAGCTCCCCAATAAGCCAAAAGTGCAGCCATTGAAATCAATGCTGAGATTTGTGTCTTGGATAGAGGCCCCCTCAGCCAGCCCTGCCAAAGCAAGGCTTCTTGAAGATGCTGATTCTCCCCAAGGCTGCACTTTGGTCACCAAAGGAGCCTTAGAATGTTCTGATACTCGGGTCCCACTCATAGAGATTCTAGCTGAATTTTTCGGGGAGGAGACTGAGGGTTTTAAGAGCTGCCCAGGTGATTCCAATGTGAATTAAAGGGTTGAAAATATCCACTTTAGAGGGGATGATGTAATTCGATGCTTCCTGCTTTGCAACTGTTTTCCAGGATGTAGGACTGGCTGGCAAGTGGCCTGCCTCGCTCACCTCCGTGGGTACTTTTAACATGACACATGAAAACATGTTTAACTCCATGGAGCAAACGTCTTTCCTGTGCATTTTTGCCCTGTGCCACTTTGGCCCCTCTCAGAACCAGCCGAAGAGGGGGAAGGCTGCCTTCTCAGACTTGCTGGGCTTCCACAGGTTTGCTGTTTTTAAAAGCAAGAACCCTGTCTCTCTGTGCTCATACAGGTGATCGCAGCCTCCCGTTGAAGCGTAACCATGTGCACAGGGAACTGTGGTGGGGAGGGATCATGGAGACAGAGATTGACTTAACCCTTGGCCCATGAAGAGGGACTTGGAGAGAAATGGCAACGAATTTAAGCACTGCCCAACGGGGAGCTACAGAAACTGCATTGTCCAAGGAGGTGGGAAATGAACTGCCCTTTTAAACAGGGTTAGTTAACTCTGCCCTTTTGCCATGTAAGGTAGCAGGGCAGGCATAACCCTCCAGGTTCTGGTAGCATCGAAGACTGAATCTTTTTACGGGCTAAGCATAGCTTAGTATTTTTATGACTGTTTCCATGCGTCACATTATTTAATGGCCATGCACATTGTCAGGGGTAAACTTTTTCAGAGTGGCTGCTGCAGGGTTGCATTTTAGATCTTAGAGCTTCTTGCCCGCCCCCCCCCCCCCCCCCCAGATGGCTGGCTTGTTGTGATAATGACTAAAGTGTCAATTCGTAGGGAGGGTAAGGGGGGAGGAAATAGAAAAATGTTTCACTTATCCTCTGCAAAGTCTCCGAAGTCATTAAAAGGAAACTCCTTTTCATTTTTAATTAGCCCGGTCTTGCTAGTAAGGGTGAAGATTTGGACTGCTTTATTTGATCTAGATTGTTTTCTAAGTTTGTGCATATAATATGAACTGCATTTCATTTTTTAACAAGTTCCAAGAAAATCTGAGGTTAACTCTGTTGCTGCAGGGCCTCCAGGTCCTCAACCTTTAAGGTACATATTTTTAAGATCCAGTTTAGCCATAACATTTGTGTCTAAGTCACTACAAGATCAAGAGGACAAATACACATTTCAGTGGGGCTTTTAGATCTCGTTCATTTTTTAAGATCTTACATGGGCACCACTTGAGAAGATCTTAAAATGTCTATTTTAGGAATCACATCCATTTTTTAAAGTGTCTTGTAAAAACTTTTTTGTGTTCATGTATTTTAATAAGATGATACTGTTCCTGTTATGTTCTAAGGTAATTTTAAAATAACTTAAAGGTACAGGGAAATTGATCATAATAACAATAAAAATTAGAATGCCTTCAAAATGATTCGGCATTTCTCAGCAACAACCAGAAGCTTAAGGTTTAGAGAGCTGTACCCAAGGCGATACCAGATGTAGAACTCGGCAACAGGACACAGGCCTTCCAAATGGATGTGCTGAGAAAACGAGTTTTGACAGGGTTTCTTAGCATCGAGATGTTGGCAAAGTGGATACATGAATTAATACCCATCCAACTGGGAAATGCTCAGCATTGGGAATATTGCCTCTTGACAGGCCATCCAGGGAGAGGTTGCCTCCCCTGTGACCTGGCAGCATAGAGGTGCTGTCCATTTCACTTTCCGTAATAACACCTCCAGCTGAGCTAAGACTCTGCTGGGTCTAATCTCCTTCTGTAATTGTATCTCACAAAATACAAGCCAGGCCGTGATATGAGAAGCTGGTCTTTGCATGTGTGGGACATGTGTTCGCGTTTGCCATGTCAGCCGACTGATGTGGGCAGAACGAATCTGGCACTTTCATCTTGGTTTCTCTTTAAGCTGGGGCATAAGGTAACTAGAAGGGGTTGGCTGGGGCTCAGGGCACAGCGGAGCTTCAGTCTGAACAAGTGACCCTCCGTGAGGTGAATAGTGGTTTGATTTCCTCTGGGTCCCATGTCCTCCTGGCTTCTTAGGCTGGGTTCCTGCTGCCCCCCATTACGGAGAGACTGGGATTTCATCGGAGGGTCTTCTGTTCTTATTGTGCCTCTGGAGCTTCTCTTTGTGTAGTAGTATTGAAGCTGCTGGGAGGTTGGAGGAATTTATGATCGGATGGGAGCCGAGCCGAGCTGCTATCCACAGCGAGAACACATGTGTGAGTGCCATCGTGAAAATAGCACCGAGAGGTGGACTCGATCTCTTCATTGTTTTCTTTTTTTCACTGGAGTATAGTTGCTTCACACTGCTGTGTTTGCTGGGTAGCAAAGTGAATCAGCCATACAAAGACATATATCCCCTCTTTTCTGGATTCTCTTCCCGTTTAGATCACCATGGAGTATGGAGCCGAGTTCCCTGAACTATACAGTAGGTTCTCATTCGTTATCTATTGTGTACATAGTAGTGCATGTGTATCAGTCCCAGTCTCTCAACTCATCCCGCCCAGTCCTTTCCCCTTGGTACCCATATGTTTATTCTCTACATCTACGTCTCTGTTTCTGCTTCGCACATAAGATCACCCATACCATTCTTCTACGTTCCGCATATACGTGTTAATATACTCTATTTGTTTTTCTCCTTCTGACTGACTTCGCCCTGTAGACGTGTCCTCCTTAAAGAGGATGCCTCTAAAGGTCCAAAGTGCATATGCATCTCAGATTCAGTAAAGGACCTGGCTACAGAAAAGTTCAGTATGGCTGAGTCGAGACTGTTTATTCCCTCTGAAGTCTCAGGTTGGAATCCAGGCTCTGCCACTTCCTGGGCTTCCCTGCTGGCTCAGAGGTTGAAGCATCTGCCTCTAATGCGGCTGTGCTCTCAGTCTCTCCAGGATAGGGTCATAATAAGGATGTGCAGCCTGACCGTGGAAAATGCTTCATAGCAGCAGCTGGCTAATCTGTGGCCCTCATTCCCTTTATATTGGTTTTCTGTATTTTTTATGAAACTCATGCATTTTAATTTTTTTGTCTCTTTGATAAGGCATCTGTTACACATGCAGTGGGTGATTTGCTGATAGAAATGTTTATAAACCAAGCTGTCTTAAATCAGGTCTGGGGAAGGAAACAGCTTCAAGGTACTTTCCTGAGTTTCTGTTTGTTTGCCACGTGCTTTTCGTGGTTCCTCCTGGGGAAGGGACGCTCCTGGGGAGCCAGGGTCCGCAGTGAAGAGGTGGTGAGTGGTGGCTGTAAACAGTCCAGTCTGTGGAAGCTGAGGAAGAAGGAAACTCATCGATGGTCCACGGTTTTCCTGAGTCCTGGGAGGACAGTGGTTCTTAACCAGGCTGACTTCCTGCAATGCTGGCCCCACACTCACAGAACTCCAGGCTTGTTCTGGCTTTACCCCTGGAACACCAAGCTCTTTCTTTGTCAGAGAGAAGAAGATCTTATGTCTCTGTTTGCTTTCTTGCTCTTTTTTGTCCTGAGTTTTTGCTTCCTTGTTTACCTTCTGAACATGTTCTTTCTGCTCGAGGACGTGCGGGGGGCTCCCTCCAGGGATGGGCCCTGTTCTTTGTGAACCAAAGCTTGGGCCAGGCTGTCCGGAGACTGTCTCTGTGGCTGTCAGTGTTGGGTGCCCTCAACAGAGTGAGAGTGGGGTTTGAGTTCCTGCCTACCACAAATTACCATTCCCCTCCCCCAGATTTGCATCTCTCTCACATTTTAGCTTTTCCCCATTCCCTGAAATGCTTCAGCTCCAAGGTGTTGGTGAAATGGCCACTTTGATTCCTGAAAAGGTCACCCCCTTGGGATAACCAGGCTGTTCCTCATTCCTTATTAATTTGGGCAGTGTGCTTGAGCAACCTGATGGCCTCAGTTGACTCTGGGGCCAGGCACCTTCAGTACAGCCATGCCCCGACCCCCCAACACCGTCCCACCCCAGGTCTGAGCCCTCACCCCTCACTGCTGGCAGCAGCCTTGAGCTCCCAGCTGAGAGCCCACCCCCCTGCTTCGACCGATGACAGCTGTCCCATGCAAAGAGACACCCCTTCGTGAGGCTAGCTCACAACCCATGACTGTGCATGTGAGGACACAGAAACCTCAGTGGGGACAACCGTGAAGGGCTATCCCAGGGCCAGGGCTTGGCATGGGGTCAGCAGAGGCCTTCTCAGCATGGTTCCTTCTCCTCCTCCTGCCCAATCCTGGCCTATTACCTCTGAAGATGTTGTTCACAGCAAGAACACCTCACAGCAAACATCCTGCCACAGATCCTGACTCAGCCCACTTCCCAGGGAACCCGGACCGTGACACACAGTTACCTCCTTTGCCAACCATGTGGGTTTTTTCCAGCCGTGTCCTTGCTCCAGAGATGAAGCTTGGAGGCATGGAGATAAAATCATGGCCACTGAATCACATGGTGAGGGCCAGGGTGGCCGCCCAGTCATCCTCCTGGCAGGCTGAAGGAGATGCTCCAAGCAGGTGGGATGTCTACCTGGAGAGGTGACTGGACTCAGGTCCCCTGGAGCCCACAGTGGGCTGGCTGGACTGCAGCAAGACCATCTCAGATTCACACCAGGGATTGAGAATCTGAGAGGCAGAGGGAAGACAACAAATAGGAAAGTAAGAGGGCTCCTTCCCTCCCACCTTCAAACGCAGGGATTTTAAAATGTGGTCTGGCTCTGTTTCCAGCACATGTGAATTTCTGGAATGGAAATACAACAGAACCTCCTAAGGATGCCACAAATTAGAACTTGGTAACATGAACTGTGTTGGTGGGCTAGTGCCAGCTCTAAAAAATAGCTTCATTGAGCAAATTAATCAAGTAGCTTCAATTACAACAGAAACATATCTACTGAGAAAGAAATGATTTTCAGACTTTTAGGAGCTTATGTTAATATGTAGTTCATGCGAGCAAATGTGAAGTTCTTTTTACAATCAACACACGGTGGTAATTCAAGGATTGGGAACAAGATGCCGTTTTCACTCTTTATGGACGTTATGTTCTGGTTACAATTTCTGAAATTTGGGTGTGTAGCCTCTGCTGGGGCTGGGCAGTGAGAGAGAAGGCACTCCCAACCATGCAAAATCACGTCTTCCTAGAGACTTTGCTTTCTAATGCAGAGGGTGAAGTTTCGACCCCTGGTCGGAGAACTAAGATCCCACAGGGAGCAAGGCCAAAACAAAGCAAAACAAAAAACTAGGGGGGAAAAACACACACATCTTTCTAAAATGTCAATCTTACCCAGTGATTTTGGAAAATAACATGATTTTGATATCCAAACAAGCATGAGTGGTTCATGGCATAGAAAAAAAATTGTTACCCTTTTTAAGAAACACAGAAGATATCAAAAATGCAGCCTTTGCTCCCTGGACCCTGTGGCCAGGCAGGGTTCTGGCCCAGGGCATCAAGACAGGTGCTGTGGAGGAAACCTTGGAGCCCCACTGTAGGCAGAGCAATCAGAGGTGAAGCCACGGTTTCAAACCAAGAAAGGTCACGTATGGTCAGGGGCCACTGAGTGTTCCAGGGAGGAGTCAACATCTGAGATGTACCTGGAAAAGTGAGTTTTGACAAGCGGAGGCCCAGAGGGTGCAGGAGGGGCCGGAAGGGCCCTTCCAGGAAAGAGAAGGTGAGCAAAGGAAGGTCATAGGAAGGCAAGGGTGAAGAGGAAAGAGTTAGGCTGAGACAGGAGCAGGGCCCCAGCCAGAGAGTGGGGGCAGAAAAAGCAGGAAAGAGGGTTAAGGCAGTGCAGTGTTGAGCCTGCAAGTTAAAGGACAGCTATGGAAGCAGGCATGCCAGAAGGTGGGGGCTGAGGAGTTCAAGCCCCTGTCCTGTGGGGAGTCCTGCGGGGACTTTAGAACACAGACTGGGTGCAGACCAAAGACATCACCTGGTCAACCACTGTCAGCCTGGGGCACGTCATTGAACCTCAGTCTTTCCATCCTGGGAATGGAGTCACAAGATAATGCATTTCTTTTTCGCCCCCATAATATTTATTTATTTGGGTCTTAGGGTCTGGGTCTTAGTTGTGGCATGTAGGATCTTTAGTTGCATCTCTAGTTCCTCCTCAACCAGGGATTGAACCCACGTCCCCTGCATTGGGAGCATGGAGTCTTAGCCCCTGGACCACCAGGGAAGTCCCAAGAATGCATTTCTTGAAGTCAGGAGGCTTAAATGAGGCCAAGAGGACAGGGCAGGCTCTAGGGCTGGTGTCAGCTGAGTAGCAAGAGCTCGATAAATGATTATTGTTATAATAATCATTAATGATTATAATCACATATAACAATTTTATTATACTTGTCATCATGGGTCTCAAGATGAATCAGAGAAACAGTGAGAAGTCAGGAGGAAGCCAGGTGAGCTGTGACCTGGGAATGCTGAAGGGGAAGGACGCCCAGGCAGGCGTTTTGCTCTGCTAATTGTAAAATGATCTCAGTTATGCATGAAGGCAGAGTTTCTGCAAGCCATGGCCTGCTGGCCTCTGATGTATTTTTTCTTGGAGAACAACAGAACTTCATTCCTAAGGAGTCCTCACAGTCAGATATGTTTTCCCAGCATTCTCCTCCCCAAATCCTGCCCTCTCCCGCCAATTTCCACCCAATTGTCTCAGTACTGGGAACAGCCACTGGGAAAAAGGGGCAGCTTTGAGCTTCACCTTCAGAGGCCAAGAGAGAAAGAAAGGCACCCTGTCTGGGACTTCCCTAGGATCCTGGGCTGGATGGTCAAGGTCTATGGGTCTTGACAGCCAGCCACACCTACCAATAACCAGCCATCTCTTCCCAGAAGTGACCATGGACCTTTGGGACCATGGACCACTCTTTTTAGAATTTCATTCTTTTTGTCAATAGGTAATACATTCATATGACTCAAGTTCCCAAAAGATTTAAAGTGGTCGCCTTTAAGTAGTCTGGTTCTCACCCACATCCTGCCCTGTTCCCTCCTGAAGTATACAGGATCCCACTTTTACCCATTGTTTTTGTCTCCTTTGATGCAAATAAATGCAAACACGTGGTTTTTCCACCCTTTCTTTCACAAAAGGAAGCATGCCAGGCTCCCTGTCCTGCACTTAGCTGTTTTCACGCATCCTAGAGAACTTTCCATATCAGAGCAGAGAATACTTCACGATCTTCTTTTATTAGCTGCGTAGTATTCCGCCATCTGAGTTCAGCATTTATTCAGCCTCTTAATTGTGTCTAATCTTTTGCAGTTTTGTGGCCACACTGGTACACCTCTGTGGGGTCAATTCCAGAAGTGCCAGAGGCTACATACATTTGTCACCCTGATAAATGTTGCCAAATGATCCTCTACAGGAGCCGTACCATTTTGCACTCCCAAGAGCAACTTTTTCAGCCTGTCTTTTAAGGGCTAGATGGGGGTAGTATGTAAAGAAGGAAATGGCAATCCACTCCAATATTCTTGCCTGGAAAATCCCCATAGACAGAGGAGCCTGGCAGGTTCCAGTCTATGGGGTCACGAAGAGTCAGACACAATTGAGCAACTAACACTGGGGGGTATTATGATAGTTATAGTTGGTGTTTCTCTTTGTAGGAGTGAAATGGAACACTTTTTCATATTTCAGGCCTTTTCATGTTTTTTTTTTTAATTTGAGATATCTTTACCCATTTTTTTCTATTGGATCTTTTCTCAGTTTCTAGAATATCTTCACATACTGGGGAGATTCACACTTTCTCTGCAATGTGTTTTTTCCCCAGTTTCTCACTTATCTTTTTGACTTTGCTTATAGTGATATTTTTCATCCAGAAATCCTTGACTCCTAAGAGTCAGATTACTCTTGCTTTGTTTTAATTTTCTGGCTTTGGGCACCAGAAAATTTGGCACTCTTAGAAAAGTTTTCCTTGCTCCATAATGTGCAGAATTCCGTCATGTTTCCATCTGGTACTTTCCTAGTTTCGCTTTCTTAAATTTAATCTGTGACCCATGGGCATGAACTCAAGTGTATGGGGGGAGGTGTGGTTCTGACTTTCTCCAGAGGGTTACCTGGTAAAGGAACCCCTCATAAGAACCCAGGCAATTCTTAGCCTGACAATAACTGAAGCCTTTTACCTGCGCGCTCAGCCTCCTGTCACTCCCTGTGTATAAACGATTGCCCAGGACTCATTCTAAACTACCTCTCTGACCACACTGTTCTCCAGTCTGAACCAGCCAGCACTTTGCCATTCCTGCTCTGCAGCCCCTGCGGTTGACCCAACAGCCCCTTCCAAAGATGGCCCAGCTCTGGGTCACCAAAGAAAGAGGTTCCTCTTTCACAGTTCTTGCCCCCCAAGTCATTCTGCCCTCCAGGGGTGGTGTCCTCCAGCGGTGCCCTCTCTCTCCCTGGATCACCAGACTTTTGGAGGGAGACACAGAAGGAATAGAATAAAGTGGTTCAAACAAACATCAGCAATAATGTAATTTATTATGCAATCTCATTAAGCCCAAGACACTGCTCTTGACACTTTGCATGCATCCACAGCATTCACCACAGGGCCCTAGGCTCTGTGTGTTCAAAAAACATCATCTACACTTCTGGCTTTTTCCAGCCTTTCATCCTCTATGAGGTCTCACTCTCTCTCTCTCTTTTCTTTTTTTGGCTGTACTGCATGGCATGTGAGATCCTAGTTCCCCAACCAGGGATCAAACCCTCATCCGCTGCAGTAGAGACACTGAGTCTTAACCACTGGACTTCCAGTAAGTCTCTGAGGTCTCAATTTTTGCTGCTGGCCTATTAGCTCTTTCTGGAACAAGAAGGAATTACAAAATTGTCTTCGAGACTTTTATAGCTCTAATGAAAATCTGTCCATTAATAAGACTGGCGACATCTGAACCTAGCAGTCAGTCTTCACAGAAGAGGAGCAGCCAGACCTGTGTGTCTCCCTGGGATGCAATAGGAGGCCCCGGGCCCACGGAGTGAACCAGAATCTGATCCAGACTCTAGATCTCATTACCAGCCTACTGTAGGTAGAAGATGAAGGTTGTTTAAATGACCTTACAGGGATGTAATTAGCCCAATCTAAAATGTGGGAAAATCTACAAAGCAAGGACTCAGTTTATTCAACAAATAAATGACAAAAGAGAAACAAGGGAGGGCATATAATAGACAAAAATAAAATTAAAATACAGTAAAGAGACCTAAGAGATGTATCAACTAGTGGAAAGGGTTGACTTTGTTAGAATCATAATTCAAACAAAACAACTGCAAATACTCATTTTTTAAATCAATCCTGGAAATGTGAACACTGGAAAAATATTAGAAGATGCTAAGAAATCATTGTTAAGTGTTTAGGTGTAAATGGTGTTACGATTTTTTTTTTTTAGAAAAATTCTCATCTCTTAACTCTACATTCTTACTTACATACTTATATACTCTTACATAAATACTTAAATACATACTCTTAACTCTACATACTAAAATATTTACTAAATATTACTAAAATATTTACCAACCCAGTGGTATCTGGGATTGGGTTTTACATAATCCAGCAAAAACACTTGGTGTGTTCCAGGACCCCTCTTAACCCATGCCTGCTAGGTCCCAAGCTGCTCATGGGCAGGGACCAAGCCCTACACCTTTGTCCAGGGCTGGCATTTCTGGGAAGTATTTGCTGAATTTCCTGAGCGTGGAGCCGCTTGAGCCCAGGAGCTTAGCAAGAGCTATCAACTCCCCGTAAGTGTCTGGAAAATAAAAAACTAATGTGATCCACTTCAAATGGTCCTTAAGTTTTTTACTATCTCATTCCCAGACATGGCTGAACTCAGACAGCTCTCCAAAGACGAGCCAAAGCCAACTGCTCTGCTCTCTTCCTAAATGTCCACTTCCTGCTCACCTGTCACGTATAGATCTACAGTTCTTGTTCTTGTACAGCATATAGATCTAAATTGGAAGGCAATGTACATATAATGTGCAGCAATCTGTTCTCATCTTGACTTTATTACCAAGTCACCATGGAGACCCTGAAAGCCTTGTCTGCCAGTTTTCTCCAGATGAGACCCTGGGGAGAATTTCTCGGGGACCCTCCTCTCCCATTTGTCTTTCTCAAAGAACTGGTCTGTTTTCTCTTCAGATGCAGAGCTGTTTAACCCATCATGTTTTCCCCAAATGTTAATGTCCAACTGCGATAATTATATTTGTATATTATTGCTAGGGCATTTCCCGCAAGATCCTTCTGTGATCTTCCTGTTTTATTGGTCTTATTGATATGCAACCTTATCGATAGGTTGTGTGTACATGCTAAGTCACTTCAGTCGTATCCAATTCTTTGTGTTCCTAGGGACTGTAGCCCTCTGGGCTCTTCTGTCCATGGGATTCTCCAAGCAAGAATGCTGGAGTGGGTTGCCATGCCCTTCTCCACGGGATCTCCCTGACCTAGGGATCGAACCCATGTCTCTTGAATCTCCTGCATTGGCAAGAGGGTTCATTACCACTAGTGCCACCTGGGAAGCTATCGATAGGATACCTTGATATAAAATAAAACAGATATTTTGAATTTTCAAGGCAGCCTAACAATTGCCATAGTTTCAGACTCTACTGGGTGTGATGGTGACAAAGTCAGGTTTTGACATTACGGAGTGATGGCCTGGTGCCTAGAGGGGAAGTCCTCTCACTGTTGATAATGTTCTCATATCAAACAGCTCTAACTATGGGTAGTTTTTTTCAGCCACCAGAAAATAAACTTCATGTGTTTTCTTCATCTCCAAGATCACACTTGTTGTGGGTCGTTATGGACAGCAAAGTGATCACCATGTTATTTGCAATAACCACTAGCAGATTCTGCTCCCGGCTCCACAGTGAAGGCAGAAACCAGAGCGTAGCATGGAGCTCAGATACAGCAGTGATGCCATGCACCATACTGTTCAGTGACCTCAGCCCTAGGACTCCTCTTTTGTTTCATTTTGCTTTGTTTTATTATAGTTGATTTACAATGTGTTGTTAATAATTTCCGCTGTATAGCAAAGTGATTCAGTTATATATACATATTTCCTTTTATCCTTTTCCATGATGGTTGATCACAGGATATTGAATATGTCTCTCTGTGCTATACAGTAGGACCTTGTTATTTATCTGTTCTATGTGTAAAAGTTCCTATCTGTTAATCCCAACCTCCCACTCCATCCCTCTGCCAACTTCCTCCCCATTGGCAACCCCCAATGTGTTCTCTATGCCTAGGACTTCTTCTTGATCTTGGCTTCACCTTTATGTGGCCCTATAGAGACATCTGTGGATGTCAGTCTTCCTGAGCCCCATGGCTCCAGGCAGTTCAAGGAGGTCTGAGTCCCCCCACCACCAGTGGGACCAGCTTGCACATGAACTGTCCTACACCAGAGCTTCCCCAGACAAGAACAGCCCCTGAGACACGGGGCTCCAGCCAGGGTGTCAGCGATGCCCAATGACAAAGGAGGCTCCCATAGTCTCTGGAGCACTGCGGGGAGAAAGAAATTATTTACTATTTCCAGCTAGGAATAACCTGCATTGTGTTACACTCACAATTCAGGTCATGGAAACCTACAGTTCTGTTCTGAAACAGAACTGGAACCCTAAGAGTTGGAGGCCTTCCTGTATTGAAAAGAATACAGCAAATTAAAAAATGAAAAAGAGATACTTTGAAATCCAAAGATAAGCGCTCAGAGGAAACATTCCATTTATGCTTAGAAATAGAAGCTGCTTCAGGAGCTGAACGTCTGAGGTGAGGATAGTTATATTCAGGTGCCCAGCCCCTGAGGAATGTGGCATTAAACACTGGGAGGTGCAGACACAGAGCAAATAAACTGCTGCAGGGGGCTAAGAGGAGGCAACATGGGTGCTTTTTGATGAAACAATCTTTACCTAAGCAGATATGGGGGAATGGATGCCAACTCACATGGAGGAAATGCCAACTTGGGGGTTTAGCCCCACAAGGTCCACAGCTGATGAATGACCCTTTCGGTCAGCTCCCCCAGACTGCTGCAAACAATCAAGGCAGCTGGCCCACCGTGACAATGTCCCACTTCAGTACCACATGGCCCGGAACCGACGTGCTCTTTCCTGGCCTTGATAGTGAGAGCTTCCCACGTGCCTGCTTCAGGCCAGGCATTGTTCAAAGCATTTGTACGTACATCTTGCATGAGGCCAAACTGACATCACATCGTCCCCATTGTACAGATGAGGAAATTGAAGTACAAAGAGGACAGCTCGTGCCCGGCCACACAAACCAGAAAGTGGCTGAGTCCGGATCTGAATCTGGCATCTGCCTTCATAGCGCACACTGGGGCACAGACACTGTTCTCAATTCAGGAGTCTTCAGCGTTCCTCTGAGACCTAACACACGGCTCGCTTGAAATTCCCCTGAACTGATTTCTGGGCAGTGGGCTCTCCAAGTACTGAAGGTCTCCCACCCATCCCTCACTCCCCACCTAGCCAGGTGTTGACTGCTCATCAGGCAGTGGCTGGTAGAAGGGGAGGTAATGAAGGACAATTGGGAAATTTGGCAAAGCCTGGTTTCAAAAATGGTTGGTAGAGGAGACTCTCAGAGGTGATTTATAAAGTGAAGACTTGGGGTAATTTGAAGGCTTCAATTATCTGTCCATTCCTTTTTAACTGGAGGTCCCAGGTCCCATGGGCTACAGGTCCCCAACCCTTTAAAATGGATTGTGAAACTTTGCCTCTGTATATTTTCTCAAGAAAGCATCCTTTGTTTTCATCATATTTCCAAAGAGTTTAGCTAAAGATCTCAAATCATCAGGGTCTTTGTTACTTAAACTTGTGGATAAATGAAAAGTTCATTGTGAAACAGGCTACATGATGGCAAACCAAACAACCACTAAGGGCAGCACAATTAATTTTATTGTTTTCTATCAGGGTCAATACAGCATTTTATAAAACACATGGAACATGGAATCATAGGAACTCAGTTCTCAAACCAGCTCAGCCACTGACCAGCTGTGCATCCCAAGGAAAGTCTTAAATTTCCTGAAATCGCAGCTGGCTTATCTGTAGAAGGAGCATAACAAGATGAGACAGTCTATGAAATTGGGCCTTGCACTTTAGCCCTGCAAAGTGTCCATGGTATTTTCCTAAGCTTCTAAGAGAGATCTGGAGGACCTGCCATCATCTCACCTGCCCGCACCCACCCCAGACCTTTTGCATCCCTGAGAGACGGGCGTGGGGATGAAGGGCTGGCTCTTGTCAGTTCTTGAGTTGAAAGTGGGGAAATACTGTGGGCTTTCTCTGGCTGCAGGGGCTCCTGAGAGGCCCCAGGGCTGTGGTGAAGGCCTGCACAGAGAGGAGTGAGTCTCCAGGGCTGCAGGTGGGCTGCCAGCGATGATGAAAACCTCAGGGCCGCCTTCACCCTCATACGGGGTCGGCTTGAGTAGCTGCAGCTCTGGCTCAGGACCTGGTCCACACTGACCTCCGTGGACTGGGCTGGGGACACAGCATCCCCAGATTACCTGTCTGCCTTCCTCGGTTTCCAAGGTCCTAAACTCCAGCTGTCATTCCAAACCCTGTTGCAGAGCCCCTCTCAGACCCCAGAATGCTCTTCAGGGCTCTCCATTTGAAATAATTTATATTCTTTGGTCTGGTGGCTTTGTATCGCTGAGCCTAATGACTGTTTCTACTTAATTCTCAGATGCTTAATTATAGTGGAACACTTCAACACCATTAAATTAAAACAAGCTACCAGCCCCCTTTTGATTGTGGCCTGGCACCCTTCCCAATGACGTTTGCAGCAATATCAGACATTTAATTCGTACCACACATTTTGCTAACTTCAGACCAAAATGAGAAAAATGCCTTCTGCAAAGGCACTTCTGAGCCGAGGACGTGTCCACTGGGGAGAGGGTTTGGGCAGGACATCTCATCTGCTAATGGGTATTCAGTGTTTCGAGGTGACCAGAGTCCCTTGTCTTGGAATATAATTTTTCCAATTTAGTTTGAATAAGGACTGCTTATATTACATTTTGTGAAAGCTAATGGAATTACACATTTCTTGTAATCATGCTCTTGTTTACACAGCCATGTGACACTGAGCCTATTATATGGACTTGGCAAATGAGCAGACATTAAGCCCCAGCCTTTTGCTGTGGAAAGTAAACTTTTTAGGTGCCACGCAACCCAGCCACACAGGTACATATGTTTGAAGGGAGCTGAGGGCAACCGAAGGCCCCTGTAAGATAATATTCTTTGGGAATGGATGTTAAGAGTTAGCTTGTGTCTTTACAACATCAGTCATATGAGTATTGTTTGCATCTGACAGTTTTTCTTTTAAGATTAATGTGCTTATGAAAACCTTGTGCGTTCCTCTACGAGGCAAGCTTGAAATCCATCAGCATTACCATCGGAATGACACAAAGCTGGGAGAGCAAACCAAATGACAAACAGAATCTGGTTTTCAGAGGCCAGTGTGTGTTGAAGAGAAATGATCTGAAGCCAAATTTGGCCTCCTTCCAGAAATTCCTCCTGCTGCACTGTTGGCACGGCCCACAGGAGAGGGAGTGGGGAGGTGGGCAGATGAACATGGGAGGGGGGACAGGACCGCAGGGAGAGGGGAGTCAGAAAGGAAGCATGATTGATCGAAAGACTTTACAGCAAACAATAGTCATATGTAAAACCAAGTCGTGGAGAAAAGCTTTGTGGAAAATGGGCTTTTTCTGGATCATTAGGGAAAGTCATTTCAAACATCAACGTTTGACATGCAGTTGCTGATGTGCAGTTGAAATGCAAGATGGTTGGATTTGAGAAGAACTGTGAAGGGGAGAGAATCAAGAAGGACATCAACATTCTGCAAAGGGATGCTTGAGCTCAAGGGCAGGGGAGGCAAAATGTGGCTTGATCTCTTGGCCGAAAGGAAGTCAAATCGGAGTCAAGCTCAAGAAATCAGGGTGATGTCTGTGAAAGCAGGACGTGCGTTGGGCACTTGCAGGACTCAGGACAGATCATCATCAAGACAGAGAACTGAGGCTGGGCCAGGCAGACAGAATGGTAGGCAGTGGGAGCGGGCAGGGACCCTCGCCCCCCGCAACTGGGCATCTGGGTTGAGCTGAGAGGGAAGGAGAGACCTCTCACCCAGTGCCCCGTCCTATGGGCTACCACCTTTCCTGACCTCAGATCAATTCACTTCATATCAGCTGGGCCAGATCCCACTTTCTTGGCTCCGAAAGTGGGTGGCCAGAAATAGAAGAAAACAACGTGGCCAAGTTCCCTCGATTGCAGCCTTTTTGAGTCCCAAATCACTTCCAAATGCAGCAGCCAGTGGAACGCCAAGAGATCGCACTGCCTGCAGCAACGGCACACTGAGATGTGATGAATCGATGAAGCGGTGGGACTCCGGGGCAGCTGTGCCAGCGGAGCCGGCCAAGAGGCTGTCACTGCCCCGGGGAGTCGGGATGCCTTCGTTGCGGGGCGGGGGGGTGGGGAGGGTGGATACTGGGTTTTCACACCCTCCCAGCCTGGGCCTGCACTTTTGGCAGGGGTTGCTTCCAACAAGTGAGGCCTGGCGTCTGGCTTGGGAGAAGCTGCAGAAGACCCAGCGTCTGAAACAGACACGGAGCCAAGAGCGAGGAAGATGGAGTGACAGAGAGCTAATCCCGTCAGCTGCCTGGGACCCATTCCTAGACTTCGCATCTGGGGACCCCTGGCAGCTGCGGGCCTCAGAGAAGCTCGAGTGAGCACTTCCAAGCCCCGCTGTCCATGAAGGCTGCATGCACATCTCCGCTGCCTTCAAGGAGGGGAGAGAGGCTGGGGGCCAAGGCTGCAGCCGCTGGTGCCCAAGCGCCTCCCCAGCCTCTCTCATCTGCGGCTAGATGAGGACCATCCTGTGTGTATTCACTGGGTGGGCTAATTAGCGTGTCCAGGGATGTTTGAAAGCAGAAACTTCTATAATGCAAAAACGCGTCTTCACCTTGTCTTCTCGTGATGCTGGGCAGATTCCTCTGACCCCACGCCCCCTCCATGATTTCTTTCCTGTGGAGGTGGCCCTATTCAAAGCCATCGCTGTGGGAAGATGTAATGGTCCGGAACTGGGTGAAACCTGTGCCGGGCTCTTTTTATTTTAATCTACACGTTCTGTAGGAGGGAGGTGGCCAGGCGAGTGGATCTAGCCTTCCAGTCTCAGTCCTGTCACTCACTCCCAAGGCTGCCTGGAACAGATCATTAACAACCCGACTCCTCGACCCTCACCTGTGAAACAGGAGTAACAGGGACCACAGGCGCAGGAAACAGTGGCCATGAGAAATTTATGGTCACTGGGTTTTTAAATCGTCATCATAGACCTTGGCTATGATTTTTTTCAGAGTTAAGCTCAAACTCTTGAAAGATAAATAAATGGAGGGCATTTAAACATAGTTAAAAGGAGCATCTTTCTTGTATTGGTGATATGGATCTATCTATTCCATTTGGGTGACCTAAAGCTCCTGAAAATCCAATATTTCCTTCATTCTCAGTAAATAAATCCAGTTTTCTTTCTCTCCCCCATAACCGTGCCCGTAAACCAGCCCATTCCTCTGTTGTGCCATGAAGAGGTCCAGAGGGGACTTGATTATACAAGCTTATGAGAGCTTACTTAACACATCACTTCTTTTTTCCCTGCTCCCTGGTGGATATTGGAAATGTTTGCAATCCACGGGAATGAATGGTGTCTCCATCCTTGAGGGTGCTTGGTGACTCCCACCCCTTCAATAGGTGAGAAATGGTAAGTCCTCAAAGGCTCTCACGGATGCGAACTTAACTTGCACACACTGCTATTGCTATGAACGACTGATGAAGACATTCATCATATTTTCCGGTCTGACTCTTCTAAGAGGACTGAACATTCCTTGTCTCCTTTTGAATTACTGGTACATATACTTATACCCTCTCATTTAAATTTTTCAACCATTTTAACTTACATATGGTAAAATTCAATTTTTGGCATACAGTGGTATGGATTTTGACAAATGCACAGCCGTGTAACCACAACCTAATCAGGACACCCCTTCTTTTCTTTCAGGGGGCACTCATAAATGTGGCAGGTCTCTGGCTATACTGATTCTTTAGAATAGTCTCTTTCAGTTCATCTTGAGCCTGGAGAAATAGAGGCTACACGAAGGTCATGGAACTTTTTTTGCTAGGGAAAAAAAACAGTTTTTGATGTACTGTCTCATAAGTGTTTCTTGCCTTCATGAAACAAAGTAGATTCCAGGGAAAGAAGTTAATTAAGGTGTGGAGTGGGGGAAAAGCTGGGGGTCAGCAAATGAAATTATCGTTTCACATGAGTTCAAAATCTAACTGTTGTGCACAGCTGGATGGTGTTGTCAGGCTACATGGATGCTGACTAGGGCATGGATGCTACAACCAAACACCCTGGGCTCAAGGTTTTCTTTTTCTTTTTTCTTTCAGTTATTGAGGTATACTGGCTATACAAAAAACCTGCATGTGTTTAATGTATACCATGTGATCATTTATCTGGGTTCAAACTTAGCTGCCACTGGGTGACCTTGGACAAAATGCTTAATTTCTCTATGCCCCAGTGTTCTCGTCTGTAAAATAGATTACAATTGCATCCGCCTTATAAAGGCAATGGAAGGATTAAATAAGAACTAAGGCACATGGAGAAGGAAATGGCAACCCACTCCAGTATTCTTGCCTGGAAAATCCCATGGACAGAGGAACCTGGTGGACTACAGTCCATGGGGTCGCAAAGAGTCGGACACGACTGAGTGACTTCACTTTCACATTCAAGGCACATGGTAGGCAGTCAGTAAACATTAGCTATTATTATCCTCATTACGACTGTCAAGAAATCTTATTTTCATGCATGCAGTTCTGTTTCAGATGCCTACGTCTGGATCCAGTTGCAGTGAAAATAAAGCCAAAGGTCAGAGAAAGGGAGTTTGTTTCTGACTTCAGGCAGCTTTTTAATGAAAATCTACCCAGTGAGAGGACTGGTGGAGAAAAATCACAAAACTTTCACCCCAGGGCGGCCAGGATGTCAGAGCACAGTCCCTACAGAGGCACATTTCACCCACTCCTGCACTGCAGTGGGGGGTGGGGAAGGAGGGTGCCTTGGAGGCAGGGGTGCTGTGTGCTACCGAAGATGCTAGCTTTGGATAGAAGGCAGGGGCCCCTGGGCACAGATGCCTCACAGTCCTATTCAGGACCTCAGGTCTGCTGACCACAGGGTCCACTGCTGTATTATCCATTGCAGTGTAACAGACTGGACACCCTTAGTGCTGTGAAGCAATGTGTGTTTGGTCCTGTCCTGGGGGATTTGTGTGCCCGGAGCCTGGACGGGGCAGAGGGCTGGTGCCTGGTGTCTGCCCCTCTGCATCCGACGAGTGACTCCAGCAGCAAGAGGCTGGGGTCCCCTGGAAGCATCTCTGCTCCCTTGTGTGGCCTGGGCTTGCTCACAGCATGGAGGCCTTGGAACATCTGGAGTTCAGGCCTGTGGCTCAAGGCTCAGTGATCCCATGGATGAGTTGGAAGCTGCAGGCCTGTTGTGACCTCACCTCAGGAGGCCCGTGGCGTCACTCCCCCACCCCCATGGGTCAGAGGTGAGATCACTGGGCCACAAGCCCACCTGGGTTCATGGGGAAGAGACATAGACCCCCACCTCTCTGTGCGAGGAGGGTTAGAAATCTGTGGCCACGTTTGAAAATCTCCATGCCTGCCCTTGGGCTTCCCAGATGGTGCTGGTGGTAAAGAACCTGCCTGCCAATTCAGGTTAGACGTAAGAGACACGGGTTCAATCCCTGGGTTGGGAAAATGCCCTGGGAAAGGGAATGGCGACCCACTCCAGTAGTCTTGCCTGGAGAATTCCGTGGACAGAGGAGCCTGGAGGGCTACACATTCCATGGAGTCACATAGAGTCCGACACGACTGAAACGTCTAAGCATGCATACCTGTCCTTAATGAGATTTACACTTAAGAGAAATTACCCAATAAATGTTTTGGTCACACAGCTCAGCTTGCAGGATCTTAGTTCCCTGACCCAGGAATTGAACCCAGGCCCTCAGCAGTGATCATACCAGGTCCAAATCACGGGACCACCAAGGAAGTCCCAGTAAATAATTTTTAAAATGAAAGCTAATTTTAAAAACCATTTTTAAAAGCGCTCACAGGAAGAACATATGGAAAGTGCTCTTTGCTGGCACGTATCCCTCCACATTCACTCCACTCAGATGTGAAGAAAGAGCTCAGCTGCCCTATCTCCTGTACTGTGTCCACCGGTCATTGTCCCCATCCCAGCAGGGAGACCTAGGTTGCTACTCTGTGGTGTGTCAGGCTCCTTTGGTTTCATTCATCACTTTTGATTTAAAATTGTCTCTGCCAGAGACATACACAGTAGAGTCCAAACTTGGTCTCCCCGACTGCCTTCCCTGCCTCCTCCTCAAGATGGAGCAGGACTGCTGACACAGTGGTGGTAGTGGTGGGGGTCTCCCTCTAGCCCTGTCCACCCTCCTGTGCAGCTGAGGGGTAATGGGTCTGGTCCCCCAGTGAGGGCCGGCTGGGTTCACCAAATCTCCGTTGTGGGGTAGTTCCTGTTCATCTCCCCCCAGGAGCTAGGCAGGTGTTCTGGGCCCCTCTCTGTGCTTAGAGAACCAACCTCCCCCCACTCCCCCAGCCCTCTAAGGGGCAGGGGTCTCACCTCATTGACTCCAGCTGCCCCTGTCCCTTCTAGCTCTGAGGGCACCCTTGCCCTCAGTTTTCAGTTGGTCTTCAGCTTCATCTCTTGCCCTGTGGTTCCCCGTCTCTGGAGCTTTCCCCAGGCTACACTGTAAACTCCCACAACACTCTTAGCTACATTCTTGCAACATTTTTACAACAAAGCTACACATTCTTTCACACTCTTTCCATTGAGAGGTGGTGCCTCCATCCTTCTCCCTTGAATCTGAGCAGATCTGTGTCTCCTTTGATCAATGGATTGTGGCTGAAATAAGGTTATGTGACTTTCAAGGCCAAAATATAAAAGACTATGAGAGGTTTCACTTTTGCTGGAACTTTCCCTGTTATAACCATGCAGCGCTGTGTTAGAAGTCAGCTGCACTGCAGGCAGCCATATTGTGAGGAAGCCCAAGCCACACAGAGATAGCACATGTAGGTGCTCCAGGCGGCAGTTCCCATCCTCCAGCCCAGGACCAGACATGAGAGTGGAGATGCCTCAAGATGATTCCAGGCCTGAGAAATCTGAATTCCTAGCTGAGAGCTCAGACAGCATGGAACAGAGACGTGTCATTGTCCCCCCCACCCCATCCTGTGCCCTTCTGAACTCTTGACCGAAGAGTCACGGAGCGTAATACAATGGTTGGTGTTTTATGCAGGACTGCAACAGGAATAACTGTCATGCAACCCCTACCTCCACCCTCGGGCATACGAGGACTGTGGTTCCTTCTGTGCCACACAGGAAGCCTGGGGAAGGGAGCTCTGGACCACCTGTTGGCTGCCCTCGCCTTCCACAGCTGCACTTTTCTTGCAGCCACCAAGTCACCCTGCAGGGTGGTCTTCATCTAGCACACACAGCACACTGCAAAAGATTAGCTTTAACCCTTCAAATATCCAACACACTCTTGCAGGATTTGGACTCAGAAGAGGATAATGGGAACACATGAATACCTATCTGCCTCTCCTCTCCATCCCCAGGCTGACACACATACCGTCTCTTTACCTTCTCTCTGTGGCATAGACTTCCCTTGTATCCAGTCTCAGACTTCCCTTTGCCCCTGATTTACAGTAAAACTTCATGATCTGGCCACAGAAGTAAGATCCTGATATACTAAGGCAGCTAAGGAAGTTTAGAACACACCTTTGTCTCTCCCCAAAGGCTGCTTTTCATTTTCACCATCGGGAACTCTGAATCATCTTCCTTCATACATCAAAACACCAACTCTTATCTCACATCCTTGTTGTAACAATTTGAACCCTCCCTTGGGCAAATGGACCCTTGCAGAGCTGGGAGGAAACCAGAGCTGATATATTCACACTTTTTACCCCTATTCCCTGAGTGAGGTTTTCAACATAGATATTCAGACTGAGATAGCTCCAATAGTAGTAATAATAATCCCTTATGTTGTAAATTGTGCAACTTGAAATGAGATTTCCCTACAATGACTCATTTCTTTGTCCACAGCCATCCTGTGATGGAGTAGGGGTGATCCTTGTTACTGACCAAGAAAGCAAGGTTCAGAGAGTTTCAAAGGCTTACCTGGGGCCACAGAGCAGACAAGTGAGCAAGGGAAGAGTCAAGCCTTTTGCTCTTTCTAATATATCATAAAAGGAGGATTTCCCTGGTAGTCCAATGGTTAAGACTTCACCTTTCCAATGCTGGGGATGTGGGTTTGATTCCTGGTCGGGGAGCTAAGATCCCACATACCTTGCTACCAAAAAACCAAAACATATAACAGAAGCATTATTGTAACAAATTCAATAAAGGAATAAAGACTCAGTCCTCCAGCCCCTCAGGGTCAGCCACAATGGCACATCACTTAGAAATGGAAGCTGTGGGTCATCAGTTGTGTGACACTGAACGGTGCAAGTTTGATTCCACTGACATTTCATCTTAGAACTCCAGCACCAAGGAAGAGAATGCCAACATCATTAAAAAGGGAAAATAGGTGTAAATACACGCAAGACCAGTCCTCACTGGACTCACATCCAGAGCTCACACATCAGGCCTGGACCCTCCTGACACCCCAAGAGCTGGAGGAGTAGAGCCTGCTGAAGCTGGCTTTGGATCACACGGTTCACCACCCAGTGAGTTTTGACACCTCTCTCTGATGTCTCCCCTTTCTTGGAGAGGCGAGAACAAGAAGAGAAGATGCAGGCTCTTCCAGAGAAGGGGATGTCCTCAAGTGACTTTTTGGGTGTGCTTTCATCCTCTGGGCTCATGAGTCATTTCTTACAGCTTATTGTCAATATTAAGGAAGAACAAGATGTTAAGTGCTGTGAAAAACACAGAATATGTCCGCCTGTGTCTCTCTATTGGCTTTACTAATTTCCAAAATATAAGACATATATAGGGCTTCCCGGCAGCTTAGCTATAAAGATTCCACCTGCAATGCAGAAGACGCCCCTAGACACTGGCTCTATTCCTGGATCAGGAATATTCTCTGCTGGAGGGCATGGCAACCCACGCCAATATTCTTGCCTGGAGAATCCCACGGATGAGAGGAATCTGGTGGGCTAAAGTCAAGAGTCAGACATGACTGAGCCACTTTCACTTTCAATGTCATGTAACAGTACCCCTGATATTTATCAGCCTGGAAAGGTGCTCCCTATAGTACATGGTTGAAAAGATATCTAGTTTAGTAACTAGATCCTAACGACTGAGAGCTTATTAGAGATTAAAGAAAAGACAAATGAAATACCTTAGAATCTTGCACTCCTAGGCACTTACACAGAGAAAACTTGAGGCCATAAGCAGCATTCTAACACAAAGAAAACTTCTTTCGTCTGAGTGATCTAAACTGGGGCTTCCTTACTTTTTCTGGAAAAAAACATTTTTACTTTTTTATGCTTTGCCTGTGTTGGGGTTTTCTTGTGAGGAATAGCTTACATTCTTACAGGAACTTGATGGTGACTTTGATGAGATTTTCTGGAAGAGGTGGTATCTTAAACGAGCCCTACATAAATAAATGTCTTCAAAAAGCCTTTGACTCCTGGTCCACTGACCTGTGAATGGGTCAGAATTTGGGCTAGCAGTTTCATCCTCAGGAGGTGTCACCAACCATACAGAGGCAACAGCTTGGAGAAAGACACACAAAAAAGCATTGATCCAAAGAAGAGCAGAGGAAACTCAAGTTCTTCAAGGCTGCTAGCCTGGCTCATGGGGTAAATACCCAGATCTGAATCAATGAAGATAAACAAGATCACTAAACAAATAACAGATCAGGAGTGAACTTGTCATTTTGAAATGAGTTCCACTCTTTATGGAGACCACAGGACATTATCATGTATAAAAAGTAGAGCCAGACCCTAATCCCATCTTTTCTGGAGCTGTTCTTATGTCACCCCAGACCCACACTTTGAAACCCACCCCTCCTGCCATCTCACCCTCTCGGAGTTTGGCACTTCCAGTCATCTGGTGGTTCCAGCAAAAAGCCCAGAAGTCATTCTTGATTCTTCTCTTCTCTTCAGTCCCCACATACAATCCATTATCAAAGCCACGCAATTCTACCTTCAGAACATATCCTGAACTTGACCACTTCTCATCACCTCCATGGCTGCCACCCTAGGCCAAGCCAGCAGCATCCCACACGTGGACCATAGCAGCACTCCTAACTGGTCTTCCTAATACAGCGATCAGAGTTAGCTTTTTAGACTATAAATCACACCATGTCACCAAACTCAAAACCTACCAGCAGCTTCCTGTAGCACTTAGAGTTCTAGTCAAGCCCATAGTACGGCCCCAAGGCCTTTGGGGTTTAGTCCACACCTCCCTCCCCAGCCCTGGCTCTCACCACTCTCACTCGCACCGTCCTGTCCCTTTGCCAGCTTTGCCCCTCACGTCCCTGTGCCCCATCCACATCAGCCTTCATTCCTGCCATCCTGGACAAACGAACCTGGTCCCACTGTTCCACCTGTAGAGAATCTGGCTCACTTCTTCACATCATTCAAATGTCCCCTGTTCAGAGAGCCCTCCTCAAATTTCTTATATTAGCTCGGAGTAGCTTATAGATTCTAAAATAAACTATTTAAAATAACTTCCTGTTTTAGTTAGGTCACATTCAGTGCAAGTAACAATACAAACATTAAACAACTCAGTTAACAAGAAGAGGCAGACAGTCCCAAGTCTGATTTGGTAGCTTAGCAACACTCTCAAGAGTCAGGCGCTTTTCAACTCTCTGTTCTGCCATCCAAATAACTGGGCTTTTTCTCTTCCTAAGTGGTGATGCATGATCACGAGATGGTTGCCACATTTCCAGCTTTCACACCCTTTTACAACCAAGTTCAAGGCAGGAAGCAGGAGTGTTCAAGGCAGGAAGCAGGAGTCATCAAGGCAGACCCTTTCCTTTAATCACTGAAGGATTGGGGGATGAGGACGCTTCCATAGAAGCCAACACACTAGGCTTCCCCCTCACATTCCTTTGGCTGGATCTTAGTCCAACAGCTACCCCTAGACCACTCCCTAAAAAGGAGAGTGGAATTTTCACACTTATCTTAAAACTAATCACACTTCTTTGGCAGGAGGATTCACCTCCACTGAGCCATATTGCCACCTTAACAAAACTCATTTGTTAAACTGAGAAAGAACAGGACTGGATGTTAATCAGGAAACCATGGTGTCTGAACCCACCCAGCCCCCATTTTCTTTATCCTCATCCTCTGCTTTGTTTTTCTCACAGCACCCATCATGACCTGAAGCACACTCTGTATTTATCTGTTTCTCATTGTGAGTCCCTCTCACTAAAATGGGACTTTGGGGAATTCTCTGGCTGTCCATGGTTAGGACTTGGTGCTTCTGCTGCCAGGGCCCAGGTTTGATCACTGGTCAGGAAACTTAGATCTTGCAAGTTGCACAGCGCAACTGAAAACAAAAAATTTTTGTAAGGGAGTATTTTTTAAAAATAAAATAAAATGGGACTTTATTCACTAATGAACCCCCAGAATCCCTGACAGTACCTAGGAATCAATAAATATTTACCAAATGAGAGTATGCTGTATGAGTAAATGGGTTAAACTTGGGATCTTTACATAACCCCTGTCTGGGCCTTATTTTACTCATTTTTAAAATGACAATTCACCTACCTCTCCCATGAGAGTGGAAGGAGCTAATGCTGGAAAAACTCTTTATACCACGCCTGGCACATGGACAAGTGTTCAGTACCCTCAGCTGTCAGTGTCACTGGGGTGCAACACCATCAGACAAGCTCAGGAAAAGCATAAACAATAAATACTAATTTCATACACTTTTTCTGACTAGGAAAGAGTGCATTAAGGAATCAAGCATTGGAGAAATGCATAACTTAGAGAAAGATAATCACTCTTGGGATATATTTTTTCCCAAGAATACACTAGCATAATTTTTATGTAAGTGAGATAATACCAGGCATGCTGCTTTGCAACTGAGTTTTTGCACTGAATATCTATTGGACGTTTTCCCATGATTATTCATACAAATATACCTTTCGTATTTGATTATAGTTGATAGAAGCTGGAGAGTTATTCTTGCTGGAGACCCTGATCGCCTGCCCAGAGCTTGCCGTCTCTTCAGTCCCGTGCATCTTGGGAGTCTTGAGAGTCCGCTTAGGGCCGTGGCCTTCCCTCGTAAGTTGGATCAGAAACTGCCCTTGGTTGCTGTATCAGCATTTTCTACTCTAAGATGCTGCCTTGAAAAAGTTCATTATTACACAGTCTTCCCTTCAGGCAGAACCACAAGAGGAATAAAAATAGTTTACATCTCCTATGATCACACATTGTAAATATTTATAAGCAGTCTCTCCCACCCTTTTTCTTATGCAAATATGAATTATTTTAAGTCTATCTGGGACCCTCCTGGGAAACCCAGTTTATACCCTTGGCTTTCACTGAACATTAAATTACCAATGTCTTTCCAAGCCTTATGCAAGCGAGATCATGAATGCTTTGGTCTGTGAGAAACCTTACTTCGTTCTGGCCCATCACGCAAGTTTTATAAGATGAGGCACCTGAGGGCTAAGCTGTTTTGAGTTTCTCCAAAGTGTCTTAATACCTTGGCCATCTGAAATCTGATTAAGGCCACGCATGGCCGGCAAGGCCAGGCCCATTGGTCGCCTTGTATATGAATCAACCAAAAGCATGTGTATCTTCACGCTGCAGAAACTGGCTGCCAGCGAGCTCTCCTCGCCCCTGGGTGACTCTGCTGACAACTATGCTATCGCTCCACACCTTCCTGTCATCACCCCTCCCTCAGGAGGGTTCAAGACCTAGACAGGATCTGGGCACCAAAGCAAACCTGTCAGAGTGGCGTGCCTCTGAAGAAAAGACTCTTCAGGGATCCAGGTGTTTAGTCATGCTGGCATATTTGTAATGTGGAGATAGGAGGGGCATTGGAGTAGATGCCCGCCCGGAAGAAAGCACGGCCACCTCTTGAGCGTGATCCACAGTCACGGAACGGGGCATCTGGGTCCCCCGTGGAAGGCCATCACTAGGTTCTGCTTTAGAAACAGGGCTGCGTGGTGCCATCTGAAAGACTCCTGGGTTCACCACCAAGATCATTGCTCTGTAGCTTTGGGACATGGAGTCCGTCTCTCATTGGGCATTAGTTACCTCCTCTGTACCAAGACATCCCTGGTGACCCACTGGTAGTGTAACGCCCCCAGCATGCGTATCAGCACTCAATAAATAGGAGCTGCTATTTTGTAAAGGAGGGAAATCCTTTTTTCTTAGTTTTATCTACTTGTTTATTTTCTATGTTGGCTGCGCTGGGTCCTCCTTGCTGGGCAGGGTCCTCCTTGCTGCGCTGGGTCCTCCTTGCTGGGCAGGCTCCTCCTTGCTGGGCAGGGGCTGTTCTCTAGCTGTGGTGCTCGGACTTCTCATTGCGGGGGCTTCTCTTGTCACAGAGCAGGGGCTCTTGGGCAGGCAGGCTTTGGTAGTTGTGGCGCCTTGGCTTAGTTGCCCTGCGGCATGTGGGATCTTCCTGGACCAGGGGTCAAACTCATGTCCCCTGAGTTGGCAGACCACCAGGGGAGCCCAGGAGCTGCTGTTAGCAAACTTCCCCTTTTCCCTCTGTCAACAGTTCACGACACATAGTAGGAGCTCAATAAATACTTACATCATGAATACGGGACCAGAGCAAATAACATCACACAGTCTGAGGCTAAAGAATTGAGTCTATAGTGATAACAATAACAACTGCTTACAAAGGACTGTGGAAAAACATGACATAGAAAATATCAGATTCTCTTATTCTATCATGGTTTCCATTTTTTTTAATTCAAAAAATCATTTTTGGTTTCCTTTTTTTTTACTTCAAAAAAATTATTTTGTACTTCAAAAACCTTATTCAATGGGTTCTCCCATGATTTTACCTAAAAATTTATTTTTTACAACCATCTTGTCAAATACATTTTACTATCATGGTTTCCATTTTCTTTACTTCAAAAACAAATTATGTTTTACTTCGAAAATCTGATTCAATTAGGTTCTCCATGATTTTACCTAAACACTTATTTCTTACAACTTTCTTATAAAATACATGACAGATAATGCATAACTATCTTTAAAGTATAATTAGCATCATGAATGATAAGCAAATATCCAATAGCTATCACAAGTCAAGAAAGAGGGCAGTGTAAGAGCTCTGGAAGTCCCCATCACTATATATAAAATAGGTAACTAACGAGGACCTGCTGTATAGCACAGGGACCTCTGCTCAATATTCTGTGATAACTTATATGAGAAAAGAATCTGAAAAAGAATGGATATTATAGATAGACAGATAGACCTGATTCAGTTTACTGTGTACCTGAAACGAATACAACACTGTAAATCAACTAGACTCCAATAAAAAAATTTTTTTAATGCTTTCCATTTTTTGCCAAAGGTTTTCAATCGCATTATGAAGAAGTTTGGTTTGACTTTAGTCTCCACCAGGGGATAAGATAAATACTACCATTTGATATACAATCAGCTGCTGTTCTAAGTTGTTTTCTTATTATACAATACTACTGGTTAGATTTTCTTCATCACAAAAGTAACAGAGTTCATTATCAACAATTTGGGAGGTGAAAGAGAAAATAGAAAGAAAGAATCAAAGTGTTTCCTCCAAGAGTCAACAGCTATGAACATGATGTATTTCTAGGCTCTACGCACACTTTGTAGTTCATTGTAACCCTACGCAGTATCCAATTTTACTTCCAGCTTTTTGCCTGAACGTGAGGACCTGGAGCTTTCCAAAAATATTCCCCAATTACTTAATCTGTTGCCCATTCTTCACAATATCAACTAGGGCTGAAATGAGTATAATTGCTCATAAAATGTTTTCCGCAATTAGAAAAACATTTCTTAGGCAACATTCCTTGGAAGTGAACTTATATTTTTTAAAATATGAACATTCTTGGGTACACACCAATCAAAAGGCATTCAAAAGTTGTTGGAGAAATTTGCAAACTTTCACCTGTCCTGGATATTCTCATGACAATTGGCAGGCAGTCATTTCAGCTATTATTTTTTAAATGTTTATCTTATTTACCAGTGAAGCTGAATATTATAAAATATTTATTAAATACCTTTAATTTCTCTTTAGAGAATTATCACACTTTGCCCACAAATTCTGCAGTGTGCGGCGTGATTTTTATTAAAACATATGACACAGTACTTTAAGGACTAACGTTTTGTCGAATAGTTACTGAATTTTCAGTGTCTTCCTATCAGCATTTCTATTTTGTTTATACGACCTTTTGGGAATTGAAGAGGTCTTCATTTATATTTAGACAACCTAAATTCCCCTGTACTTGTGATTGCTTTTGATTGTCCAGCTCCTTAAATGTTTGTCTGCCAAAAAGGAGAAAAAGGCGTAAATAAAGGGGAAAAAAGAAGCCACTTCAATCAGAGAAGATTGCGACAGTGGAAGTGGGTGTGGCAGCCATGAAGGTACCAGCTTTTGTGCCTGCACTATCATAAGCAGCAATCAGTAACCAGACATAGGCCCCTGTTATTGCGAGAACCAAGTCCTGTCACCCAAGCTGGCTCCTGCAAGCCACAGTCAAGCTCTTCCAGGAGCAAATGTATAGCTGCCTGCCATGTGGCCAAGACATCAAGCCACCAGTTCAAGCTGAAATTGCCTGAAATTAACCAAGACTTACCATCCAAGCCTTTCCCTGGAAACTGAGAGCCTTTCCAGGGAAACTGAGACTCCAAAATTTCAAGATAGTTACCTGACAGTTTCTGCCACCATTGTCTAGGTGCAGAGATGGAGTCCTGGTACTTCTTCCTTGGCTCTCTTCCCTGGTGTCACTTGATAGTGTCTTTTGATGCATACAAATCTTTCATTCTGATAAAGTCTAACTTTCCTATATTTTCTTTTGTTGTCTCCGCCTTTGACTTTTTTTTTTTTAAGAAACCATTGTCAAATCCAAGGTCAAGTTGGGGGGAGTGATGCAAGAAATAGAGATCTCAGAGATGAGATTATGGTCATAATCCAGGCGAGGAGCAGTGCGGGCCTTGACAAGGTGTGAGAGTTGGGGAGGGGGCAGGTGTGAGACAGAGAGAAGAAACCATGATGCCTGGACAAACCCTGGCCCGGCTCCTAACATCCTAAACTCTACATATGACAGCGAATCCCAGAAAAACAACCCAAGTGGGCTCAACCAGAGCATCTCAGGAGAGGCAAATTCTTACTGCACAGAGCCCCCAGTTGGAGGTGGGAGACACCTATGAGACATGCATTTACTAAGCGTGCCCTAATCTTGGGAGTCTTAGAAACCAGCACTGCATGCTTTGGGGGGAGGGGGGGTTAAATTTTATTTTGAACTGAAGGATAATTGCTTTACAGTGTTGTGTTGGTTCTGCTGTACAACAACATGAATTAGCTGTAAGTATACATATATCCCCGCCCTCCCGAGCCTCCTTCTCACACCCCCACCCCTGTCCTACCCCTCTGGGTCCTCACAAAACACTGAGCTGGGCTCCCTTTGCTCTACAGCAGCTTTCCGCTAGCTGTCTATTCGACAGTGTATATATGCCTCCCCTCTCCCTTCGCCCCGCCGTCTCCTTCCCCCATCCCATGTCCATAAGTCCGTTCTCCATGTCTGTGTCTGTCTTCCTGCCCTA
The DNA here is from genome assembly GCF_023091745.1 of Budorcas taxicolor. Taxonomy (NCBI): domain Eukaryota; kingdom Metazoa; phylum Chordata; class Mammalia; order Artiodactyla; family Bovidae; genus Budorcas; species Budorcas taxicolor. Next base: position 40,700,259 of record NC_068922.1, on the reverse strand, counting down.
CAAACAGGTTCATTCTAGATTCCCGACAGACACGTCAACATTCCGATACTTGTTCTTCTCAACCCTGCATCCTCGGTGCCTTGGGTTAAAGAAGTCTCCTTGCGGCTTTCTCTCTCACACCCTCCCCTTAGTCCCACCTCTCACTGTGTGTTTAGGAGACCTGTGACCTTCCTTCACCTCATCTCAGCTGCCCTGGGTTGACTGACAGGGAGCCTTCGACAGTCATGCACATGAAGCCGAAATTTAAGTCCCCGCATATCGCTTGCCCAAGCTCCTCCAAAGGCTTGTCCTCACATGCTCAGAGCAGACAGGAGGAGCCTCTGTGTATAGTTAACACACACGGGGAAACGCTGATGTAAGAGAACACGGCAACAGCACCTAACAGGCGTCACGCCTGTTGTAAGGATAGTATTAATACAAAGCAGGCCTGCAGAGCATGAGGACAAAGCACAAACGGTGCTTTTACAATTTAGGGGAGAGGACAGTTTGGGGTATTTTTGTACGTCTGACACCCATGGGGTCACTGTAGGGCAGTGTTTAGGGGAGAAAAATGCCGCATGTGGAGAAATAAAATACCTCTGTGTGTTTGACAGAGTTTCATGACATAGTAAAAGTAACTTTTTCCATGTGACGTCATCTGGGTAAAAACTACACTGATTTTTTTTTATGGGATGTCCCTGGCCATCCACTGGTTAGTACTTCAGCTTCCAACAGAAGGGTCGCAGGTTTGATCTCTGGTCAGGGGGGTAAGATCCCACATGCCTCTTGGCTGAAAAACACAAAACAAAACCAGTATTGTAACACATTCAATAAAGACTTTTATAATGGTCCACATCAAAAAAAAATCTTAAAAAAAAAACTACATTGATTTTTATATGCACTATTCTTCATCTTGTCCAGTCAATTTCTACGTAGTTCAAGAGAATAATGAGTATTAGATAATAGTCTGAAATCTTACTGACACAACATTTTTAAGGGTTCCATTTTGACATATGATGGAGAAGGCAATGGCACCCCACTCCAGTACTCTTGAAAATCCCATGGACAGAGGAGCCTGGTGGGCTGCAGTCCATGGGGTCACGAAGAGTCGGACATGACTGAGTGACTTCCCTTTCAATTTCCACTTTCATGCATTGGAGAAGGAAATGTTAACCCACTCCAGTGTTCTTGCCTGGAGAATCCCAGGGACGGGGGAGCCTGGTGGGCTGCCGTCTATGGGGTCACACAGAGTCGGACACGACTGAAGCAACTTAGCAGCATGACATATGAACTAAAGTGTGATAACCTGCATCTATTGTACTTTTTTCATTTAACTGACTCTCGATTGTCTTCACACAAATTCAGTTATTAACAAGCAGAAAATTTTTTAAATCGCATGTTATAAGATCCCAAAAGTCAGTCTATTGGCAAAACACACACACACACACACCACCAACAACAACAAAAACAACTCTGTCAGAATTTATGAAAACGTAGGTTTGATTTGTAGGTTTTTGAAAAAACAGAAGTGTTTTTATTAGCACTTCCAGACTACTACTTCTCAGGTGGTGCCAGTGGTAAACAGCCCTGCTTGCCAGTACAGATGTAAGAGATACAGATTGAATCCTTGGATCGGGAAGAATCCCCTGGAGAAAGGCACGGTAACTCACTTCAGTATTCTTGCCTGGAAAATCCCCATGGTCAGAGGAGCCTGGAGGGCTACAGTCCATAAAGTCACAAAGAGTTGGACACGACTGAAGCGACTTATCATGCAGCCTACTGCAGGATATAGGCTAATGAAAAAGTATCATCAGGCAGGGAGCCTCAGGCAGCCCTGTAGGTACCAACAAGGGATGCTTACCTGGCCCTGCGCTGCACTATACAAGTAACGTCATCCCATCCAAACTTCTCAATAACCCTGCGGGGTAGGTACTGTTATTATTACCCAATGCACAGATGTGGAAACTGACTGCATGGACAATGTAATACGTACAAGGTCACACTAAGAAGGGGGGCACTGGGATCCACCCTCAGTGTTGGAAAGCTGGAGTTCTGACTTGTGAACCATTTCACCGGATGACATATGAACTAAAGTGTGATAACCTGCATTTTTGTACTTTTTTCATTTAACTGACTCTGGATTGTCTTCACACAAGTTCAGTTATTAACAAGCAGGAAAATTTTAAAATAGCATATGTTATAAGATCCCCAAAGTCAGTCTATTGGCAAACACACACACACACACACATAACAAAAACAACCGGATGGTACCCAGAGGGACCGTCGCAGGACTCATATCTGCACATCCCTCAAGAAGAGCTTCTGGCATCGGTACCAGGAGCCTGTTTTACACACACCAGCGGACCCAAAGAGCTTCTCTAAAGGCCGGCCTCGGGTCGCATCACGATGAGGGTATGAACCGCCCGCCTCACTCTGCTCGCGCGGCTTTGTCTGCCCACTACCGCCACCTGCTGGCTCCCGAAGGGAATGAGTGTGAGCCATGTAGCTGAGCGTGTGCATCTTCCAGAGTCTTCTAGAAAGAGGCCCTGTGGGGGCTGGGAAACGATCACAGGAGAAGCCCGCCTGCAGATTTCATGTTTATCCTGCAGGCAGCTGAAAGCACGCACTGCAGGCGTGTTACCCTATTTCCTTCTAAACAAGCACAGGAAGGGGAAACCTAAGAGATGAGACTGCAAGGCAAGTCTGCAATATGGATGACTCCCCCATCGTCACCTGGAAATCACGGTCCCTCCACTTGACCCTCAGATCCACACTGGACTTCTCTGTCCTCACACTGGAGGATGGATCCGACACGTCAAGCACACCTATTCTATTCCTGGTGTGAATGTCCCTGGCCCCTCAGTCTGTGGCCAGTCTCAAGCCCGACCCTCCTGTCTTCCTCACAGACCAATCGCATTTCAGGAGGACGGCAGGGCTGGATGAAACCGTGATCCAGAAAGCCTACGAGGCTTTCCTGGCGGTCCAGTGTTTAAGACCCCGTGCTCCCAATGCAGGGGCACATGTTCCATCCCTGGTCGGGGAACTGAGATATCCCACGTGCCATATAGTGTGGGAAAAAAGAGAGAGACAGAGAAAGCTCCCCACCTTCAAAGCCGATTCAGGGACCCAAGTTGCTCAAAGTCTGAGGAACCAGAGCAGCATTTCTGAAACATTTTCTGTGCAAAAGACAGCTTCAGTAAACCCCTTGAATCCCATCTCAGAATGCCTTTAAAGACAGAAGTAAAATACGCAAGAATTCAGAGGAAACCAATTATGTCAAATGACAGCTAGTTATCAAACTATTTAAAAACAAATGTATGATGTATTAATGTGCTGTGCTGTGCTTAGTTGCTCAGTCTTGTCCCACTCTTTGTGACCCCGTGGACTGTAGCTTTCCAGGCTCCTCTGTCCCTGGAGATTCTCCAGGCAAGAATACTGGAGTGGGTTACCATGCCTTCCTCCAGTGATGTGTTAATACCTGTGGTTTTAATTGGCCATTAAACAGCATCTCTAGCTGCATGTCTAATGACTAGCATGATTTTACCATCATGATGAGTAGAAAAAATAGCTCGAGATTCCTGTACAAACTAGACTAAAATATGAAAATATCTGAGTTCTATTGATGACCAAAACCACAGGCACTGCTAATGTCACTGCGAGTCGTTACCTATATAATTGAAGGAAACACTATTTGGTAGGTATCTCTCCATGAACATCAAGGTGCAAGTTTATTTCTTATTCAAGATTAGGGATGCTCTGCATTTGACTCTCAGAACCCTTGGGGGCTCCCAGGGGCCACCAGGCCAAGAACCAGGGTGGCTGACTATTACAGCATCCCACATGTTTACCTAGAGCCATCTTCCTGGCAGCCTTCTTGGCAGCACCTTCACCCCTTTTCAGCTAAGAAGGCCAAGACTCACTCTGCAGCCCATAGCCACTTGCCATCCTGTCCTCCTAGGAAACTCTCCTTCCATCTAATCAGCCTCATTGAGATGAAGCCGGTTTCTTACACCTTGTCTGGAGTGGAGCAATCATGGCCTCCCACAGTGGGAACAGAGGAAACCCTGCAGTGCTCCCTGCCCCTCCCAACCCCCCAGGATCCTTCTCAGAGACTGAGGGAAATCTGACATGTGCTAGCCCGAGATGAGTGTGTGGACACTTTCACTTGCATATAAGGCTTGCAGTTAAATTGTGCCACCTCGTGTGGGGGTCCATGGCCTCTGGGAGGCTGAGGCCCAGTTACCAGCTGTGTGGGAGCCCCGAAGATTTAGGAGGTGGAAATGTGACACCCCATCCCCATCCCCTACCCTGAGGGGGACGGTGATGGAGGCTTCTGGAGGCTGGGCCTTCAGATATGTGTGCCCCAGCCTTTGCAGGCAGGGAGGTGTCGAACTGCAGCCTCCCAGCCCAGCCTCAGCTCAGGAAATTGCTTTTTAGTCTACGGGGGCTGCACATGCCTTTTTACTTTACTGGCCTGTCCCAGCAGCTGATGAGATGAGTGTCTGCCAGGCAAGGGGCCCGCAACTGAGCACCTGGGTTTCGCGGGGTGATTCTCAGTCAGCCTGGGGGCAGAGCAGAGCTGGGTTGGGAAAGCAGAGGAGAGGTGGACGGGAATAAAGCCTCGGCCAAGGCTGCTGCAGAGACGTCTGGGCCCCTGATGACCGGATGGAAATGGTAAGCGACAACTCAGCTACCGGCCTTACCCAGCTTAGCTCAAATCTCTTCCAGGGCTGGGATTCGCCTTCCGGGCTGGAGTCCCCTGGGCAATAAAGTCCCTGGTGGAGAAGCAAATTGAGAGCAGATTTCATTGGGTCTGAAGGCCCCTTAAAAGCTGGGTTGTTTTTTTTTTTTTTAATCTGAACCTACACATGAGGAAACAATCAGACAAATCCCAATTGCAGGACATTCTGAAAACAATCAGCCTGGACTTCTCAAAATTGTCAATGTCCTGGTGGGGAAAGGCTGAGAGACTGTTCTAGAACCGAGGAGGCTAAAGAGATAAAGCAACTAAATGCAGCGGGAGACCTGGAGCAAACAAAATGGAAACATTACTGGGACAACTGGGGAAGCATGAATTGAGACTGTCTATTGGGCTTCCCTGGTGGCTCAGATGGCAAAGATACCAATGCAGGAGACCCAGGTTCGATCCCTGGGTCAGGAAGATCCCGTGGAGAAGGGAATAGCTACCCATTCCAGTCTCCTTGCCTGGAGAATCCCAAGGACAGAGGAGCCTGCTACAGTCCATGGGGTCACAGTCAGACATGACTGAGCAACTGACGCTTTTCATTGGGTGATAGCATTGTCCCAGAGTTAATGTTCTGATATCCATAAGCACACTATGGTTATGTAGGCAGATGTCCTTGGTTGTAGAAGATGCACAAAGCATTTAGAGGTGAAAGGATATGTCTGTGACTGTGTCTCAAATGGGTTGAGAAAAAACAACCAGGTAGATAGTGACAAAGATTTATCTGCTTGACCGAACTGCAGTCCAGCCCTGACCTCACAAGAATTTCCCAATAAGAGAATCATCATAAAGAACTGCTAGTAGAGACTTCCCTGGGCTGTCCAGTGACTAAGACTCCATGCTTTCACAGCAAAGGGCACAGGTTCATCCCTGTTTGGGGTTAGTTCCCGCATAGTGCATGGCAGGGCCAACAAAAAAAGCTAATAAGATTCTAAATGACAGTAAAAGCTTGGATTTTTATTGCGAACACAATCACCCAGTCATCCAAAACTACACATACAACAGTGTGCGGGGTATCGAGGTCTAATCGCTAAGCTCCAGCCCCACCTTGCAAACCTGGCTTTGTGATGCCGTGGTTTGGATGCTGCATGCATGTTTCTGTTCAGCCAGTGGCCCCCAGTGGGGGAGAGGCTGCAGGGCCAGAGAAGGGGCTCTTGCTTCCTGGCCCTGGAAAGTCCTGTTACTGTCTGTGTCCTTTCAGCAGTGTTTCTTTACCAGGCAGCAGCATTTCCTTCCCACAGCAGCAACTCAATCGAGTCTGCAGTTGTCCCAAGACTGGGGGAACCCATTCACTTGTGCCCCCTGCTCAGATATCTGAGCTCCATGGGGCCCCTCCTCTCAGCTTCCAAGTTTAGATAATTTCCAGCCTTTCTTAGTTCTCTCATCCCTGGAGGATGTACCTGAAAGCTTCCTTCAGATGTCAATACCATAACACCTTCAACTTTTAAAAAATTATTTACGTATTTGATTATATTGAGTCTCAGTTGAGGCATCCAGGATCTTCATTTCATCATGTGAGATCTTTCCTTGTGGTGCACAGAATCCTTAGTTGCAGTTTGAGGACTTAGTTACCCTGAGGCATGTGGGATCCTAGTTACCCGACCAGGGATTGAACCTGTCTCCTGCATTGCAAGGCAGATTCTTAACTACTGGACCACCAGGGAAGTCCCAACACCTTCAACTTTTCTTTTTTGCCTTTCAATTACTCAGGTAACAATTCCTTCTTAAATTTCTCTGTGTTAAAATAACTGTGTGGTTTCCCAGGCTGGTTGAAGCACCCTCTGTGAACCAGCATGAAAGTCTCATACTAAGTCCAAAACCAGAAGAAAAGAGCCCCTGACCAAGTCTGACATATTCGCAAAAGATGGGAAGATGGCTTTCCGTGATAAATCAGCCTTTGTATTTATGCTGAATTGGACAAACATTTGCATCAGTGCAGTCTGTGGTTCCCATGGGGCAATAAACTTCCACTCCCAGGAAATGGCTTCAGATATGAAGTCTCCCGTGGCTGCCACTGATGTGCCAGGGGACAGCGGGAGACTAGGACTAGGCTGCTATCCGTGTCGTCCAGGTCAGCCGGAATGGCAACTTCACTCAGCAAACAGATCTGCGCTATCTGAGCACTTTCGCAAGTGGGATCATTCTTCCAGGCATGGTGAGTATCTGTTTTTGTGTGGGGCAGGTTATTTTATAGCTACAGACTCAACCAGACATTTCAGATCTTGGCAGAGTTCCCTTGGCAGCTTTAAAATGCATTTTTTCTTTTCTTGCTGCACCCCAGCCATGTGGGACCTTGGTTCCCAGAACAGGGATGGAACTCACACTCCTCCTGCATTGGAAAGTGGAGTCTTAACTACTGGACCACCAGGGAAGTCCCTAAAATGCCTTCTTTAATTGTCCTCCAGACCCATGCATGAGACTGAAACCCTTGCTTCTGGGTGGGGAGGCTGGTGTGGGAAAAGATGAGGCAGGTCCAAGCAGCCCCAGAGCTCTGCTTAGCCTTGGACAGCTGTCTCCTTACCTTCTCAGGCTAGAGCCTCAGGTCATCTGGCTGAGACACGTGACCTCAGCCACCCCAAGGCTAAGGTCTTCCACTCCTTCCCGGACTTCCCTGATGGCTCAGCTGGTAAAGAATCTGCCTGCAATGCAGGAGACCTGGGTTCAATGCCTGGGTTGGGAAGATCCCCTGGAGAAGGGAAAGGCTACCCACTCCAGTGTTCTGGCCTGGAGTCTTCCATAGACTTGGAGCCAATTTCTAAGTCTGAGTCCATGGGATAACAAAGAGTCGGACATGACTGAGCAACTTTTTCACTTTCACACTTTCACTCCTTCCCAACTCATCTCCGTGAGACTGGAGCTTCCTTGAGAGCCAGGTTCTTACTTCTATCAGCATCTCCTGTGAACAGCATGGTTCCTGAGCCCTGCCGAAGCTATTGCTTTTCTTGAGCTGAAACAAACTGAGTGTAATAATTCCTGGTGGAAACTTTACGAGCCGTGTAGAAACATGACCCCATACTCTGATCTCCTACCGCCTCTAGTGGTTTTTGCTTTTCCATTCACCTCTGCTTCCCCTTCCTTTAATCAAAGAATGGGAATGGGCCAGCAATTACACCTCCCCAGAAAGCCAGGGAGAGCTGGGGAAGGGGTCACAGAGGCACCCAGCAAATCCAGACACAGGACGAGGCAGCCAAAAGATAGGACACCTCCAGGCCAAACACACCTGTCAGTCCTCTTCTCTCTCAGTTTACAAATCAAGCCATTTTGTGCTAGTGAGGGTGTGGAGAAAAGAGAACCCTCCTATACTGTGGGTGGGAATGTAAATTGGTGCAGCCATTGTTGAAAACAGGATGGAATATCCTCAAAAAGTCAAAAAAATAAAGAACTACCATAGGATCCAGCAATTCTGCCCCGGGTATGTATGTAGAAAAAATAGAAACATTAATTCAAAAAGGTATACCCCAGTGATCATAGCGATACTATTTACAATACACAAAACAAAGATGCAACCTAAGTGTCCACCAGCAGATGAATGGATAAAGGAGATGTGGTATACATATGTACAGTGGAATATTAGTCATAAAAAAGAATAAAATAATGCCATTTGCAGCAACATGGATGGACCTAGAGATTATCATACTAAGTGAAGGAAATCAGAGGGAGATAAATATCATATGATATCACTTATACATGGCATCTAAAAACTGACACAAAAGATTTCATTTACAAGACAGAAACAGACTCACAGATACAGAAAACAAACTTATGGTTACCAAAGGGGAAGGAGAGGGAGGAGAGGAATAAATTAGGAGTATGGCGTTAGAAGATATACACTACTATATATGATAGATAATCGATAAGGACCTACTGTGTAGGACCAGGTACTTTATTTAATACCCTGTAACAACCTAAATGGGGTGGCTCAGACAGTAAAGAATCTGCCTGCAAAGCAGGAGACTCAGGGTCAATCCCTGGGTCAGGAAAACCCCCCTGGAGAAGTGAATGGCAACCCACTCCAGTATTCTTGCCTGGAGAATTCCATGGATGGAGGAGTCTGGTGGCCTACAGTCCCTGGGGTCACAGAGAGTCAGGCACGACTGAGCGACTAACAAAACAACAACAACAGATATACTGGAACAGAATCTGAAAAGGAGTAGAAATATGTACGTGTATATATATATATATATATATATATATATATATATATAGCTGATTCACTTTGCAGTACATTGGAAACTAACAACATTGTAAATCAACTAGACTTCAATTTAAAAATTAATTAAATAGATAAAATATTTCAAAAATTGAGCCATTTTAATGTCCCATGTAACAACAAAAGCAAATATTTAAATATCATAAAATATCTTTTGTACCTATGAGATTGGTTGTAATTATTGCCATTTTAAACAATGTTAACCTAAAACAATTGGAGAAGGAAATGGCAACCCACTCCAGTATTCTTGCCTGGAGAATCCCATAGACAGAGGAGCTTGGCGGGCTACAGTCCACGGGGTCACAAAGAGTTGGACACAACTAAGTGACTAAGTAACTAACTAACCTAAAACAATTAAAGTCAGTTATGTTAATCAGCAAAATGAGTTTATTCTGAAGCAGCAAAAAATGCAATTGGAGACACGCAACTGTGGGAGCCACATGCAAGTCTGGTAAAGCCAAGGAGAGAAAACTCTTTTATAAAGGAGAGAGGGCAACTGGGAGGGACTGTTATAAATGAAAAGTCCATTGAAGGAAACTGAGAGCTCAAGGTATAGTGGATTTTCATTGGCTGAGTCGTGACAGTCTCTCACTGGCTGAGCTGTTGCCCGGCAAGGAGAAAATCTTCCTTCTGATGGCCATAGCAGAGTAGTGTCCTTTCCTGCTGGAGAAGATAGGTAGTCTGCTCTTGGACTTTGTATTTCCATTGAATGGTAAGTGCTTGAGAGCTTCTCCTTCTGGCCTCCTGACTCCTTTTTAGTGAGTTTTCTCCTTATTAATTTTTACAATGTTAATACTAAATATAGTATTGTTATCACTCAACATATACTGGGGCTTCCCTTGTGGCTCAGCTGGTAAAGAATCCACGTGCAATGCAGGAGACCTGGATTCTATCCCTGGGTTGGGAAGATCCCCTGGAGAAGGGAAAGGCAACAACTCCAGTGTTCTGGCCTGGAGAATTCCATGGACTGTATAGTCCATGAGGCCGCAAAGAGTCAGACACGACTGAGCGCCTTTCACTTCACTTCAACATATACTGAGATTGAGCTTTTTAATTCACCTATAACACTGACAGAGATTGAAGGAGATGCGTAACACTCTATGTACTGGAATGGTTTTTTAAAAAAGAAAAGCTAGTAAAACCAAGTGGTGGCAAGACTGTAGAACAACCAGAACTGTCACACGTCACTGGTGGAAATGCAAAATGGCACACCCACTCTGGAAAACGATTGGCAGGATTTTTTTTTTCAAGTTAAACATAAACTTATTATATGATTTAGTTTAACAAGTCACTCTTAGGAAGGACTGATGTTGAAGGTGAAACTCCAAAACTTTGGCCACCTGATGTGAAGAGCTGACTCACTTGAAAAGACCCTGATGCTGGGAAAGATCGAGGGCAGGAGGAGAAGGGGATGACAGATGGTTGGATGGCATCACCAACTCAATGGGTGTGAGTTTGGGTGGACTCCAGGAGTTGGTGATGGACAGCAAGACCTGGTGTGGTGCGGTTCATGGGGTCTCAAAGAGTCGGACACAACTGAGTGGCTGAACTGAACTGAACTTAGGTATCTATCCAAGAGAAATGAAAATTTTTACTCATACACACACCAAAGAATGTTTATGTCAGCTCTATTTATTATCAACAATAACTGGAAACAAGTCCAAGTGCCCTTCAGCAGGTGAATGATAAACAAGCTGCATCCACACAATGGTACACTTAGTAGTTGGCACTAATGAGGAATAACTATTGATGTGGGTGGGTCACAAAGGCATCGTATTGAGTGAGACACGCTGGCTGCATACTGTAAGACTCCATTTATGTAATATTCCAGAAAGGCAAAATTTGAAAGATGTTGAAATGTTCAGTGGTTTTCAGGGATGTGGGGATTGTTTGACCACAGAGATGAAGCCTAAGGGGTTTCTGGGGGTGGTGGAACTATTCTATATTTTGATTAAAGTGGAAGTTTGATGATATATGTGTGCTTAAAAATCTGAACACTGTGCACCAAACAAGGCAATGGTACTGTATATAAATTTTAAAATAACAGTTCAGTTCAGTTCAGTCGCTCAGTTGCATCTGACTCTTTGCGACCCCATGAATCACAGCACGCCAGGCCTCCCTGTCCATCACCAACTCCCGGAGTTCACTCAAACTCATGTCCATCGAGCCATCAATGATGCCATCCAGCCATCTCATCCTCTGTCGTCCCCTTCTTCTCCTGCCCCCAATACCTCCCAGCATCAGGGTCTTTTCCAATGAGTCAACGCTTCACATGAGGTGGCCAAAGTACTGGAGTTTCAGCTTCAGCATCAGTCCTTCCAATGAACACCCAGGACTGATCTCCTTTAGGATGGACTGGTTGGCAGCCGAGACGAGCTACTGCACACCCAAGGTCAGGGGCGGCGGCCAAGAGGAGCTACCCCACACCAGAGGTCAGGGGAGGCAGCCGAGAAGAGCAACCCCACGTCCAAGGAGCAGCGGCTGCGCGGGCACAGGAGGGCCCAGAGGAGCTACTCCACGTCCAAGGTCAGGAGGGGCGGCCATGAGGAGCTACCTCTCATCCAAGGTAAGGAGCAGTGGCTGCCCTTTGCTGCAGCAGCCCTGAAGAGATACCCCACGTCCAAGGTAAGAGAAACCCAAGTAAGATGGTAGGTGTTGCAAGAGAGCATCAGAGGGCAGACACACTGAAACCATAATCACAGAAAATAACAATAGTAAGAGAGAATAAATAAATAGCCAAAGATGGGTGGGTTTGGAGAAATGGCTGATTCTAGGCTAGAGGCAAGGAAAGACCAAAGTGAACCTGAAGCACCTTGTGCCACAAAGTAAGGACATACCCAGGGATGGGGGTCCAGCCAGGAAGGAATGCCATTTGCCACATCTGGGATGATCTGGTTATCAAAACAGGTAACTGCAGAAACACACTGAATCCGAAAAGAACCCGTGAGTCCCTACTGATACTGAAAGAGGGGGGAGATGGGAGGAAAAGCTTTTCTTTACAGAACAGTGACCACTTAAAAACAGAAAGTAGAAGAAACAATAGAAAATGAGACATCACTGTACAGCCAGCAAACATTAATTGGTTCTGATGAGGATCATTAATGGATCCTGAAACGGCTGGGCAAGAGAATGCTGAGAAACAGATTGTGGTAGTCACTCAGTTGTGTCCAACTCTTTGCAATACCAGAGACTGTAGCCTGCCAGCCTCCATGGAATTCTCCAGGCAAGAATACTGGGGTGGGTTGCCATGCCCTCTTCCAGGGGACCTTCCTGACCCAGGGATCCAACCCCAGTCTCCTGCATTGCAGGCGGATTCTCTACCATCTAAGTCACCAGGGAAGCCCAAGAAACAGAATATTCAATCTCAAAGTGTCACTCAGTTGGCCATTTATTAATTACAAAGGATGATGGGCATTTTTCCAATGAAATTGGAAAGAAGAGAAGGAGGCCGTGGTTTAGGGGACAGTGGGACTGGAATTTTTATCCAAAGACTGACTTCTTCCACTTTAGAAATGGGCAATAGAGCTAGGATCTGTTCTGTGGAGTCCTGGGTTGCCATCCAGGTAGCAGGACAGACAGGCTGGTCTCTACTGGTAAACCCTTCCTCAACCACATGATCAAAAAGTCCACATCAACAGTAACTGAACCAACAGGCATCACATTCCCCCAGCACAGTGCTCCAAGAAGGAAGCCATGTCATCTTGGTAAGATGCCTGCCCAAAATAGTTATGCTAAAACTAATCCGGAAGAAGCCATCAGATAAATCCAGATTGAGAAATATCCTGTAAAACTCTTCAAAACGTCAATGCTGTGAAAGACCATAAAAAAGACCAAAGAAGTGTTCTAGATGAAAGCAGATAAAAGGAAACACCATCTGTCATCCTTAATTCCACTGTGGGTCAAAACAAAAATCTATTAAGTATTCAATCATTTGATGTGGACTTTACATTAGAAGACTGTAAATTTTCCCAAGTGTGATGCTCATAGAATGCTTATGTAAGAACATTTCCTCATTCTTAAGAGAGACCCACTGAAGTATTTCAGGGCCAAGCTTCACAACTCCAAAAAGAGCTTGATGAAAACAAATATGCGTCAAAATGTTAACAGTTGGGGGGTTTGTAATAGGTGGAAAATTTACAAGGGCTCCGTATACTTATTATTGAAATTTTTCAAAGACACTTTTTCCAAAATAAAAAGCCGTGGGAAAAGAAAAATGTTTTTAAAGGCTGAGGAAGACCTAGTATTGACCAAAACATGGTCAACCCAATATTTTGAAAAGATAAACAAATCAGAACTCCCTGGACTTTGCCTGACTTCATCTGAAGGTCCAACTGAACATCCTGCCAGGCGAGGACAAGCCAGCTCTCACAACCTCTGCCCATCAATTCTGACATCGATGACCTTAGACACAGCTCACATGCTCCTTTCCTGGCTCCGTGCCAGGCAATCAAGAGGCATTTGGTAAATGTGCCTTGGTTCTTTATTGTCACTGTGAGATTGGGTCTTCCCCACCTTTGTCCTCATTGTCGCACAGAAGGCATCGTGTGCCTATTCAGGGAATGACAGTGGACACACAGAAGGTTCACTGAAACTTACCAGCCACTGTCTGGAAGTTTTATAAAGACGTCCCACCTGTCCTGTGGAAACCCAACTTGCAAGCCTCCCTTTCCAACCCCTGGACAGAATCGAGGTGCTGAGTATCCCGCTGACCACCAGATGGCAGGCTTTCCCTACGTCAGGCCCCGCGGAAGGCGGCATCCCAGTCTGGTGTTTTCTGAATCCAGCGTCTGTGTTGCCTGAAGCATCAGGAAAGAGATCCTTTACTAAAGAGACCTTCACGAAAGAGGAGAACAGTAGGATTAAATATTCGGAAACAGAAGAACTCGAAGAAGAAAATACAATTTCCCAACACCACGTGCTCACCCAGCCTTCTCGGCAACAAAAGTTTCAACAGTTTTGTGCCCATTTGCAGTCTGGAGTCGAATTAGAATTGCCAGGCGTCCCGGGGAGCTCTGAATCTACATTCCTTGATCCCTTTGTGCCACTCAAAGCCAGATATTGATGTCTGAAAACAAGATACATAAGCTTCATTATTTAAGTGCCTTTTCCTTAAACAAGAACGCTTTAATACTTAACAAGGTAGGGAAACTACATAATTTTAAATCTATGCGAACAGAAATAAGAAATTATTTGTAGCGGTCTCCACTTTTACACCCACCAACAAAGAAAGACATTCACAATTTTTTGCCTTCCCAGGGCCCCAAAATACAACACAGGCCTGTTCTCCTGCTCCAGGCAGAAGCTGCAGCTGAAGCTGTTCTTTATCAGCTTTTCTTTCTCAATATTTACCAACCAATAAATCTTTTTTCCCCTAAGACAACTGACATTCGAATCCTGTTCATGTGGAGCCTTGTTATCCAAATAATATTAAATAAACTGCTTCATTATCCACTGAAAAAGTATTAAGATGCCTTTTTCCCCTCCTGTGGGTCAATATTGAAGAAGAGAAAGGGGTATTTCCATCCCCTGGGGAAGACAGCTCCCTGCCCTTCAGGGGCTCATTTCAGTCCCGGGGCCTCATCCTCATCCTCCTCTCTGTCACCCGGGCGTGTGTGCTCACTGGGGAAGCCTGTCTGTTTTCGCCCAAAGGGCTTCCCACGGTGGTGGCTCTACCAGGAGAGATAAGCCTGTCTGTCCTGCTACCTGGACGGCAACCCAGGACTCCATAGAACAGACCCCAGCTCTGTTGCGCATTTCTAAAGTGGAAGAAGTCAGTCTTTGGATAAGATCCAATCCCATTGTCCTCTAACCACCGCCTCCTTCTCTTCCTTCCACCAGCTGAGGTGTCAAGAGTGAAGGCCCTGGGCTCCGCCTCTGCCACCTGCCTGGTGGGACCAGCCCAGGGCCGGCCTCAGCATCTCCATCTGTAGACTACATCCCACTTGCTGCTCCTTCTGACCTGCCCATCACTCTACTTATCAAGGATCAGAAATGCAGGAAGGGGCTTTGGGGCACTGGAGCTCCAACCGTTGGAGACCACAAACACTGAGTTGATCTTTTTTTTTTCACTTTTGAAAAAAATCTATTTTTAATTTATTTTTTATTGAACTATGGTTGATTTACAATACTGTGTTAGTTTCAGGTACACATACAGCCCAGTGATTCCATTTTTTGCAAATTATATTCCATTATAGGTTATTACAGGATATGGGGTGTAATTCCCTGTGCTGTGCAGTAAATCTTTATTGCTTCTCTCTTTTATGCACAGTGGTCTGTAGGTATTAATCCCATACCCCTGATTTGTCCCTCCCCTCTCCTCCCTTCCCTTTGGTAACCACAACTTTGTTTTCCATGCCTGAGAGTTTGTTTCTATTTTGCATGTACATTTATCTGTATTATTTTTCAGATTCCACAGATAAGTGATATTATATAGTATTTGTCTTTCTCTGACTTATCTCTGTCTGACTTATTTCACTAAGCATAATATTCTCCAGGTCCATCCATGCAAAGGGCAGTATCTCATTCTTTCCTATAGCTGAGTAATATTCCATTGTATATATGCACCACACCTTCTTAACCCAATCATCTGTGGGTGGGCACTTGGGCTGGCAAAATTTTAATGAAAACTAAGCAACTCACCCCTGGAGACTCTTCTAGAAAAAATAATCTTTACTGTTAATAGTAATAAATAATATTTACATAGATATTTTATTGTACCAAGCTTCATTCCAAAGTTTCATCGTACTAACTAATTTAACCCTCACAACACTCTCAATTTATTATGACTGTTTATACTCAAAGAGGCTAACACTGAGAGGTTAAATACAGTCCCTGGGATCACTTGGCTGGGGACTAAAAGATCTGAAGCCAGGGGCCCTGGCTCTGAAACCACTCTCTTAACCCCTTGGCTTCACGGCTGCGGGCACACTCTGAGTGCTGTCGTATCCTAAAGCCAGGGCTCCAAAACCAACCAAGCCCGTGTGTCACGCCTGTTGAGCCTGTGCTCTAGAGCCCAGGAGCCACAACTACTGAGGCCCACATGCCTAGAGCCTGTGCTTTGCAACAAGAGACGCACAAGCAATGCGAACCTGGTGCACCGCATCTAGAGAGTAGCCCCCAGTCAACACAACTAGAAGAAAGCCTGTGTAGCAGTGAAGACCCAGTACAGCCAAAAATAAAATAAAATAAAATTATAAAGGAAAAAACAGCACCACTAAAATGGTGGACTGGTAGACACATGTCATTATACATTTGTCCAAACCCACTGAATGTAAAACACCAAGAGAGAGCCCTAACGTAAAGTGACTTTGAGTGATGACATGTCATTTAAAATGCATCAAGTGTAGTACTCTTGGTGGTGAGGAAGGGGATACATGCATGGGGGCAGGGAAATCTTTGTACCTTCTGCCCCATGTTGCTGTGAACCTAAAATCACTCTAAAAATAGTCTCAATAAAAATAAGTAAACCGATGATAGTTTAAAGAAACAACAACAAACAAGCTTAATGGCTTAAGCCAGCAGTGCCATTTGTTTGATCACGGATGTGTGGTCTGGGTGGGACTCTTCACTCCTGCCATGCAAGCCACAGGCATTTCTGGAGTCAGAGCTGTGGTCTGTGGTTCCGAAGCCAAATCCAGCTAAATAGCACATACTCTGCTCTCTCTGAGTAAACCAAGAGCCTCTGCCTCCATGCAGCCTTCCCGGATTCTCCTTTCTGGCAGGATGACCATCCAATGACTCTCTCCCAGAGCCTGTTAACTCATTACGTCTCATAGCCAGTGGCTTATTGGATTGCCCAAATCCACTGAACACCCCCTTAAGGCCTGGGGCCTTGCTGGCTGCTCTGCCATCTCCCCAGCTGTGCCAGCCCAAGGACAAGCACCCCCAGGCTGTGATTGTTGACCGAGAGTGAAACAAAAGAGTGGAGGAAATACCAGGGGTGCACCCCTATTGCTTTGCACTCTCTTTATGAGATGTTGACATTTTGTTTATATTTCACTGGGAATCCCATTCACAAACACCCATTGATGTGTGTTCTCCCTGTGCAATGAGCAGGTATTTGTGTGTGTGTGTCTGTGCATGTCTGTGTGTAAATGTGTTCGTGTGACTGTGTGGACCCGGACGTGTCTGAGTGCACATCTATGTCTGTCAGTCGGTACACTTGTGTGTGAGTGCCTGTGCACTTGTGTGTGTGTGTGTCTATGAGTGCATGTATATGGGGGCATGAATGTGTGTACGCACATTTGTGTGTGTGTGTGTGTGCAAGAAGTGTGCACAGGCCCCCATCCAACCAGCCGGCTGCAGGGCAGTGGGACTGGGTCCCCATGCTCCGGCCCTCATTGGCGATTCCACCGGCGTCCTCTGGCCGCCATCCTGACTTCCTCTGGAGGACGAGGAGCTGAGCAGAGGTCAAGTGATTGGCCCCAGACCCCACAGCGAGCCGAGGCGGCTCTCACTCCCCCTGCGAGGCCGGGCCCCTCTCCGCGGCGTGCTGGCACCCGGCCCAGGCCGGGCCGCGGCTCTGAGGGCTCCTTTGTGGGCCTGAGTGGCTGCGTGCCATGCCCCGGGGTCCCACAGGTGACGGGTCTATGCAGAGATGCTGAGGGGCCCCGAGGGGACAGGAAAGGGGGCTCCCTCGTTCTGGGTGGCTCCAGGGGGGGAAGGAGGAAGAGGAAAGCAAAGCCAAGGGAGATAATGAAGACCGAGCAGGACGCACACGGAGAGCGGAAGGGGCCGGTCAGGAGAGGCGGAAACCGCACTGCACACACAGACAGCAGGAAGCGCAGGGCTGGGGACCACGTGGGCGCAGGAAACCGTTTTGTTTCTGGCTCTAATTGGTGACCCCACTCAGAGCGGCTGGAAACGGGCACAGATCAAGAGACTTGAGTGCTGGGTGGAAACCAGGGCGGGCTGAGAGGCCAGGACAACAGCCAAGACTGGTTTTTCAGTCCTGGCATCAGCGTCTTTGACAGCTTCTCCTCCGGGCAGAGAGGGAGGGCTCCCAGCGGGGCTCCCAGCGGGGCTCCCCATGGAAAATCCACCTGCACAGAGGTGCCCCCCACTCCCCGGGCTATGACCCATCACCCCAGTGTGCCAGCCGGATGCACTGAGCCAGGCTGCTGGAACAGCCCTGGAAACAGAGCCATGTGGGAAAAATGGCATTCAGCAGAGCTTTTCTCATCAAAACAACCAAAAGGAATGCTTCTTAATAAGCTAGCTGGGGTAGCAAGTAAGACCTCCCAAGGGTCAGGTTTAAGTAGCAACAGGGCAGAGAACTTCCCTCCAGAGTGGAGGTTGCCAGTCAAGGACAGGCTTTGGTCTTGCTTGTCAGGATGTGCTGGTTCAGGACAGAGCACGATTTCCTGGGACAACTGAAAGGCCAAGACGGCCACCAGCAGGTGCCCCTCACACCTTTCCCCACGCCTCTTCCCTGATCATCACATATTTAAAGCACATCTGTCTAAAGAAGCACAAATTATTTTTCAGAAAAGTAAGCCAAAGTAGACTGTTCAAAAATGAGCAAATTATGGATCGAAATGGGGCATCATGTGTCTCCTTCCTCACTTAAGACTCCTTCAAGATAATAGGGAAAGAATAAAGGATGACATTCTCTTAAGAGCAAATGATAATGGCCAGGAAACCAACAATCAAAGGATGAAGACTTCTGGGACTTCCCTGGTGGTCCAGTGGTTAAGACTCTGTATCCAGTGCAGAAGGCACAGGTTCAATCCTTGGTCAGGGAACTAAGATTCTACATGCCATGCAGTAAGAGATTTCCAAAACCGAATCTTCAGGACTGAGTGGGTGGAAGCAGGCTGAAGAGTCAGCCTGTGTAGGGAAACCATAGCTCAAAATGCACCAGGTGGGACGGAGTCAAAGAAGCTGAGCTGCTGCAAGACCTCCAAAGGACCATGAGGCTCAAAGATGGGCACAAGAGAAAAGCGGGACTGCTTAAAGGGAGGAGTTCAAATCAGTTCCCCCAACCACAAAACCGTTTGCTCCCTGCCACCACACCCCACTCTGAACAAAAAGAGGGCAGGCCATGCAGCCAATACTCTGGCTTCTGGGGAGGGGGAAGGATAACTCAAAGTATTTCCTTCTAAATGGAACAAACTAGAGTGGGTACTGGTACCATATCCACACCCTCTCTGTCCTGGCCTGTGAGGGTGCCTAGCCCTAAAACTCCATCCGCACCACTTCCCGCTAAAGTGAAGCCTCTGACTCAGTCAGTTCTGCTCCCCTCTAAAGCTCCCCATCCAGTCGACACTGTTAACAGCTGCAAAGGGCACACCAAGCACCTAGAAAAATCAATGCCTTTCCTCCTTCTTCAAAATTCACAACGACAAAGGATCACTAGATATATGGAGAATACAAACTACAAGCTACTGGAACAGAAACACCAAAACAAGTGGAAAGAGATGACCCCAGAGAAAATGGACATAATTCAGGAAACTAAAGAAGACTTCAGAAAAGCATTCAAATTTGCATCCTCAGAGTGATTTTGAGATTATAGCCCATCCACAAAACAGGAATAGAATGCCTTAAAAGTAGAATAAATAAAAGAGTTCTTGGAAAATAAAAAATGTATTTTCTGATTTTAAATGGTAAATGAATTGGGAGATAATGCCAAGATCACTCCCAAGAGAACAGAGCAAATATACAACAGCCAAAAACATAGAGATGGTAGAGATGGTATCATGCATAGAGAATCAATCCAGGAAATGATCTCAAAAACAGTTTTAGAAAAAATTATCAAAGTCATGCAATAAGAGAAGAAAAGTTACCAAAGGATTTAATCCAAGTCTTCACATTAAAATGGCTCACTGATTCCCAGCAAAATGAATGAAAAATAATTCAGAACTGTATGGATTCTTGGGACGTGTCAGAACAATTGCTGAATTATTGATTGAATGAAAGAATGAATTGAATGGGAATCCCATCAGAGTGGGCATACCAGGTATTTCAACTGCAAAGTCCCCTCTACAAAATGAAACCAGTCATGTCTTCTGAGGAACTGCGTTTTGCCGTGGTCGTTCTGCTGTTGGTTAACAACCACAAATCCATAATGAATGCCTCTGTTGTAAAAGGACAGCTACAAAAGTCTCTTTTTAAAAAATAGAAGATATAGAATTTAAATTTTAAGATATGTTCAAAATCAGATCAGTCCAGAAGGTCCAATAACCAATAATCAGAATTCCAGAACAAAAAGACAGAAAGGAGAATATCATTTAAAAATAAATGACTCAGTAAAGTTACTCAGAACTGAAAGTAGTCATCAAATGTCCATCAAAATATGTGAGAACAGGGATTTCCCTGGCAGTCCAGTGGTTAGGATTTCACCTTGCAATGCAGGGGGTGCAGGTTCGATCCCTGGTGAAGAGCTAAGATTCCCACATGCCTTGCAGCTGAAAAACCAAAACCTAAAACAGAAACAATATTGTAACAAATTCAATAAAGACTTTAAAAATCATCTACATTTAAAAAAATCTTAAAATAAATATATGAGGATAGAGCCACACCAAGGCCTATTATTTGGCAATTTCAGAGTATTGGTAATAAATGAAGATCCTGACTTTCCCACAAAGGAAATAAAATTTCATATATAAAGGACTAGGAATCAAAATATCTTTGAACTTCCCAATGGCAATACCAAAGCTAGAAAAATATTCTTTCCAAACAATTTTCTGTACTCAGCCAAACTATCAACAAGTGTAAAGGTAGAATGAAGCCGTTTTCACACTTCGAAGCCTTAGAAACATTTAACTTTTTTGACACTATTTATTTAGAAGGCAGCCTGAGAGACGCTTCGCTAAAATGGGGAGAAGTAAATCAAGAAAGAATGAGAAGCAGAATCCAGAAAACATGGGCTCCATCCCAGAAGAAAAGTAGAGAGACTCACAGGATGGGTAAAGGAACTCCCAGTATGACCCCGGTCAGCCGGTCTGAGGTGAGGCCCCTCCATCTTGGAACAAGAAGATGTGGACGTCCTGGAGCAATGTCATAAAGATGGTAAACAATGGGTTCCTGAACTGTTTGAATATCTCGAGAAGACACAGGCTTCTGGCAAACTTTTTTAAATGAATTAGTGATTAGTAAATTTTTCTTTAAACAACCAGCAAAGGGGGACTTCTCTGGCAGTCCAGTGGCTGAGACTCCAAGCTCTCAATGCAGGGGGCCTGGGTTCAATCCCTGGTAAGGGAACTAGATCTCACATGCTGTAACTAAGATTCACAAGCTGCGAGTAAAGCTCTCACAGGTTTCAAGGAAGATAAACGATCCCATGTGCTGAATCTAAGACCTGGCACAGCCAAATAAATAAATAAAAGTAAATTTAATATTAAATTTAAAATAACTAGCAAATTTCTAAAAGAAAAGAGAGGGAGAGACTATTACCCACTCTGGAAGGAAACTCTGTACATGAAGTGAGGAATATCTGGGTGATACACTGTGTAACTTGTGATATACTTATCACAATACAAGTGATAACTCACCTGTTATTGGACCACAGTGGATAGGGAAGGGGGATAGGAGGCATGTGTACAAGGATTCTAAATCTTCATCTCTCGTAGCAGGAAGCCAAGAGAGAATATCTCAAGCTGAACAGTAAGAAATAGAAGTAAAAACATTTAGTTTGAAATATATGAATAAAGACCAAACAGCTGAGGAGTTCAAAGTCGTTGCCTCCTAGCAATGATAAGGTGAGGGGAGTGATGGGTTCAAATACTACTGTCTTATTATCAGCTTTATGGAACTAAATGATTTTTTTTAAGCAATACACCTGTGTACTTTTGTACTTATATACAATGTGTATTTAAAGGAACTGTTAGGTTAGCCAAAAGTTTGTCTGGGATTTTCCATAAGATATTATGGAAGAATGCAAACAAACTTTTTGGCCAATCCAATATTTATATGTGTAAAATAAAAATTAAGTTTTTAAAAAATTAAAGGAATACAAAGCTCTTTATGTACGGATGTGAGAGTTGGACCATAAAGAAGGCTAAGTGCCAAAAAAATTGATGTCTTTGAACTGTGGTGTGGGAGAAGACTCTTGAGAGTCCCTTGGACTGCAAGGAGATCCACCCAGTCCATCCTAAAGGAAATCAGTCCTGAATATTCATTGGAAGGATTGACATTGAAGCTGAAACTCCAATACTTTGGCCACCTGATGCGAAGAATTGACTCATTTGAAAAGACCTTGAATTCAAGTCAATGTATGGCAAAACCAATACAGTATTGTAAAGTAAAATAAAGTAAAAATAAAAATTTTTAAAAAAAAGAAAAGAAAAGACCTTGATGCTGGGAAAGATTGGAGGTGGGAGGAGAAGGGGACGACAGAGGATGAGATGGTTGGATGGCATCACTGACTCAATGGACATGAGTTTGAGTAAGCTCCAGGAATTGGTGATAGACAGGGCGGCCTGGGCCTGCAGTCCATGGGGTCGCAAAGAGTGGGACATGACTTAGCAACTGAACAGCAACAATAACAAAATAAAAATTAAATTTAAAAAAATTAAAGGAATACAAAAAGACATGAAACGAATGAGGAAGGTTTTCTGAAACTCTCTCACTATAAGAGATAACCATAACTCACATATATATATATATTCCAGCATCTTCCTTTCTGGACACAATTAACCCAAAGCAGCACCACATTAAGCCATAGAGTGACAGCTCACTCTTCCCAAAGAATAATGTCTCTGGGCTGTCCCTCTCTGGGCTGTCTCTCTCTGTTGATACGTGTGGACAATCTCAAACACATTATTACAAGGATAATATTAATGACTGCAGAGCAGAGCTGTTTTGAAGATTAAATGCTTATGAGACGCTGAATGTGGAATCACTATGTAAATTATAAAGCAGGCTAAGTAGTGTTGGTTATAGCTATAATTATAGTTAAAAATATAGAAAATTTGATCCGCAGCCAAAGTGCTTGATTAAGTGGTGTACTCCATGATCAACAGATAGCTCTCATTCATCACACCCAGAGATCACAGAAATCGCGGCAGAAGCTGCCGGCTTCTCAGGAGCACACCTGAATCAGATCTCTCTGTGCATTATTTAAAACAAGGAGAAACAGCCCAGCAGATGTTCTGGATAATGGCTCTTTGTCAGAGATATCACCTCCTTTGTCTGGGAACATGTACTCATGTTTATAGAAGTCTCTCTTTGGTTCCACGTCCTGCACCATGATGGAAATGATGCCTTAAAATGCAGCTGCTGAGGCACATTTTTTTCCACTGAGAATTGAGTGTGACCAAAACACAGCTTTGAGCTGACAGGCCAGCTCGGTCACTTGGCTATAGTGTCTAGCAGGGCGTGACCCAACTCTGCTCCTTCCTAGCTGTTACTCAGTCTCTAGAAACCCATTTTCTAATCCCTAAAATGGTACCAACGAGACTTTCCTCCCATAGTTGTTATGCAGATAAGATATACAATGCATAATGTGCCCAGCATATTGGGGACGTTTCCTGACGTAAATTTGCTACTGGTTTGTGCATATTTATGTGGAAGCAATACTAAGAGACAACTTCATTTGCTTCATTTTTCATGCATTCTTAATCTGAGATAACGCAACGAAAAGAGCTCATACGATCTAAAGCAATGAAAAGAGTTAGTCCCTAGACCCTCCAAATGGAATTGGAATCCATCTGATGTTAATTTCCCACGTGTTTGCCGGATGGTAGGCAGGATACACAGCCAGAAGATAGTACGCTTTGATAGCCAAACTTGGTTTGAGTCCAAGCTCTGTAAACTTAGAAATAAGAGGCCTTGGGCAAGTCACTTAATGTTTTCACGTTCAGTTTCCTCATCCGTAAAATGAGGGTAATAATATACACCTCAGAGCATTTTTCGAAAGACATCATGAAAGCATACTTTTAAAAGGACCTAGCATAGTGCTTGCTTCATTTTATGTGATCTATAAAACTTAGATATTTTATCATAAGACCCACATTATCCTAAAACCTCTCCTAACAAGATGTGGAAGCAAACTCACAGATATAAGCTTTAAAGAGCTGACATGTTTTATATTCAAAGAATAACACAGATTTCATGTGTCAGTATTAAGATTCTGATGTGTTGTGTTCCACCCACACAGAAGACTATATGTAACTTTCTTTTAAGCTTTTATAGGTCAAAAATCAAAAGAGTTCTGACAGCAAAGTGTTTTTATGCTAACTAACTCAAAACAAAAGAAGCAAGAAAAAATAAAAGGAAGAGAAGTTCATAAGCCTTAGAATCTTGACTTGCCTCTGCTCTGAGTCATTGAATGACCTTGGACAAGGTCAAAGTATTGTTTCTTGGTTTGTAAAATAAAAGTGTCCCTCCATCCCTGATACTATTCAGCATTTTCCTGGAGGTCCTAGCCAGTGCAGTAAGGTGAGGAAAAGAAGTTAAAGATGCAAGTTAAAGAGAGATCAGCACTGTGGTTATTTGTAGACAATATGATTATCTTCATAGAATATTCTAGAAGATGTTCAAACAGTCTATGAGATTTAAAACAATTGAATAAGATTCCCAGATGCATGGTGGACACACACACTCAAAAAATAAATGCTCCTTTCAACCAACAACAACCAGTTAGAGATTAGAATTGGAAAAGACACAATTTTTGTAATAACAGCAAAGACACGGCAGAAAGCCTAGGAATAAATCTAATCAAAGACATGCACACCTTCATGAAGGAAATTAGAAAATGTTATTAAAGGACATGAAATGAGATTGAGAAAAATGCAGAGAGATGAAACACATTCGTGTTTGAGAAGACTTGATACCATGAGAATGATTCTTTCCAAAAGAGATCTATAACCTTAGCAGAACTTCAACTAATACCCAAAATAACCAGAGGTGATTTTGCCCCCAAGTGGACACTGGACAACCAACCATGGGTGGAAAATGCACTCTGAGGGCTGACTGTGCTCCACAGTTTTATAAAGGACTCGAGCATCTGAGGATTTTGGTATCTGCAAGGGTCTTAGGACCAATTTTCCATGGATACAGAGGAAGGAAGGAAGTCAAATTGAGGTTTAAAATATGCATACACACATCTTCTTAGATATCCTAGCATTCTTTCCATTCTAACGTGAAGCTGCAGAGACTCCAATGGGCCCCAAAGGTCAAGCTGCAGCTTTGCAGAATAGGATCCCACAAAACCATCACTTGTAATGAGCTTATTCAGGTGTTCAGTGTTCCTATCTTTTATGTACGAGTGAGTGAGTGAAGTCGCTCAGTCGTGTCCGACTCTTTGCGACCCCATGGACTGTAACCTACCAGGCTCCTCCGTCCATGGGATTTTCCAGGCAAGAATACTGGCGTGGGTTGCCATTTCCTTCTCCATCTTTTATGTATAATATAGCTATAGTACTATATTCCACAAGCCTTAGTAATTTTCAGTCTGCTTATGTTGTAATTCCTTTTCAGTTTTTTGGTAGAGCATATAGTGAATTCCATCAAAAAATATAGTGGAAGGAAAAGACATTTAATATTAGAATTCTTGGTAACTGAGGCTAAGTTCTAATACATGGTTCGTGTAAATCCATGAGCTGTGACAATCCAGGTGGCCTTCCTTTGGAGAAATTAGCTGACCTCCCAAGAGGCCCTTCCCCTCTCTGTCACCTGCATGCCCATTAATAAGTGAGATGTAACACACACCAAGGAAGAAAAAAAAAAAAATGACCCACATTTCCACAGCTTCCAGAGCCTGAGATAAAATGTTAAATCAGGAATATTACTCAGCCATAAAAAAGAAAAAAAATAATGCCATTTGCAGTGACATGGTTGGACCTAGAGATTGTCATCCTGAGTGAAATCAAAGACAAATACATGATATTGCTTATATTGTCAATCCAAAAAATGATACAAACAAACTTACTTACAAGACAGAAATAAAATCACAGATGTAGAAAACAAGTTTATAGTTATTAGGGGGAAAGGTGGAGGAATAAGTTAGGATATTGGGAGCGACATATACACACTAATATATATACAATAGATAACTAATAACGACCTGCCGTATAACACAGGGAACTCTACTCAATAGTCTGTAACGACCTGTATGGGAAAAGACTGTAAAGAAGCGTGGATATATGAATATGTGTAACTGGTTTACTTTGCGATACCCCAGAAAGAAAGATCTGCCTTCTCCAGGAACAAGTAAGGAAGGTGGTGGGGACCGTGACCCAGACCAGACAGGATTATCATTTCACATCCTGAATCATATATTCTACATAATCCACCTTGGGTTTTTTTCCTGCATTTAAAAATATTTTAAAGACTTTCCCATCAGCCTGGTATTTAAGACTCTCAGCTTCCAATGCAGGGCTGAGGAGAGGGTGAGCATTCAACTAGGGTCAGAGAGCTAAGATCCCATGTGCTATGACAAAATAAAAGAAAAAAAGGGTTCCCTGGTGGCTTAGTTCAGTTTAGCCGCTCAGTCATTTCCAACTCTTTGTGACCCCATGGACTGTAGCACGCCAGGCCTCCCTGTCCATCAGCAACTCCCAGAGCTTACTCAAACTAATGTCCATTGAGTCAGTGATGCCATCCAACCATCTCATCTTCTATAGTCCCCTTCCCCTCCCTCCTTCAATCTTTCCCAGCATCAGGGTCTTTTCAAATGAGTCAGTTCTTTGCATCAGGTGGTCAAAGTACTGGAGTTTCAGCTTCAGCATCAGTCCTTCCAGTGAGTATTCAGAACTGATCTCCTTTAGGATGGACGGGGTGAATCTCCTTGCAGTCCAAGGGACTCTCAGAAGTCTTCTCCAGTGGTAAAGAATCTGCCATCCAGTGCAGGAGATACAGGTTCAATCCTTGGTCCAGGAGGATCCCTTATGTCATGGAGCAACTAAGCCAGTGCACCATAGCTATTGAGCCTATACTCAAGAGCCTGGGAGCAGAAACTACTGATGCCCACCAGCCCTGGCACTCATGCTGCACAACAGGAGAAGCCACCACAGCGAGAAGCTGGCATGCCACAGCTAGAGAGGAGCCCCAGCTCTCCGCAGCCAGAGGAAAGCCCAGCACAGCCAAAAATACATAAAATTATTTTTTAAAAAGAAATATTGTCCACAAATTTTTATTTTGCCTTTTTAAATCTCCCTTCTGTGAAGAGAAAAGAATCCAGCTGAAGACACTTCAGGAACTCAGCATTACCAATTAGGATACCATTACAGGCGGCAGTGGAGACCCACAAGAAGGAATTGTGGAAGGCAGCTATGTGCACACGAATGCTTCAGTCTCCACACACTGCATATCCAGTCTCTTTGTAGCTCAGTGAGATGTCCCGACTTGGTTTTTCTATTACTATTATCTCGGTAGATCAAAACAGACAGATGCATT
The DNA here is from genome assembly GCF_023091745.1 of Budorcas taxicolor. Lineage (NCBI taxonomy): Eukaryota > Metazoa > Chordata > Mammalia > Artiodactyla > Bovidae > Budorcas > Budorcas taxicolor. The sequence goes on along the minus strand of NC_068922.1, from coordinate 40,672,990 downwards.
TACTGGTTTCCCTCTAACGATAATAAAAAGAAGCAGTTTATAAAATCAGATTATAAAAAAAATTGCCTAATGATAATAATTTATAAGCTCATTGTGGAATAATGATGTATTCAAGAGTCGTCATAGTATGATGAGAGAAAGGTAATATGAAAGATTTTCTCTGTGAAGAATGACTCCAGATGAATTGCATTGAGATACAATTCCCTGATAAGGCACAATAAGAACCTCTAGAACACTTAATAATAGACGACTCAGGGTGAATTGTGGATTGCAATAAAAGCCCATAAATTAAAAAGTTTCCATATGATTTCTGATAAAAGACACACCAAGGTGAAATAGCGAATCACTGGAACTGACTGATAGCCTGCCTGTGGCCCAGTGGGTCATGCAGGGGAAATTTCTAGGAAACTCTATAAAATATAATTTCTTGTGCCTAGAAATTTTTAAAGCCAAGGTTTCAACTGCACCTACTAGAAAATTTTTTTAAAGAACAAGTAAGGTTTCCATGGAATTCAAACTGCATCCCTTTGCATGTCAAGCCCCAGGGGAAGCATGGCAGATGCTATCTGCTGTGTAAATAACTTTGGTGGGAGGTGCTGCTGCCAAGGATGAAACCCACGCCCCCTGCAGTGGAAGCCCAGAGTCTTAAATGTTGGCCCACCAGGGAAGCCCTATTTTTTTCAGTAACTTTAAATGGAATATAAGCTCTACCATTGATGTACACCTGAAACTAATATAATGTTTAGTTGCTAAGTAGTGTCCAACTCTTTTGCAGTCCTGTGGACTATATAGCTGGCCAGGCTCCTCTGTCCATGGGATTTTCCAGGCAAGAATGCTGAAGTGGGTTGCCATGCCCTCCTCATTGGACTTCTTAGAAGTGGATGCATTTCACAAGCTCGTGCTTTTTATAGATGAAAGAACCAGGGCACCAAGGAGAGGACCAGGGTTCAGGGAAGCTGAGCAAGGTCGGGCCTGTACCACATGAGGGAAGCTAAGCAAGGCTGCACTCCAGTGGTGAAACCAGGTTTAAACCCAGGAGGGTCGTCTGGAGGTGGAGGGTTTATGGTCGCTGCCCTACAGTTGCCTAAACGTGGCACACCTGTAGTGTGCCAGAGGATGCAGCGGCCAACAGGAAGAGGTCAGGCCTGCACTCGCACCCAGAAAGCTCTTCAAGGTGTTTCAAGGTGAAAGAGAAAAGGTGGGGAGAGCGGAGAGGAAGGAAGATGTAGACTGTATCTATGATCAAACACAAGAGTTCAATAAATCCCAGAGCAAGACGCGGCCCTGTGCTAGTTGCCTATTTGTGCCTCAAACACCTTGAAACCTTATATACCTCCACATATCTAAAATGTGCACCACCTGTAACAGTGGGTGCCTCCAGGGAGGGCGGTGGGATTGGGTATGGGGTGGAGGGTTCAAGTGGTTTTTTTTTTTTCACTTTTCTCTTTGGTGCTTCTTAATCATCTCACTATGTCGTTTTCTTCCTAAACACACCTCTCCCGGCATTCGGATAGTGGCTTCGTCTCCAAACATAACCTACTCTTTCTTGAAACCCCACCATCTACTGGGTTCTGTCCTCAGTGCTTTCATTGATTATCTCATTTAACTATCTCAGCACGCCTAGGAGATAGACATCACCTCGTAGGCCAGACTGGCATTATGGACACAAGCAAGAGGTGAGGAGGTGCACGCGGAAAAAGAAAGAAAATTCCACTTTGGTGAAATTCTGCGCTCACAAAGTATCAAAATACTTTACTTCCATCATATATGTAAATGTTGGGCCATTTTGAATTTTAATGGTGTTTTTATTGTCCACAAAGGATCACCCCATATAAATTAGCCTACTAATGTCCAGCAACTCTGAACTTAATCATGTCCAGGAGCAATTTTGTCTCCATTGCACAGGCGATAAACTGAGGCCAAGGGGAGGGGCAAGTCAGGGGAAGGGAATTCAGAGGTACAAGTTACCAAGTATAAAATGAATAAGACAAAAAGATGAATGTACAGCACAGGGAATATAGCCCATATTTTACAATAACTTTGGCGGGGGGAGGTGTGGGCTGCTGCCAGGGATCAAACCCACACCCCCTGCAGTGGAAGCCCAGAGTCTTAAATGTTGGACCACCAGGGCAGCCCTATTTTTTTCAGTAACTTTAAATGAAGTGTAAGCTCTAAAGTTTATCTACACCTGAAACTAATATACTGTTTAGTTGCTAAGTAGTGTCCGACTCTTTTTCATTCCTGTGGACTATAGCTGGCCAGGCTCCTCTCTCCATGGGATTTCCCAGGCAAGAATACTGAAGTGGGTTGCCAGGCCCTCCTCCAGGGGACCTTCCTGACCCAGGGATCAAACCCAGGCCTCCTGCTTTGCAGATGGATTCTTTTACCTCTGAGCCACCAGGGAAGCCCTAAGTCAACTATACTTCAGTTTTCTAAAAAATGAGGCCAGTCACTTTCCCATTGTCACACAATTGGTAAATGAGTTTGTGCCCTTGGACCACTGAGGAAACCTGGGTAACTTCCCTCTCAGATAAAAGTAGTGCAGATCTGGGTGACCTCAAGTTGACCCATCAGATACTCTTACCTATGACCACCTTTAGCAAAGCTGAAGGTGACATGCGGAGTATCTGAGAAGGTTGTATCCTAAAATGCATGTTAGTGCTACTATACACCAGTAGAATGGTTCGAATAAAAAAGATTGACGAAGCCAAACGCTGGTGAGCATTGGAGCAGCTGGGACCCTCATGTATTGCTGGTGGAGTTGCAATGGTGCAGCCACTGCGGGAAATACTTTGGCAGTTTCTGATTGACTTAAACATGTAATTTCCATGTGATCTACCAATCTTAGATTTTTATGCAAGAGAAAGGAAAAGTTATGTCCTCATAAAATGCACACGCAAATGCTAGTTAACAGCTTCATTGGAAAGAGCCTCGAATAGGAAACCGCCCAAATGTCCATTAACAGACAATATCCATACAATGAAATACTGTCCAGTAAGAGAAAGAAAGGAACTGCTAATCCATGCCACAAAATGCATACATCTGAAAAGGATTATGCCAAATGAAAGAAACCAGACACAGACTCAAAAAAAAAAAAACCCTAATATTATATGATGGGCTTCCAAGGTATCACTAGAGGTAAAGAACTCACCTGCCAATGCAGGAGACGTAAGAGATGTGAGCTCCATCTCTGGGTCAGGAGGATCCCCTGGAGGAGGGCATGGCAAGCCATTTCAGTATTCTTGCCTGGAGAATCCCACGGACAAAGGAGCCTGGCGGGCTACAGTCCACGGGGATGCAAATAGTTGAACACAACTGAAGCAACTTAGCAGCAGCATATAAAATTCTAGGAAAGTCAAAACAATAGTGACAGGAAGCGGATCAAGTGTTGCAGGGGCCAGAGAGGCAGGGAAAGGTTGACTGTATAGCAGGATAGGGAAGTGTTCAACGGTGGGGGGAGGCGGGGTGGCGGGGGAGAGGTGGAAAAGTCCTAGATCTCGATTGTGAGGGTGGGTATTTGATCATATTTCTTTACTGAGCTACTCAAACTATGCAGCGAAAATCCATAAAAGTTATTGTGGGTAAACTCTTCCTCTCTAAAACTAATCAAAAACACATTTTTGTAATGTTTGAGGAACTGTCCAGAGTTGTCCCAACAGTGTATTTTTGTTTGTTAATATCTAATATGGTAAAGAACCTGCCTGTCAATGCAGAAGACAAGAAACACAGGTTCTATCCCTGGGTTGGGAAGGTCCCCTGGAAGAGGCCATGGCAACCCACTCCAGCATTCTTGCCTGGAGAATCCCATGGACAGAGGAGCCTGGCGGGCTACAGTCCACCGGGTCCCAAAGAGATGGACATGCTGAAGAGACTTAGCACTCAGAGGATAATCTGTAACTGAAATGACTATAAATTAAATTCAAATCTACTTTTATTAGGCATGTTCTTTATTCTCTGGGAATTCTAGAAACATTCCAATTGGAAGTCTTCAGCTTCTAAGAGATTAAAAGAAAGCAATAAAGAGCACTGGTTTTGGAAGTTGAAGGGGGTTCAAAGAGTGCCTCTGCTGTTTTTTTAGTTGTAGGACTTCCGAATTTTGTTTAATCATTCTAAGAATCAGTTTCTTTATCTGTTAAATGGGGACAATAATAGTTCTTCCTTCAGTTAAATCAGATGCCAGTGAGGGAGTGAGGATAGAGGATAACTGTTGGTTCAGTGTGCATTGATCACCCGTCAGGATTCAAGCAAAGTTTTCAGCACTTACTAAATCCTGACAAATTTAGAAGCTACTGATTCTACAGACCTGACAGATGGACTTTAATTTCTATAAGGTTCTTGCTTTTAAGTTTCTGGCATCTGGTAAATATACACCTCACCTTTGAGCCTCCAGTGACAGTAAAGCCCCCCCTCCCCAAAATTATTTAGACATTATTGAAAGACTGGTTATGCTCTTGGCAGATGAGAAAGCAGAGTGAGGGATTTACTCACCTTACCACTAAGCATTACGTCTCCGATACCTGGAGCCATTCTCAGCTCCCCTGAGATTCAGGCCGTGAAAGCAGATGTGGGTTTAAACAGCATCTGGAGGACTTCATTTTAGCTGAGAAATCCTAGTAACATGTGGCAGCAAGTCTTGGAGATGTTGATCCACAGAGTAGATACTGATTATCTAATGTGCCTGAAGTGGTTTAATTAAGACGCCTTCTCCCACACCTCCAAACATGAGCACTGTTTACTGATGTATCCTCAGAGTGGCACCCCACACATAGTAGGCACTTTGCCTCTTGCATCATTTCTGGATCCACCTACTTCCTTTATTCCAGGCTGCCGCCCTCTCCCATCCACGCCACCACCGCCTCTCACTGGGACCACATCAGAGCCTGCTCACGTCTGATTGCAGCGTCCCATGCATAAAGTTATCTAATGGCATCCATTCTTATCAGGATAAAAACCAGGAAGAGCTGACTCCAGCTCTTTTCTCCTGTCCCTACCTCCTGCTCTGTCTGCTCTCTGCCTTCCAGCCACACTGGCCTTATGTCATTTCAATCCCTCTAACTCCCTTGGTCTCTTGAACCACAGGAACTTTGCACAAATATTCCTTCTGTTAGGATGCTTCTCTCCCATGCCCACAGCCCTCCCCTACGCACTCCTTCCCAGATCCATCCTGTGTCAGCCTGAGTCTTCTGAGAGGTTGACCCCAGGACAGGATTAGATATACAAGAGTTTTATTGGGGGACGTGCCTGTGAAGGATAGAGACAGAGGGTGCAGGACAAGGCAGGGAGAGTCTCAGGTCCTGATGCATCTCTGCTGCCTGTGAATGAAGGGATGAAAGGAAGAATGAGTTAGGAAGAGCCTCCAGCAGCTGCCTGGTTTTGACAAGACTCTGGGAGTCCCCAGCAGAGCATGAAGTCTCAGAAACTCACCTCCTTCTATTTTATAGCTTCACCAAGGATGATCTCCACTCTCCACCTCATGGTTCAAAGTGGCTGCTCCAGTTCCAGCCAGTATGTCCCTCATCCCAGCCAGAAGGAAGGATAAAGAGCAAGGAAAAACATGCAAAGAGCACACACTAGCTACCACATAAGGGAGTTCTCAGAAGCTGCCATAAGACATTTCTATATCCTCAAAAGCCAAAACTTGGTCCCAGGGCCACATCTAGCTGCAAGGGAGGCTTGGAAGTGTCACCTTTACTCCGTGGTGTCATTTGTCCAGCTATAAATTTGGGTTCTGTTCCTAAGAAAGAGGAAGAAAACTGATGTGGGGTAGGGACACTCAGCCATCTCCACCACAAGGCGAATTTCCCTCCATACATGTTGTCCTTTGGAAATGACACCACAGAAAGCAAAATTCTGTTTCTTTTGAAATACCTGCCCTTCTGCTTCATGACCTGCAGCACACATACAGAATCCCACTGACCTAACCCCTTTGATTTGACATCAATAACCTTGGTGATGGAGGCTTTCCCCAAGCCACCAGCCTGGGCACTGTCCCTGTGTGGCAGCCAGGAGGAGGGTGACACCTTTCCCAGTCCCAAGGCCACCATTCTGGAGGGTCAACCCTTTGTCCCATCTTGTTTCTCTTCTCAACAAGATGCTACAGAGCCCTTCTGTGCTCAGCTCAGATGCAACTGTTACAGGGAAGAACAAAATCTGACTACAAGTTGGATCTGTTTCTTTTACTTAAACCTTTGCTTCCCATTGCTTTTCTTCACTAAAAGGATACTATCTATATAGAATGGTCTGCCTCAGGGAACCTTGCTCCTCTGTCCAAATGTTAAACCAAAGTGCCTTTGTGCAGAGAAACATCCTGACCGTGTCCACCTGTGAATGGCTGCAAAAAGAAGAAATTAACCCACCCCTGCCCTGAAGCTTCCCTGGTGGCTCGGCCGATAAAGAATCCACCTGCAATGCGGGAGACTTGGGTTCCATCCCTAGGTTAGGAAGATCCCCTGGAGGAGGACATAGCAACCCACTCCAGTATTCTTGCCTAGAGAATACAGTGGACAGAGTAGCCTGACGGGCTGCAGACCATGGGGTCGCAAAGAGTCAGACACGACTGAGTGACTGAACAGGCGCCACCCTGAGGCTAGCCATTCCAGGAGCTTTTGTAAGATTTAGCACCTTTTTACTTTACTTCCTCACCTCCTCACTTCTCTGCTCTATAAAAGAAACTGGCTCAGGAAACTCAAACAGGGGCTGTGTATCAACCTAAAGGTGTGGGGTGGGGAGGGAGATGGGAGGGAGGTTCAGACGGGAGGGGATATATGTATTCAGTTCAATCAGTTCAGTCGCTCAGTTGTGTCCAACTCTGTGACCCCATGGGCTGCAGCACGCCAGGCCTCCCTGTCCATCACCAACTCCTGAAGTTTACTCAGACTCATGTCCATTGAGTCGGTGATGCCATCCAACCATCTCATCCTCTGTCATCCCTTTCTCTTCCTGCCTTCAATCTTTCCCAGCATCAGGGTCTTTTCAAATGTCAGTTCTTCGCATCAGGTGGCCAAAGTATTGGAGTTTCAGCTTCAGCATCAGTCCTTGCAATGAACATTCAGGACTGATTTCCTTTAGGATGGATTGGTTGGATCTCCTTGCAGTCCAAGCAACTCGCAAGAGTCTTCTCCAACACCACAGTTCAAAAGCATCAGTTCTTCAGTGCTCAGCTTTCTTTATAGTCCAACTCTCACATCCATACATGACCATTGGAAAAACCATAGCCTTGATTAAACGGACCTTTGTTGGCAAAGTAATGTCTCTGCTTTTTAGTATGCTATCTAGGTTGGTCATAAATTTTCTTCCAAGGAGTAAGTGTCTTTTAATTTCATGACTGCAGTCAGCATCTGCAGTGATTTTGGAGCCCCAAAAAAATAAAGTCTGACACTGTTTCCACTGTTGCCTCGTCTATTTCCCATGAAGTGATGGGACCAGATGCCATGATCTTAGTTTTCTGAATGTTGAGTTTTAAGCCAACTTTTTCACTCTCCTCTTTCACTTTCATCAAGAGGCTCTTTAGTTCTTCCCTTTCTGACATAAGGGTGGTATCATCTGCATATCTGAGGTTATTGATATTTCTCCTGGCAATCTTGATTCCAGCTTGTGCTTCATCCAGCCCAGGATTTCTCATGATGTACTCTGCATACAAGTTAAATAAGCAGGGTGACAGTATACAGCCTTGACATACTCCTTTCCCAATTTGGAACCAGTCTGCTGTTCTATGTCCAGTTCTAACTGTTGCTTCCTGACCTGCATACAGGTTTCTCAAGAGGCAGGTCAGGTGGTCTGGTATTCCCATCTCTTTCAGAATTTTCCACAGTTTCTTGTGATCCACACAGTCAAAGGCTTTGGCATAGTCAATATAGCAGAAATAGATGTTTTTCTGGAACTCTCATGCTTTTTCCATGATCCAGCAGATGTTGGCAATTTGATCTCTTGTTCCTCTGCCTTTTCTAAAACCAGCTTGAACATCTAGACATTCATGGTTCGTGTACCATTGAAGCCTGGCTTGGAGGATTTTGAGCATTACTTTACTAGCGTGTGAGATGAGTGCAATTGTGTGATAGTTTGAGCATTCTTTGGCATTGCCTTTCTTTGGGATTGGGATGAAAACTGACCTTTTCCAGTCCTGTGGCCACTGCTGAGTTTTCCAGATTTGCTGGCATATTGAGTGCAGCACTTTGACAGCACCATCTTTTAGGATTTGAAATAGCTCAGCTGGAATTCCATCAACTCCACTAGCTTTGTTTGTAGTGATGCTTCCTAAAGCCCACTTGACTTCGCATTCCCGGATGTCCGGCTCTAGGTGAGTGATCATACCATCATGATTATCTGGGTCGTGAAGATCTTTTTTGTATAGTTCTTCTATGTATTCTTGCCACCTCTTCACCTATGGTTGATTCATGCTGAGATTTGACAGCAAATAACAAAATTCTGTAAAGCAATTATTCTTCAATTAAAAAACAAATAAAAATTTTTTTAAAAAGAAACTGGCAACCAGATCCCAATAAGATCATTTTTTCTGAGACACTAGTCTGCCATCTTCTCCAATAAAGTCACTATACTTTGCCTCAACACCTCGTCTCCTGACTTATTGGCCTGTTGTGTGGTGAGCAGAGCGAGCTTGGACTCAGTAACACAACCACAGTGCCAGGCCACCTTTCCCAGTCCAAGTGAGTGTCTGCGCCACCTCTATTCCTGGAAGCAGGAAGCCAGACAATGGAGGTAGGAGGAATTCTCGAAACTTTAAATAGCATCATGGTACATCTTCTGTGTCATCCACACATTCAGGGAGTTTGGGTCATCTGATGGGAACAGCTGACTCCTTGGAAAAGACCTGATGCTGGGAAAGATTGAGGGCACAAGAAGAAGAGGGCATCAGAGGATGAGATGGCTAGATGGCATCATCAGTGCAATGGGCATAAGTCTGAATAAACTCCTGGAAATGGTGAAGGACAGGGAGGGCTGGCATGCTGCTGTCCATGGAGTTGCAAAGAGTCAGACATGACTGCACGATGGAACAACAACAGCAACATCTTCTGTATCATCCACACAGACAGTGGCTTTAGCAGCAGAAGAGAGTAACTGGGTGATTCCAGCTCCTTGCATTTTCGGGGGCTCCCTGGGGGAGACGGACCACAGAAAGGGGTAGCACAAGAGGTAAGGCGTTATGTGCAAGGATCTAGCATCCTTTCCATGCAGGCAGTAGCCACGTTTGCTCACGGCCAACCAGTCAGAGATGGAGGATGATTTATTACAAGCTGTTGCAGAATATATTATGCATGGTGGAGGCATGGGAAGGTCTTTGATATGTATCTGAAAGAGCTTCAAACCCATAAAAGATAAATTTTGTATGAAGAGTGTCACTGAGAGGCCGGGAAGAATCTCCAACACATCTTCATATCACAGGGAATAATGAAGGGCCCTCTCCTCACACAATCGGGGCATTAATTTCACTTAAAGAGGCCGCCATTAGCATACTGACGCATGGGCTTCACTTTGTAGCCACCGTGCTATTGGCAAACACAACCAAAGACCATGGTCAAGGCCTCCATCTGCCGTCAGGGCCCGGGTATGTGTTCTGTCAATTGCTTCCCCTAGAAATGCTAGTCTGATCTCTGCTTCCTTCCTTCGAATCCTCCAAAAACCACCATCTTAGGGCAGTGAACTGCCTACTTTGGCTTTTCTCTTAACCCTCAGCTTCTGGGTAATTCCCAAAGCTTTTTGGAACACAGCATCCCCCAAGCCTTGGGCCTCGGTACCTTTCTTTCCACTTGCACCTTGTCCCTTGGTTTATTCAAGGACCCGTCCTCTGTGGTAGCCGCCGGTTGGGACCTCACAGCCTGTCCCCTTCATCCTGTTCTTCCTTTCTGGCCAGGCTTTAGGGGAGCAGGTAAGCGGCTCACAGCAGTCTGGCACACAACCAGTTACCGGGCAGGCAACGTAATATTTGTCGAGAATGCCTCTTGTTCTTGAATTATGGTTTCCTGCTCCAGGCTGCTGCCACTGTTTGAATTGGGCTGCACCTAATTATGGTTTTGTTTGCTTTAATAAAGAGACGTCCAAGCGTGCAGCGAGTGGCACACAAAACAATAATAACAATAATAACAGCAAAGTGTCTCTCTAAACATCTGCAATTAAGACATTCGTTGTTAATTGCATTAATTAACCTCCCCCATGAAGCAGCTGTTGAGGTTTCCACCACAAGGAGATGAGAAAGACGATTCCCAGAAGCGCCTGGTGAGCAGCTGGAGAGAACCCGGCCCCAGGTTCCAGCAGACTTAGGATGGAGGCACATTTCCACCAAGCAGCTGCCACCCACGTGGGACCAAGGGACCAAGCCACCCTCCTGCAGGACGAGAGGAGCAGCCAATGCCATCATAAACCTTGGAAGGCTGAGGGATGGTAAAGCTTACAGACAGGCGGTCGCAGCAACAACTGTAACAACAGGACACTTGGATTTATCCCAGCTCTCAATTCTTAGTTGGAGAATTTAGTCTGATACCTTGGTTAACACTAAGTGCATTCCATTCCATCCAAGCAGGAGAACCCACAGAGCGACCGCTCTGTAATCACCCAAGGGTGTCTTTTGCTGGCAGAACAGAAGAACTTGCTGGAATCCTGATCCTAAACATTAGTGCTGGTTTCCCAGTAGGGTAACGTGATTTTCAGCTGAAGTTGAAACTCCAATACTTTGGCCACCTGATGCAAAGAGCCGACTCACTGGAAAAGATCCTGATGCTGGGAAAGATTGAAGGCAGGAGGAGAAGGGGACAACAGAAGATGAGGGCGTTGGATGGCATCACCAATTCAATGGACATGAGTTTCAGCAAGCTTTGGGAGAGATGGTAGAGGATAGGGAAGCCTGACATGCTGCAGTCCACGGAGTCTCAAAGAGTCATATATGACTGAGTGACTGAACAACAACATTATTTTAATGTTTTGCAGAGATTCACAAATACTATCTCATCCTCCCAAGTCCTGGAGACTCCAGGGGCAGTGTGATGGTCCTGTTCTGCTAATGAGATAAAAGGAAGCATTCCCTTTCAAAGCCGAAATAACTCAGAGCTGGGGTCAGGTTCCTGGTCTCTGGCCCATGCTCTGTAAGCCCTAAAGTGTAAGGCCACAGGCTCCAAATTAAAAAAAAAAATGAGGTAATATGAGTGAGCCTTTTTCCTACCCAAGGAGCTAGATTCCCAGATTTATCAAAAATTTTCTTTACTCTGAACTGAAGCTACAATACTAATTCTTCAATTCTGACACCTTGGTTGACAAGAAGTGCATTCCATTACAAATACTGATGAAAAATATAAAGCATGAAATTTCATGTGCTCAGTCCACAAATATTGGTTATGCCTCATTACCTAAGGGCATCACCTGTCGGACCTGATCTACCTCCAAGCTGTTCATCACATCAACCATGATCTCATGATGAGCTCCTGTTTCTCTCTGCTGCCAATGGGAGGCCCTCACTGTGCTGAGTTTCCCTGGCTGTCCTCTCACCACAAGAGGCGAGAGGACATAAATGTCTGTTATGTCGACATTGCCCTAGGTGCTAGAGATAACACAAAAGGAAAAAGATGTAATCATGAAGCTCAAGTGAGGAGGAGTACCTTCATCTCAAGGGAATGTGGACAGTGACTGTGTGTCTGAAAGAAGAGGGCCGTGTACTTACGAGACAGATTTGATCCAGAAGGTGTGTCCACGGGCAAGATGTGCACATGAAGGAGGGCCAGGGGGCCCAGGGTGATGGGAGAGAGAGGACAGAGGTCAGTGGTGAGAAAGATCAAAGAGGGCCAGTGAGGATGGAGTGGTATGAGGTGGGTGCGAGGGGTGGGCGGGCATCCAGCTCTGGACTTCCCCACAGTAACGGAAAGCGGAGGGTCTCCAGTGAAGAGTCCAGGCAGGGACGCCCCAGGACCAGGCGAGGGGCTGCTGGGTGGAGACCACGGTGAGAGGACAGCCAGAGGAGCTCAGCAGAGTGAGGGCCTCCTGTTGGTGGCAGAGAGAAACAGGAGTGCATCATGAGATCATAGTTGATGTGATGAACAGCTTGGAGGTAGATCAGGTCCGACAGGTGATGCCCTTAGGTAATGCCTTTGTGTACAGGGACCCCGGAGGAGGCCAAGGGCAAGGAGGACACACCCTGAGCTTGGTTTGAACATGAAGACTAGGTGTTTCTGCACATACCAAGAGGAGATGCTGAGCTGGGTACGTGGGTCCAGAGCTGGAGGAGAGACGCCAGGCAGCGTGTGGACCTGAGAGCCGCACCTGTGCACATGGACCATGAAGTCAGGGCAGTGGGTGAGATCAGCTACAGAGCAAGGAGGCATGAGAAGGCAGGTGGGCTCCAGGCTGAGCCCAAAGCAGCTCCACCATTTAATTCTGGAGGAGAAGACACTGATCTCCCAGGACAGAAAGGATGGCAGCAGGGGGACAGGAAGGAGCCCAAGAGAATGGACAGCCCTGCAGGTCAGGGAGGACAGGGTGCAAGGGAGGGGGGTCAGGCACAGGGGCCAGGAGGGAAGAGACTTATGTTGAAGCCCACAGAGGGCTGGGGGAAGTGAGGCTGGAAAACATCTTCAGGCTTTGGGGCTTGGAGGTTGTTGGCCACCGATGGAGGAAGGGGTCAGGAAGGAGCCAGGTGGAAGCCAGGAGATCAAGGAGATAAGGAAGGGAGACAGAGCATCTGGAGGTGTGGTTAAAAACAAGGAGATGAACAGCAGTGATGGAAGGAGATTTTGTGGGACTGAAGGCATCGGGTGTGATTTTTTTTTTTTTTTTTTGAGTAAAGTTGATTTACAATGTTGTTAGTTTCAGGTGTACAGCAAAGTGATTCAGGCATTCATATTCATTTTTGATTCTTTTCCCTTATAGGTTATTACAAGAAATTGAGTATAGCTCCCTGTAGGACCTTGTTGTTTACTTTCTGCCTAGCACGGTATATCTTTCCATCCCAAATTCCTAACTTATCCCTCCCTCTTTTCCCTTTGGTGACCCCAAGTTTATTTTCTGTGAATTCGTGTCCCCTGCTTTGGAAGGTGAATTCTTAACCACTGGACCTCCAGAAAAGTCCTGAGATGTATTTAAAGCAGGGGGGGGGGTGGGGGAACAGGAATAGGTATGTGGCTAGAGGAACACACAGGACAGCATGTGACGAAGCAAGCAGAGCAGAGACCCAGCGACAGAAACAGACTGGTCAAAGGCAAGAGAAAGCAGATTTCGCAAGGAAGTGTGAAGAGATGCGGTTGGTAAAGGGATCTGGCTGAAAAGTTTATAGAAAGCAGAGAAAAAGGGAAAGAAATCTCCCCACCCAGGTTTTATTCATCAAGTAATGGAGCCAAAGTGGCTTGTAATACAACTCCATGAAGGAGCAGGTTTTTCTCATGCTGGCCATAAATTTGCAACCATGCCCATGATTTTGGGGGGACTTCCCAGGTGGCGCTAGTGGTAAAGTCCGCCTGCCAATGCAGGGGACTCAAGAGACGTGGATTCACTCTCTGGGTCGGGAAGATCCCCTGAAGTAGGAAATGGCAACCCACTCCAGTATTCTTGCCTGGAAAATTCCATGGACAGGGGAGCCTGGCGGGCTACAGTTCATGGGGCCTCAAAGTATCGGACACAACTGACCAACTGAGCACACACATGCCCGTGATTTAAGGCAAATCTTAAAGGGAGATTAGAACAGGCACTACACAGGCTGAAGCACTCGTTTCCTGTCAGACGCACCATCCGCCTGACCCCTTCCGCTGCCTGTCTCAGAATTGGGGAGAGCTGAGGCCATCCTTTCTCACGGTCAACCCACCATCTCCCAGGCCTCTGGAAGCACAAGCTTGGGAGTCAACAGACTGCGGCTCCCCCCGCCAAGATCTGTCTAGCTCACTAACAAGGTTGAATACATGAGGTCCCTCCTATATACAATGTCTAGGTCCACCCCTGGTCCAGAGAAAGTACAAAGCCCAGATTGTTATTTTCTGAAAATGTGAAGTCTGAGGACATTTCATGCATGCGTAGGCACTGTCTTCATTCGAAGGATACTTTATAATGTTCAAAAAAGCAGTGGTGCTTCTGTTTTGAAATCGCTTTTGCTCTCGGCTCACATTTCCAGCTGCATAAAGAGCATCCTCTCTGGTGTCCCCGAGGCCTCCGGTCATGTTCCTCATCCACATAAAAGCCAGTTCAAGAATCATTACGGCTTTCAGATGGGTGGCTCGTCACTCGTAAAGGTCCCGAAGCAATGACAAAGAAGCGCCCCGGAGCCTCGCTTTCTTCCTCAGGCCAAAGATCCGCCTGTCGTAATTAATAAGACTGGCCCCAGACCAGCTGAGTCTACAGCCACAAGACCAAACGAAGCCCTTCAACATTCTGCACGGAAAAAAGCCTCTCTCTTATTTTCTGCCCCCACATCTGAAAAGCCACCTTGGACAAGATCCATGGAAAACTCCAATTCATTAGCGATTTCAACAGAAAAAGAAAATCTCAAAAGGCTTGTTGACAGCCACAGTAGCCATGGTGTAACCTTATCCTTATCTTTCATTACACTGCTTTTATTAGGACAAGAAAAAAGGCGTTTGTTTTCATGGTCATAACCCCAGAGGATGCTTATATACAGGAGGACAAGATGAAAAACACACACATACACTCTCATTGGAGGGACCCCAGCTACACTTGAAAGTGCTAGGGAAACCTTCACCTCCATGGAACAGTCACGCTTTCCTCATTATTGGTACAAGCCAGTCTTCAGGAGCTACTGGCTAGGTTCATGCAGGGCCAGGTGTAAAAGTCATTAATTCAACGTGTACAAACCTCTGTGATACCCCACTCAAGGTGAAGGTTTAACATCCAACACCTCAACTCTGCTCCCAGCACAGACACAGATTCACACCCTCCCCCAGTGTCAGTCCTTCTTTAAAGCAGAAGCATCTGCCGATACGGTCGACGGGTCTAAGCAACCCCAGCCCACTTCGCAGGCCGGGATGGGCAAGTAGATGCCCTGGGCCTGTCGCCAGCCTCTCACCTACATCCGCGGTGACAATGCGCCTGGGAACACAGCAGACTGGTGCCCAGATGACTCCCGCTCCATTTGGCTTGTGCAATGCTTTCTGTTCTGTTTTTAATTAATTGCCTAGATTTTAAAATTCTGATGTTTTCAGATAAATATCTGGATTTCCTGCTTTCTCATGAAAAACTGAGAGCTCTGACAAAATAGAGCACCTAGACCAGCACCAAGGGATGCTCTGGGGAGCATAGCCCCCATAACCTTTATCAGCCCTTCCCAAACCTAGCCCCACATAAACATCAGGTCTCAGCCTGGAGCCCCAGGCCCTCTCCAAGCAGAAACAGTGGAGCCCTACTCCCCCACACTGGGCTTACAGTCCCAGAATAAGAAGTAGATGTAGGGGGAGCCATGTCCCCCTGCAGACAAGGCCATGTGAGTCTCACCAGACCTCACACGGCCCGTCTGGCCCCTGGGGGCATTCACTTTGAAGACCCAGGACCCAGGGGAATGGACAAACTGGCAACGACATCAAAATACCTTGCTTCATTACTGACGTATTTGGCTACTCACTCACATTATTTGAAATCTCTCAGAACAGCAGAAAAAGGAAGTCTCTCAAAGTGCCTGTTCCCGGCTGAGGTCAATCAGGCCCCTTCCCATGCGTCATCCTGAAACAAGCGTCCTCCCGTGCTCTGGTTCGTGCCACCTGCCTTCAAATGCGGTGCTTTTGGTGGGTGAGCTCAGCATTTAAAAGGGCCCCCAAGCACACTGCTGAAGGGCCACCTTGAGTCCAGAGCACAGGAAGGCTGGGCCATGTCTTCCAGAGAAAATGCATGTTAGATAATCTTCCTTTGGTCATGAGTGATGGTGCAGTTGGTCATGAGTTTAATGTTAAGGATTTGGCATATATTAAATAAGTCATCTTTAAACAGAAACAGCCACCAAAGGTGGTTGTGTATTGGTCAGTTCATGAAACATTGTGACCAGAGGCTCGCAAAATCCTAACCCAATGTCCCCCCACCCAGGGACAAAGGTTCAGTGATCACGCCCACCTTACAGAGTCTATTGTCCATCAAGGCAGCCACTGAGGGCCCACCAGTGAAAAGTTTAGGGCAGGAGTGATTTCTTTGTATCCAGGGGGCCAGGTTGTGGCTGATTCAAGGAAGACTATGGGCCCTGGGCCCAGCATGGAGGTGCCCCTGGTCCCAACATAGGAATTAACCTTGAGGATACCTTGCCTTTCAAGGGCCCACTTTGCCCTGGGCTGCACATGCTGGACCCATTTCACTGTGTCTGGGTCCTTGTAAGGGCTCCACTGGAAAGAAAGAGTCGGGTCACATAGACGAGGAGCCAACAACTGACAACACGGAGGTGCTAACGTGGAGCTCTTTGGGAAACGCCGTTGGCCCTAAGCTCTTCTTGGCAATTTTATGAGTGATTTCACATTGTTTTAAGCTTTGTGCTGAAAGTAGCATTTTATTAAATATATGCATATCTTGCTATTTCACATTCACTGCAATTCAGATGTGTGGAATCTGCCACCATGGCGCTAGGTGACCAAGAGCCTCTAGTCCTCCCGTTGAAAAAGCAAGTGAAGCCAGGACCACCCATGGCTTCTGAGTCCTCCTACTAGAGGTCAAATTTGGGTGCCGCCATGGACTTCACTCAGCCTGTTTCTCCAGAACTGCAAGAGGAGGACACAGCCACTTCAGAGGGAGGTCACAGAGAGTGAATGACATGGTCCAAGATACCTGAGGAGGTCACTGGGGAAAGTTTTCAAACTGCAATAACTATATTCTCAGTAACCCCTAGGAAAACTGTCTGTGACACCTAACTATGGTGTACCTTCCAGGCAGCAGGAAGCCGGGTGAACACCAGCTTCCACTTAGTCTCTCTTCCCTCACTTCCAGCTCTTCTTAGGAGAAAAGATGCAAACGCCAGGCTTCCTGGCATTTCCTGTGCTGTGCTGTGCCGGTTGCTCAGTCGTGTCCAACTCTTTGCGACCCCACCGACTGTAGCCCACCAGGCTCCTCTGTCCACGGGATTCTCCAGGCAAGAGCACTGGAGTAGGTTGCCATGCCCTCCTTCAGGGGATCTTCCCAACCCAGGGATTGAACCCGCAGCTCTTTCATCTGCATTGGCAGGCAGATTCTTTACCACTGGCACCACACTGAGGAAGCTTAAGATTGGAGAGTTTGAATAGTTTCAGGAGGTTCCAGGCTACAGGGGCAGCCCCCAGTTTCCCAGGACCTGGCCCTGCGCTGATTTAAGGCAGGGAACAAGGGCAGGGTGTGTGTTAGCTGGGGTGTGGGCTCAGGGCCGGCTGGCCTATGCTCACGGGGCATGTTCTCTCTAGGAATTACTAGCCCTGGGAGAGGCAGACTCTCCAAGATCAAGGCCCCAAATGCCAGAGCAGCAAGAATACAGAAAATAAGAAAGGTAGTCAATACACATGTTATTTTTGTCTTGTTAACCACTTGGGATCTGCTGAGATCTGATGGTCGAATTTTCAAGTGAAAAAAGAGTCTGCGAGATGTTTCCACCAGTGGTAAGAACACATGTGCATCAGACACCAGGCTGCATCCGGGGGTTATGAAGATAGATGGGGAAAGGGAGGAGGGAAAAGGGCCCAGGCTGCAAGCAGAAGTGGGAAGTACCCACAAGACAGAGGGAGCATGTGCAGAGGGGCTCCTGGGCTGCCACACCCAGGCTGGGCTTGCTGAAGGCATGACAGGAAGGGGACAGGGGCCGAGGATCCGAAGCCAGGCGAGTACGGGAAGTGACTCCTGTTAACTGTCCAAGACTCCATGCTTTCAATGCAGGGGGCGCAGGTTCCATCCCTGATCGGAGAACTAAGATCCCACATGCCACTCAGCATGACCAAAAATAAAGGCTCCAGGGTGAAGAATGCAGTTACAGGCCCAAACGAGGCCCCACTTGCCAACCCTGACCCTGCCCTGCCTTTTTCTGCCATTCCGAGTTTACAACCCTCTCCCTCACAGTGCTCCTCCAATGCACTGATTTCTGACATTGCTCGTTTTCACAAGCTTTAGCAGTTCATTTTCAAGTTTCCGATTTGAACGAGAACTTGGAAGCATCTGGGAAACTGTCCCACAGGAAATCTCACACATGTACACGTACATATACAGCTATAGATATAGCTGTATATATATGTAACTTGGAAAATACATAAATATAAAATATACATAGAAACAAGTGAAATATCTATTTTTATAAACATATACACCTATTTCACATGCACACATATACCATATATGTTCTATATGTCTACATTTCCAGATACAAGTAGAGAAATACATATGCTATACATATATGTCACTTTTAAATGGATATAATTAGTGTAGAAATGTCCCCTGGGTGGTAGCAGAATCCAAATTAGGGGCAAAAACACAGGGCAGCATCAACTTTTTACTCTATGCATAGGCTGAAATTTTACTTGTGTGTGGGGTGTGTGTGTGTGAAAATATACATAACATAAAATTCACTTGTACCACCTTTAAGCATACAGTTCAGTGGTTTTAAGGACACCCACATTGTTATGCAGCCATCACCCCCATCCACCTCCAGAACTTTTCTTCTTCTCAAACTGAAACCCATTAAAGAGTAACTCCATTTCCCGCTCCGTCAGCCGCTGGCAACCACCCTCCTACTCTCTTTCTCTATGACTCTTAGTCCTCTTATAGGCGTCTCCTATAAGAGGAATCCTACACCACAATATCGTAAAGTAATTAGCCTCCACTTAAAAAAAAATTAATTAATTTTATTTTTTTTAAGCGAGAGAGGAATCCTACAGTATTGTGTGTGTGTGTGTGTGTGTGTGTGTGTGTGTGTGTGTGTGTCGGCCTGATTTCGCTTGTGTAGGTTTGGAAACGATAAAAAAAAATCCACCTCTGGGTACCCGACATGACGCCTCTCGGCCACTAGAGAGCACTAGAGATCGCGAAATGTGTCCCAGGATTTTTCGCGGATGGGGCGCTGGGGCCCCGGCCGTGAAAGCGGGTCCTTTGCCTTTCTCCAGGGAGAGCCCTTGCACTTGCCTGGAGGGGCACTAACCCTGAGCTTGCGAGGAGGGTTAGGCTTGGCCTGCAGCCCGAGGCCTCCTCCCTCCACTCCCTTGACTGCCGGGGTTTGGGGGGCGCTGGGAGGCGTTTTTCTGCCAGGACCACAGCTTCACCCCCGTGGGTTCCACGCGCGGCGCGGCCCCAGCGCAGAGAGCTGGTGCCTGGGCACATATCCGTGAGCAACTCTGTTCTTTCATTCTAGGGGGACCCTGAGAAGTTGGGACTGTATAGTGATAGTGGAGAGAACTTTTGGCCTTTGACTGGAGGAAGGCTAGAGATTAGAAATGACCGAGATTCAGCCTGAAATGCACGTGTGTGAACCATCAATCTCTAATTCCCCGGCCCTAGACCCTAATCTGTCTGACACAGGCGTATAAGGGGGTTCTTCCCTGGTTAATGTGTTCTGAGTTAGGCAGAATCCAGCTACCGGGTGAATCTTGGTGCTTTGCTGTGTTGGGAATTGACCAAGAGTTTTGCGCCCAAGTGGAAAACTGTGGATAGAGGAACAAGCAGCTGGAGGAGACTGAGTGACCCAGGCTTGGTCTGAATTTAGGGCTGTTTCAGTCATATTCTGAGAGGACAAACACCGACCACTTCATTAAATCAAATATATATATAAATTTGGGCTTCCCTGGTGGCTCAGAGGGTAAAGAATTTGCTTGCGATGCAGGAGTCCTGGGTTCGATCCCTGGGTTGGGAAGATCCCCTGGAGGAGGGCATGGCAACCCTCTCCAATATTTTTGCCTGGAGAATCCCCATGGACAGAGGAGCCTGGTGGGCTACAGTCCATGGGGTTGAAAAGAGTCAGAAATTACTGAGTGACTAAGAACAGCACCTTTTATATCTTTTTACTTCTCTATATTACAGAAAGAACATCATTTTAGTTTTCTTACTGGTATGTGTGAATAGGTTATACTGTCTATAAATTTAATTTCAGGACAGTCAAGAACACTCTTTTAGATATTTGTGGTCTCCAGCCCTGTCCTTACATTCAAATCATCTGAGGAGTTTTCAAAAAATGACATCAGCTGGAATCCCCTGATGGTCCAGTGTTTACAACTCCACTGCAGGGACCTGGACCTGATCCTTGGTGGGGGAAATAAAATTTTGCAAGCCACGAGGCATGGCCAAAAAAGTTAAGCAATAAAATAAAATTAAAAAATAAAAGTACTTTGGCCACCTGATGTGAAGACCCAACTCATTAGAAAAGACCCTGATACTGGGAAAGACTGAAGGCAGGAGAAGGGGATAATAGTGGATGAGATGGTTGGATGGCATCACCAACTCATGGACATGAGTTTGAGCAGGCTCTGGGAGATGGCGAAGGACAAGGAAGCCTGGTGTGCCACAGTTCATGGTGTTGCAAAGAGTTGGACATGACTGAGTGACTGAATGACAACAAAAAAATAAAAATGACATTAATGCTGCTGCCCCACTTGAGACCAGCTGATTCAGTTTCCCCAGGGTGGGGATGAACACTAGTATTTCTTAGAAGCTCCCCAGAGTGATTGCGAAGCATAGCAAGGACGGAGCACTTTGGTTGCCATCGCCCAGTTAGTTCCTGGACCAGGGGCTTTCCACCTAGGTTCCCACTAAACCATCGGAAAGCCATAAAAAATCACTGATGCCAGGTTCCGAAGGCTAGAAGTTATGCTGTAATTGGTCTGAGATGCAGCCAGAAGACTGAGATTTTTTAATGACAACCCACTCCAGTACTCTTGCCTGGAAAATCCCATGGGTGGAAGAGCCTGGTAGGCTGCAGTCCATGGGGTCACTAAGAGCCGGACACGACTGAGCAACTTCACTTTCACTTTTCACTTACATGCATTGGAGAAGGAAATGGCAACCCACTCCAATGTTCTTGCCTAGATAATCCCAAGGATGGAGGAGCCTGGTGGGCTGCCGTCTATGGGGTCGCACAGAGTCGGACACAACTGAAGCGATTTAGCAGCAGCAGCTGACTCTAATGCAGCCACATATGAGAGCCATCTCCTCCTCTCACGTTCATGAACCAAAAATGAACAGACCAGCCACATCAACTTGGCCATGTTAGAAATTTTAAATCTGGGACCCCACCTCAGACAACAGAATCTGAACCTTTGAGCTGGAGTCCAGGTTCTGGATTTTAAAACTCCCTCCAGGTAATAATTCTGCATGCTTAAGTTTCAGAACCTCTGTCCCAGCTCTCACACAAACACAAATTCATCTGAGTTACAGCCTGACTTGTTTAACTTTCCACGGATTTCTTGACAGTTGAAGATCTGTTCTCTAGCCACTACTTTTCTTTTTAATATTTTTTATATATATTTGGCTGCTCTGGGTCTTCTTTGCTGCACTCGAACTTTCTCTAGTTGCAGCGAGTGGAAGCTACTCTCTTGTTGAGGGTCTAGAGTGCAGGCTCAGTAGTTGGTAGCACACAGGCTTCGTTGCTCTGCAGCATGTGGGATCTTCTTAGACCAGGGATCGAGCCTGTGTTCGCTGTATTGGCGGGTGGATTTGTAACCACTGGACCACCAGTAAAGTCTGCCACTGCTTTTTCACTTCCGTGAGTGCGTGCTAAGTCGCTTCAGTCATGTCTGACTCTGTACCCCCATGGACTGTAACCTGCCAGGCTCCTCTGTCCATGGGATTCTCCAGGCAAGAATACTGGAGTGGGTTGCCATGCCCTCCTCCAGGGGATCTTCTCGACCCAGGAGTTGAACCCATGTCTCTTACATCTACCTGCCTTGGCAGGAGTGTTCTTTGCCACTAGCGCCACCTGGGAAGTCCTTCATTCCCATCAGTTCAGTTCAGTTCAGTTCATTTCAGTCGCTCAGTTGTGTCCGACTCTTTGCAACCCCATGAGTTGCAGCACTCCAGGCCTCCCTGTCCATCACCAACTCCCGGAGTCCACTCAGATTCACATCCATCGAATCAGTGATGCCATCCCAAACCCCATTTCCCATAAAATGAACCACACAGTGTGACCAAAGAGCTGCAGAGGGCAGAAAAATGAGGCATTGGTGTAAAGACTTCCAGGAGGATGGGAGGAATCCATGAGCCGCGGAGATACCGATCCCACAAACTCAGCTACGACAGGGAGAAATGCCCTGAGGCGGGGAGATGACCTCAGGTCACCTGCGTTCAGCTCCCAGTCTCCAGGGCTTCAGTGGGTGCTGTTTCCCTGCCTCTGCTTCCTGGTAATCCCAGCAGCGGCAGGAGGGGACTTTGTGAGAGACAGGGGTAATGGCGACAGACACGGCCTTCTGCCCTTGTGAAAAAAAAATTGCCACCGAGGATCCTGGGTAAAGAGAAGCAAGCTGTCTTCATTCTGTCCCTAAAGGAGGTGGCTCCTGGTTGGTCCCCAAAGAGCTCAATATTAGGGTCGAGTTGCTGCCAAGCAGACATAGCTGCTTCTGTTTACTCTTGCCCATCTGGCACCAAAGAGATGCTCAAAGGTGGTCCCAGAGATGTTGGCCTCATTTCACTGTAGCAGGGACAGGTCATGCACCTGTGGGAACAGCTCTGAACTCTTGTTCCAGGTGCACAGGGTGTCGCATCCAATTTTGCCTCCCATTGTATCCCCAGGACCCAGCCCCATGTTTGCCCACCAATGGGTGCTCCATAAATGCCTGGGTGGATAATTGAATTATTAGCATGAACTGAACTGAACTGAAGTCGCTCAGTCGTGTCCGACTCTTTGCGACCCCATAGACTGTAGCCTACCAGGCTCCTCTGTCCATGGGATTCTCCAGACAATAGTCCTGGAGTGGATTGCCATTTCCTTCTCCACGGAATCTTCCCAACCCAGGGCTCGAACCTGGGTCTCCCGCATTGTAGACAGACGCTTTACTGTCTGAGCCACCAGGGCATATGGTCATAAAAATCATTACCCTTTACTGGACACCTCCTGTGTATCCAGCTCAGGGCTCACTGCTTCACATACAGTTGTTTCATTTAACCCTCCTGACATCTTCAGGAGATACCTGTCAGCAAATATGACAGGTAAGGACACTGAGAGCTCACAGAAGTCAAAAGACTAGCACAGGGCTGCACAGTCCATCAGCAGGGCTGAGTCCCACTGGAGGCAAGCTGACTCCCAGATCTGCTTTGGCAAAGGTTTTATAATGTAATTTTGTAGTTTACTGTGTAATTTTCATGAAACTGTCACTTATGTGATTTGTATCTCATTGCAATTTTATGATTGTAAATTTGTATAATTATATAATTGTACTTTTACATAATTACAATTGTATAAACTCTAATGTAATTTGGGGGATGGCCTTTTCTGTGCCAGGAGTTTACACATGTGTACTTTCTGCAAAACACTTAAATGAGAAACAACTCCAGTTTTTTAGAATCTCTTCTAGAAAATGGAAAATGGTATATACTTCCACTCATCTTATAAGGCTGACACAGACTTAATACCAAAGTTCAGAGTAGAAGGAAGAAAAATTACAGATCGATAATACACATGAAAGTAAATGCAGAAATCCAAAACGAAAAAAAAATTAGCAATCTGAATCCAGCAACATAAAACAGGAAGATTTCTCATTACTAAATTTAACTGACCTCAAGTATGCTAAGTTGGTTTAATCTCATAAAATCACTGTAATTCATCACATTAAAAGGATAAGACAAAAAATTTGTTATGGTTATTTCCTAGATGCAAAAAACTGTTTGATAAAGTGTAACATTTATTTTGCGTTTCCCAGGTAGCTCAGTGGTAAAGAAAGTGCCTGCCAATGCAGGAGATGCAGGACACTCCGTTTCAGTCCCTGGTCCAGGAGGATCCCCATACCTCGAAGCAACTAAGCACTTGGGCCACAACTACTGAGCCTGTGCTCCAGAGTCAGGGAGCCGCACCTCCTGAAGCCCGCATGCCCTACAGCCTGTGCACCACAACTAGAGAGCAGCCCCGCTCACTGCAACTAGAAGAAAGCCCAGCAGAAAAGAAAACCCAGTGCAGCCAAAAATATTAAAAAAAAACTGACAGAGCCCAAACTCCACAAAGAAGGCCTACATCAGTAAAGAAGATGGAAAATCCCATAGAAAAAGGAATCTCTTGAATATACACTTCATGAATGGAATCCAAATCGCCAAAAGACATATGCAAGTTGCCCGCCCTACTAGTAATCAAAGAAATACAATTTAATAAAATGCTCATATTAGCCAAAAACTGAAACAATCCAAGTGTCTACAAACTACAGGGTAAATAAATTGAGATACAGTCATGCAATAGGATACCATGCAAACAATAAAAATAAATGAGCTATAACTGCAACACAATAAAATGAATGAATCTCAGGAGCATAATATTGAGTAAAGAAAATGCAAAATAATACAATGTGTAGTTCTCTTTATAAAGAGATCAAAAGCAGGCAAAAGAAACTGCATATTCAGAAATTAATATTCAGTTGATGAAACTATGAATAAAAGCCAAGAAATGATTACACAGGAGGCAGGTGAGTGGTTACCTGGGGAGTGCTTTTCCGGAAGGTGAATGCAGGTTCTCCTGCGGGCTGACAATGTTCTCTGATGTTGTCTACTGAAGTATGGTGATTACCTGCGAGTTTCACTTGTCTGTGTGTTACATTTCCTAATAAAAATGTTTTTAAAGATAGAACAATACCATGATAAATATTCTCATGCCTGCCCCCCAGTATGGTATGCAAGAGCTTCTTTAGGGCATATACAGGGAGTAGAATTACTGGCCAAATGCAGACTTCCTGTCTCCAAGATGGTGCCAGATGATTTACCAAAGTGGCTGCATCAGTGTATAACCCGACCAAGCAGTGTTTGACTCATTCTCAGCAAATCATATCTTCACCAACATTTCATGTCAGACTCACTTCACTGCTCCCAGGAATACAGAACGGTATCTTGTCGTCGTCTAAAAAGATGTCATCTCATTGCACTTCACTGATTACAAGTGACCTAGAGAATCTTTTCCTGATTTTCAGTTCAGTTCAATTCAGTTCAGTCACTCAATCTTGTCTGACTCTTTGTGACCCCATGGACTGCAGCACGCCAGGCCTTCCTGTCCATCACCAGCTCCCGCAGTTTACCCAAACTCATGTCCATTGAGTCGGTGATGTCATCTAGCCATCTCATCCTCTGTCGTCCCGTTCTCCTCCCCTTCTCCTCCTGATTTTCTTCACCTATCAATCTTTTCTCCCAGGGATGGGACTATTTTTGTGTTGTGTAAGAGAATCCTACCTACCCCAAGTTTAGACACCCTATAACTTCTTTGAAAAGTGTTTGTTTTAACTGTTTTCACTTTTAAGTCTGAGAAGGTTCTGAGAAAGGGATCAAATTTCTTTTCTTTCTCCTTCTTCTTCTTTTTTTTTTTTTTCGTTATATGGACAAACAATAGGTACAGCACCATTAGTTGAATAATCCATACTCTTCCCAGAGATCTGACCTCTCTCCAGTTTCTATATGTTAGAGGTTCTGTTTCTGGACTTTGTTCTGTTGGTCTATGTCCTACTGCCAATAATCACACTGATAAATTACTGTAGTTTGGTGATAACTGTTGTTACCTGGTAGATCAAGTTTCCCAAATATTATTTTTTTAGGAGCATCTGTCTTCCTAATAGTAGGATTTTGTGGTTCACGGGCAGCCCTTGAGGAAATGCTTCCAGATTCTTTTAGAAGCATCTAGAATGTCTCTGTCTTCTAGAGAACAGATTACAGCTACCTTGAAGCCTGTTGACTTGATCCACACAACAGCCATGTGTCACTGAGTCAGTGGTACGCCAAGGGCAGGGCTGGGGGCCTCGTCTGGGGAAAACTTCAAAGCGCTGAGACTGACTAAAGGCCCTCTGCTTTCCATCATCACCATGGCCCAGCAGCTCCAAACAGAATCCAGAATAGATGACTCCTCTCTGACAACAAAAAGTCTCTATTAAACAAACAACTGTTGCTATTGATGAGTTTCAATTACCAATGTGTTAAAATGCAGAGGCTTCACTTTGCCAGCAAAGGTCCGTCTAGTCAACGCTATGGTTTTTCCAGTAGTCACGTATGAATGTGAGAGTTGGACCATAAAGCAGGCTGAGTGCCAAAGAATTGATGCTTTCAAATTGTGGTGCTGTAGAAGACTCCTGAGAGTCCCATGGACAGCAAGGAGATCAAACCAGCCCATCCTAAAGGAAATCAACCCTGAATATACACTGGAAGGACTGATGCTGAAACAGAAGCTCCCATACTTTGGCCACCTGATGAGAAGAGCCTACTGATTGAAAAAGATCCTGATGCTGGGCAAGACTGAAGGCAGGAGGAGAAGGGGATGACAGAAGATGAGATGTTTGGATGGCATCACCGACTCAATAGACATGAGTTTGAGCAAGTTCCAGGAGATGATGAAGGACAGGGAAGCCTGGCATGCTGCAGTCCATGGGGTCACAAAGAGTCAGAAAGGACTGAGTGACTAAGCAAGGAGCAACAGCAACACTGTGTCTATAAGCTTCTGGGCTTCCCAGGTGGCACTAGAGATAAAGAAAATGCCTGCCAATGCAGGAGACATAAGAGATGTGGGTTTGATCCCTGGGTTGGGAAGATCCCCTGGAGGAGGGTATGGCAACCCACTCCAGTATTCTTGCCTGGAGAATCCCATGGACAGAGAAGCCTGGTGGGCTACAGTCCATAGGATCAAAAAGAGTAGGATTCGACTGAAGTGACTTCCCTCGAAAGCTCTGTAAGCCCTTAATTGGCCCATTTTTATTACTTATCCGCTAATAAACATTGCATTGTCCTCAGAAGTTGATCCAGAGAATTCTCGGTTTCACTGTTGACCTCGTCCCGCATAGGTTCAGTGGCAGCTATTCTGACACAGGAGTTGTTTAGCTCAGAGTGACTGGAGCTCACCATGACTGAAGGCACATTCCAGCCTCCAGCGCCTGGGGTACCACATATTCATATGTCAACAGTAGATTCTAGATAAACCATCACTATCTCAGCACAGTGCTTAGAAAGGCAAAAGAGCAAAGCTTCTCATCCACGTGACTACTTGGATCTTTTATTTATGTTTAAAATTGAAAACGATGAACAGAAGGCAAAATGTCAGTGGACTTGACTTTGGTTTGGAAACTGCAAGGTTGAGTGCATAGCTGAAAAGCAGTACTAACATAATATCTTGAAAGTTAAAATTTGTTCTCACGCTTTAAATATTCATTTTAGGGCTAGAAAAAAAATCAAGAAAATAATAACTAGTTCTGGTTTTTCCCTGATGATCAGTGAGAGCAATCTTGTCTTTTAGAAAAACAGATGTCACAATGTGATGCAGCAAATACATCCAGGGGTGAACAGTGGCTGGAAGTTAATCATGCCTCCTGTTTCCACAGGGGCACTCTGATGGGGAGAGGGGAAGACGCGGGGACCCCAGAGTCCTGGCCAGACCCACACACCTTCCCAGGACCCTCCCAGGTCCTTGCAGTCCTTCCCGCTGCCCAAGCAGAGAGCCAGACTGGTACACACGCTTTGGGTGTTGTCCAGCCCAGACCAGGGGCCTGGGAAGTGCCTGTTCCAGGCCAGTGTTTTGCTCCAGTGAACTCAGGGGGAAATAAATATCTAAACACTGATGGTGGCTAAAATGCCTCGGAGTGGGGAGAGGAGGTCAGAGTCCAACAAGATGCAAGGTGAGATGCAGTCAGCTGGAAATCTCAGCAGAGCCTGAGTCTGCATGCTGCTTCTTGTTCTCAGACCCTGGGGGACCCTGTCTTTCCTGCACTGTATTGTCCTCAATCTGTAGCAGCCATGGTCTCACGCTGCCCACATCCTCTGGGCTCTTGCACAAGCCCATGGCCTACATGTCACAACGTATCACACTCTTGCTTCCGGGACCAACTTCCAGCCGGAACTGACTCAAATCTAAACTCCTCCTTCTGGATGCCATCAACTCACACTCTGTCCTTCCTGTACCTCAGTCCCCAGCAGCTCACAACATCATTTCCTGCTTTCTTCATTATGAAGCCCCTCTTCCAAATATACTTTTGCAACTCTCCACAGAGTTTGGCCCTTTGGAAGCAATGTAGGGTCTGAAGCAATGGCTGGTCTGCAATCCATCCTGTTACCCACTTGGCTTGGGTATTTTAGTGACTGTCTCCACCCCCATTTGCGAGCCCCGTATTAGACCAGATCCATCTCTCTGGGATTTAAAGGGGACGGGTCTGAGATTTTTTCCCTTTGTACCAAATAAGGAAACTAGACTTAGAGAGAGCAGAGCTTCTCCAAGGCACCCCAGCACTGGGTCTTCCACTGCAAGCATTCAGGATCCAATCCAGTGTGTGTACCACTTCATCAGGGACACCCAGGGGCACATAAAATCATTTCTCAGCTTCCTAGAAGAAGTTTTTCTTGGCAGTTGTATCCTTATTTTAATGTGCATTAGAAAAGCAGGCTCAACTGCCAAAAATTCAATCAGGGATTTTCAGGATCCTATTGTTCAGAACAGTAGTCTATGTGTAGCACCCCGCCCCCCACCCCACAGACACACATGGCCTGCCTGAGCACACCCACAGCCTCAGCATCACCCGGGAACTTGTTAGAAATGCAAATTTTCAATCTCCAGAACCCTGGGGGTGAGGGGGAAGGGGGTGTCAGAAATCTGTGTCTTAACAAGACATGCAGGTGACAGATACGCAGTTTGAGAACCACTAGCTATAGCAAAGTCAATAAGAAATTAAAGTCTATTAATGAAAAATACAAAGTAAACATAGGCGATTTGTGAAAATAGCAGAAAGTTCATCAGTTGCACAGGAGTGTTTGAATTTGAGGAATAGGTATCCTACGGCAAGAGCCTCCAAGAGTGTAAAGGTAGAAAGGCCTACCCCACCCCAAGCAGATTAATCCCATCCCGGGTCCTGCAAGAGTTCCACAGTACAGCAAGGTGGGGCGGGTTAGGGAGGTGGGGGTTAGGGAGAGAGGGCCTTTATCACTTGTTTGCTTGTTTGGCTTAGAGTTTAAATGCTTAGACTCTGGTCACTTCCCAAGCCTTACTAGGCAAAGCTCAGAAGGGTCCTCTCTTTTATGATGGTCTATCCTTATTGTATGATATTGCTTATATGAGGAATCTAAAAAGAAATGATACAAATGAATTTCTTTACAAAACAGAAACAGACTCACAGCCTTAGAGAATGAATTTATGGTTCCCAGGGGAGAAGGCTGGGGGAAAGGGATAGATTGGGAGTTTGAGACTGACATGTACACACTACTGTATTTAAAATGGGTAACCAACAAGGACCTACCATACAGCACGGAGAACTCTGCTCAATATTATGTAAAGACCTAAATGGGAAAAGAATGTGAAAAAGAATAGATACATGTATATGTATAACTGAATCACTTTGCTGTACCCCTGAAACTGACACAATATTGTTAATCAACTCTACTCCAACATAAAATAAAAAGTTAAAAAAAAAAAGAGATGGTCCATCCAGACGACTTTGGGCTTACGCTCATTACAGACAAAGAAACAGGCTTTGGTCCCAAAGATGTGAATACTTCCCAGCAAGGAACAGCGGCTGTTCACCTTGAGCATGCAAGGCCCAGTGATGATCCCATGATCACGTGGGCAGGGTGGGCCTGAAAGGGCTTCACAA
Source organism: Budorcas taxicolor (assembly GCF_023091745.1). Taxonomy (NCBI): domain Eukaryota; kingdom Metazoa; phylum Chordata; class Mammalia; order Artiodactyla; family Bovidae; genus Budorcas; species Budorcas taxicolor. Next base: position 40,643,339 of record NC_068922.1, on the reverse strand, counting down.
TCACAGAGCATCCTTGCAACCTTGAACACGGATTCTTAAGGACGACCAGAGACCCACGTGGTTTCCCTGATAATGAGAGAGTGGATTTCAGGCGGGGCCCTCAGAATGCTGGGGGATGGGACCCCACCCGGGCCTTGGGTCCTGGTGAAGTCTGACGCTTCCACTGACAACAGCCTTGACCCACATCCATGAAAATCATTGTTGCCACCGTTGGGCCCACCTTCCCATTGAATAGGTGATCCAAGTGCTTTGTTTCGACTCCCTTCCTTAAGGCACCGTCTATTTTTCAACCACGTCTATGTGGAATTCTCTGACATTCACAAGAGAGCAGACTTGCATTTACTGAAGGGTGAGAGCGCATCACAGCTGTGTGCCCACCCCCAGTTCCAATGCAAAAATGTCATGAGCATAAAAGCTCTCAAGAAACTTGGGTCGCTGGCGAGGGCCACAGAAAACCCAAAAGAAACTGTCTCCAGATGGGGTTCATCTGCCTTAAGCCGCAAAGACACAGAGATGGTCTTAGAGGACATTTTATATATTGTATGAAATTGTGTGAAAACCATGAAAAGCATCAGCATTTCCCCCTTCACAGTCTATTTCATTTTGTTGTTGTTATCTTACATTATTTTTTTTTAATTGTGGTAAAATACGCAGAACATAAATTTACCGTCTTAATCATTTTTAGTGCAGTGCAATGGTACTGAGCACTTTCAAACTGTTACACAGCCATCCCCACCACCCATGGCCACAGCTCTTTTCATCTTGCGTACCTGAGGCTCTGGCCCCATCAAGCTAACTCTCCAGGCCCCTCCCCTCGGCCCCTGGTACCACCACTCTACTGTCTGTCTCTATGAACTTGAGTCTGCTTGAGTGTGACATTCCCGAGACTCATTACTAGGTAAATCCTGATAAGAGGAAGAACGTGTCACCCATTCAGCATGTGAGTTTGGAGTTCTTAGTATGACCTGAAGGAAATTAACAAAAGAGGGCCACCAGTGGGGTTTTCTCCCCAGTTTATTGCCCTCATTTTCTTTAAGATTTTTGTGTATGTGGATCATTTTTACTTATTTATCTATTTTTGGCTCTGCTGGGTCTTCATTGCTTTCGTTCAGGCTTTCTCTAGTTTTGATGAGTGGGGGCAATTCACCAGTTACGGCTCATGGGCTCCTCATTGTGGTTGCGTCTCTTCCTACAGAGCGCGGGCTCTAGGGTCCTTGGGCTTCAGTACCTGAACATGCACACAGTCATTGTGGGGCGCAGGCTTAGTTGGTCCATGGCACACAGAATCTTCCTGAGCAGGGATCGGACCAGTGTCCCTTGCATCGGCAGGTGGATTTCTTATCCACTGCACCACCAGGGAAGGCCTATGCAGACCATATTTAAAGACTTAATTGAATTGGTTACAACATTGTTTCTGTTCTATGTTTTTGGTTTTCTGGCTAAGAGGCATGTGGGATCTTAACTCCCCTACCAGGGATCAACCCCCCACCCCCTGCATTGGAAGGTGAAGTCTTACCCACTGGAGCACCAGGGAAGTCCCACCCCCTCACTTTACTATTGGCATTCCCCTGGTATAGGGGCAGGGACATTAGCCTTCAAGTCAGATTTGGAGTTGAAAACCCAGTACTGTTACCTGGGCGATGCCACATAATCTCTGTAAATCTCTTAAACTCGGTCTTATCTTTAAAAATCAAAAGATTTTATATAAAAAAAATTCTCAATATCTGATTCTCTTGAAAATCCCAAAGAACTGGCATCAAAACAAACATCTCAAGGTTTTTAAATGGGGAGTAGATTTGAATAGACATTTACCAAACAGGATATGCAAACAGTCAATAATACCTCCGAAACAGCGGCTCAGCATCATTAATCATGAGAAAAATGCAGAATAAACCCATGGTGAGATCCCATTACACTTATATTACAAGACGTGAAGTTAATAAAATCTGTAACTCCTACTGCTGGTGAGGGCTTCCCTGGAGGCTCACCGCCTGCCAAGCAGGATACTTGGGTTCCATCCCTGGGTCAGGAAGATCCCCTGGAGAAGGAAATAGCAACCAACTGCAGTATTCTTGCCTGGAGAATCCCATGGTCAGAGGAGCCTGGTGGGCTACAGTCCATGGGGTCACAAAGAGTCAGACGTGACTGAGCATGCACATATACACAGCGCTGGGGAGGACCCAAAACAACTGGAATTTCATTCACAAATAGCTTGGCAGTTTCTTATCATGTTAAACAAATACTTATCATACGATCCAGATTTCCCTCTTAGTATTTACTGGCGAGAAATGAAAAATTATGTTCACACAAAAACCCACACACAAATGTTCACTGTAGTTTTTACTCATAATTATCAGGGAACAACCCAAGTGTTCTACAGGTGAATGAGGAACAAACTGTGATCCAACGACACTGTGGAAAATGATTCAGCAATTAAAAGATCAAGTTAGCCATGCACTCACCAACCTGAGTGAATCTCACATGCCTGGGGCTAAGTGAGAGACTCTCCTGGCTCTGTACAGTATGATTCCATTTCTATGACATTCTGGAAAAGCCACCTGCAGATCAGAGGTCACCAGGGGCTGGGGTGGTTGGTGTTTCACTGGAAATTGTCATGAGGGAATTTTGGGGGGTGATGGGACTGCTCCATTACTGCAGATGGTGATTGCAGCCATGAAATTAAGACACTTACTCCTTGGAAGGAAAGTTATGACCAACCTAGACAGCATGTTGAAAAGCTTTGCCAACAAAGGTCCATCTAGTCAAGGCTATGGTTTTTCCAGTGGTCATGTATGGATGTGAGAGTTGGACTGTGAAGAAAGCTGAGCGCCAAAGAATTGATGCTTTTGAACTGTGGTGTTGGAGAAGACTCTTGAGAGTCCCTCGGACTGCAAGGAGATCCAACCAGTCCATCCTAAAGGAGATCAGTCCTGGGTGTTCACTGGAAGGACTGATACTTAAGCTGAAACTCCAATACTCTGGCCACCTTATGTGAAGAGTTGACTCATTGGAAAAGACCCTGATGCTGGGAGGGATTGTGGGCAGGAGGAGAAGGGGATGACAGAAGATGAGATGGTTGGATGGCATCACCAACTCAATAGACACGAGTTTGAGTGAACTCCCGGAATTGGTGATGGACAGGGAGGACTGGCGTGCTGTGATTCATAGGGTCACAAAGAGTCAGATACGACTGAGTGACTGAACTGAACTGAACTGAACTGGGACTGCTCCGTGTCTTGATTTTGGTGGTGGTTGCATAACTAATGTGTGCATTAGTCAGACATTCACTAAACTATACACTAAAAAGAGTGAATTGTGTTGTAAAAAGTTATAATAAATGTGGCCCAAAAATCTTAATAAAACTACAAGCATCTGGCACCCAGGACACACCATCTGCCTGGCCATGGCTGACCTAGCAGGTAGATAGAATTGAGCCTGTGAGTTCACCTTCTGCACCTGTCTTCCTTCGGGTCCCCAAGCAGCTCCAGAGATCAGGACTTGGGCACAGGCAGTTCACTTGGAAAAGGAGGCGGTCAGCTTGGCACAGGCTCCCCACCCCTTCCCACGTGGAGCTCTCTCCTGGGCCCCCCACACAGCTTGGTGGAGTGTGAGAACTCAGTCCTGACGAGATAATTCTTATTTACAAAATTATTTATAAACACGGGCAGGGAGGATGAACTCTAGACCCCAAATTATTAAACTAGGTTTATAGGTGTGGTTCTTCCCAAAATCTTCTGAGACCTTGAGCAAATCATTTCACCAATGTGGATCTGGGTTTTCTCATGGATGAAATGAAGAAAGATAGATAACATCTATCTGGAGGTAAGCTCTCCAGGCCCTCCATCCCTAAAAAGCTGTTCCAGAAGCATCCTATCTCAAACAGGGTCTCCTCTTGCAAAGCAGTCCATTTAGGAAACCTCACATTAAATCCACTCCTGAAATTATCCAGAACCTTTCAAAGCTTGGAACATGAGCTTTTGAGTATCTTCAGTGGTGAAGCATCTTGGTCTAAAGGATGGACTCGATCTTGGATTTGGCTGTTTAGAAATCAAAGGGGAATTAGACTGGAAATAGCTGTGTCCAAAACCAAGTGTGAGGCACTGATTCCAAAACTCCCTGAGTCAGGTTGGCTGGGGAGCTCGTTACAGAGCGAATGTGCAGAAGTGAGGGAGAGACTGCAAAATAACTGGCCGGAGCTGGGATTTGGTCACAGGCACATGCTCCCTTTCTTCAGCAAGGAGGTTGGGAGCTTGTTGAGAAAGGGTGCTGGGCTACGACGCTGAGGATTTGGATAACTTCTGCGTGGCCTGTGGTGCAGTTTGACAACTTCAGACAGTGGGCCGAGGACCTTCAGGCCTGAGAGGCACTGATATGGCAGATACAAAGGTGAGGACCGAATGTTTCTACATCCTCGAGGGAGCTTGGAAAGCCATGATGCAGACATCCTGATGCCTGAGGAGGGGGTGCCCAGGCTGAGGGGGCAGGAAGACACCATGTTTCCCCCAGGGGAAGGACTGGTCCCTGAGGGAGGTGGCGTTCGAGATGGACTTGGGGGATGGAGAAGATTCTCGGGTCAATGCCACAGGTGATAGGAAAAGGCCAAGCTATGGCAGAAGGGAAGCTGAGAGTGTCCATGTCGGATCTGGGAGGCAGTGAAGGAGGAACCCAGAGCCGGGACGGGGGCCAGGCCCTGGGGTCTTGCTGTTGGGATGAGAGCTTGTCACTGTGTTTCAGGGAGCAGGAAGGACTTCGGCAGGGGAGCATCTACAGCAAGGCTGGGCTTCTAGAAAAGCATCTTATGGGCTGCTTGAGAACTCCTTGCCTCAGTGTCCCCCTCTCCTTCCTAGATCTCACCCCTCTGCCACTCTGCTCGCTTCCTGCTGGAACCCACTGGGCCTCCAGCCTTCAGCCCATCTTGCTCCCTTGAGTTTGAGGCCTCAGGAAATCTGTGAGCACCGCCATGTCCCCAGAGAGAAAGGGGAGGAGGCAGAGGACAGCCCTGGATGCTGCTTGCTTAATGAGTCGAGAGAAGAAAGGAGCAGCCACGTGAAAAGAAAGCCTGTGAGAAACAGGGGAACGCTCTGCAGAGAGGGTGGCTTGTTCTTTGGGGTTGAAAGCGTGCAGTTTTCTGCAGGTCTATGTATGGGTCGGCCCAAAGGTTTTGATTCTTTGAGGCAGAGAGAAGACCTTTGTGAGGTCTTGGGTACTGTGTCTAAAGCCAGAAGCATCTAGTTGGCACCAACTTTGGTCTCCAGGGACCAGGGATGCATGAACCAGAGGAGAGGAGGGTTTCTGTGATTTTTTTTCCATACCCAACTGTCCTCGATTCTAAAGAGGGGCAGGAAGTAACATGACCAAGTCTCCCCCAAGCTCAGATGTCCTCTCTTTTCACTCTGTCCCCTGCCCTCATCCCCGTGACCCCTGGGAGAGCCGCCACTTCACACCCATCCTTGCAGCAGACTGCAAATCTCAGTTCAAGTTCAAAATCACTTGAGTCCTAAGTGACTCCATCTTGAAACCCTTTCCTCTAAGAGCAGGAACCCTGGGAAACAGAAAAGACCACCCAGCCTCCTTCTAAGGCTCAGGACTGAGTAAGGCTGCGTGTCTGCCCTGCACTGGGCCATCGGCAGAGCATCCAAGCAAGTGCTTGGTGTCAAAGAGCCAATGGACCACTGTTCAGGCTCATGGCTGTGACCCCTGCCTCTGCATCCTGTGAAAATGATTAGGATGTGAGTGTCAAAACCAGACAGCATTTGGCCTGAGAGAAGAGGCGAGAAAAACAAATACTACGGTTCAATTTTATTTCATTCCGCATTCTCTCAATTTTAGAATATAGACACCGAGAAAGCCAGAAGGGAGAGGAGAAGCCATTCCAGGCGCAGCTTAAACTTTCAAGATCACACTAGTCAAGAAACAGCCTTATTGGGGAGGAATAAATAAGGGTAAAACCAAGCCAGATGAACTTAATGCGAGTGAGATGCTTTTATGGAATCACAGGCGTTTACATTGTTTGGCCTGAATTGCCCATATTTTTGTATTCATCGCAGACAATGAGTTCCTGTGACATTCTGGCATACATTAGAGGAGGGGGGGAGAAAACCCAACCTGCATTATTTGTTCCATTTTCTGCTTTTAGACATAATGGAAATGTTAACATGCTTAACATCCGTGGCCTCTCATAGAGCCTCGCGTCACTTTTCTTAGTCATCCAGGGCATCGGTGAGGGTAGATTCTGCCTGTTAATGCAGGCTCTAAAGCCGGCCAGCTACAAATCCTTCGCCACGCCAACTCTCTCTGTTCATCCTTCTAAAGACTTGCACGCATATAGTCTCCATTATGATTAAAATTATCTCCACCGTCCTTCAGAAAAGAATGGACGGCTTTTGACTACGTGAACCAGTTCAAGGAAAATCTCCCTGGAGTCCAGGACAGGAAGATCATGTTGTTGAACCCCTTTTATCTGCATTCAATTCTCCCCCCAGGGGTTTCGAGCCGGCTCACTCCCCTCGTTGGATGGTTTTCTCTTACATTAATTGATAATGCTATAAGTGTTTAATTTAAAGTTCATACCTACGGTGAGAGCTGGATGAATAAACTCATTCAGCTTCACGGGAGGAGGAAGCAGGAAAAATACTCTTATTTTTTTTAAAACCCTTTTCAGGACTAAGAATTTGCGAGAGAATGGCCATTCCATTTCAGGGGGCTTATTTATCTAAAGAGGTGTATGTGGATTTAAAAAAAATGTACTCAATCTCTACATTTAAAAAAGAAAAGGAATTCCCATTTCATAATAGATATTTTCCTTTACAGCTGCCCTTTGCACCTCTCTTTATCATCTCTGTACTGTAACAAACCACATTACCACCACCCCAAAAAAGACAGAGGCCCTGTTTACAGAAAAACCACGTTTGGCTTCTGAAAGGGTTCAGGGGACGCCCAAGGGCACCCCTGAGCCCACCAATCCTTCCCGATGACTTGAGAAAGGAGCCCTGGTCTCCCTTGGGGACCCAAGAGGCACAGGTGTGGAGAGGAGCGAGAAAGGTCCAACAGGGTGTGATGCTGCTGTTTGGCAGGTTGGGACCCTCAGGCCATGAGATTCCCCATAAGTTCTGTCTGGGGTTGGGTGTCACGCACACCCCAGTCATCTCCACCACCTTACAAGGCCTCTGAGTCCCCAAAGGGGACGCGAAGAGTAAACAAGAATATTATTCAGCCTTAAAAAAAAAAAAAGAGGGAAACTCTGACGCAGGCTGTAGCAGGGATGCTTGGAGGACGTTCTGCTGAGTGAAATAAACCCATTACAAAAGGACAAATACTGTATGATTGCGCTAACATGAGGTACCTAAAACAGGCAAACTCCAAGTCAGAAAGTAGAATGATGGATGCCAGGGCTTGGAGGGGAGGTGAGAAATGGGGATTTGTTGTTTACCAGGTATAGAGTACTTTATTCTACACAGTAGAATAATGAAAAGGGTCCAGAAGAGGGTGGGGGTGAGAGGTATACACCAATGTGAATATAAAATGTGTAATGTTAGATGGTGAATTTTATGTTCCATGCATTTTACCATAGTTAAGAGTAATTGTTTTTTCTGAGAATAGTCAGAAGTGGTAGTCAGCCCCTAAAAGGTCTTTTTAACAGTACTCATCATGGCATCTGAATTCCAAGTATGAATCTATTCCTTTGGGATGACACACAGCTCCAGCCTCAGAGGGCATCTCAGGCCTTGAAAATCAGCCAGAGCTCAGCAAACGCCACCTGTAGGAATGTGGCTGGACCCCAGTGCCCCATCACCATCTCCATCTCATTCAGCCCTGGGACACTTGGCCCTTCACTTCCCAAGCGTATCTTTGCTATGGACCCTCCAAAGTCCAAGGCTTCTCTCTCATCAATTCACTAGAATTATTAAACATCCGGTGGACAAACAAGATAGGGACAGGATTCTTTTCTGCGTGGTTTTTTTTTTTTTTTTTTTGCCTGTAAGAGCTCTTTACAAAAAAAAAAAACACAAGTTTTTTCTTGTGGTGTTCTTTAAGTTTCCAGATTCTTTTTTTCCTAGCTTTTTTAAGGTAATTGATTTTAAAATTTATTTTTAGTGGGAGGATAACAGCTTTACGATGTTGTGTTGGTTTCTGCTGTGTAACGAGGTGAGTCAACTACAAGTACACATATATCCCCTCCCTCTGAGGCCATCCTCTCACCCCCAAAAATACTAATTTTATATGATAAGGACAATAAAATATAGTAAGCACGTGTGATTCAGTGCATTAACAATAAATTGAGATGAAAATAACATACCAGGCTGGCAGAAACATTTTAAATCCTATTGTGCTCATGCTCAGTAGCTTCAGTCATGTCCCACTCTGTGCGACCCCATGGACTATAGCCCGCCAGGCTCCTCTATCCATGGGATTCTCCAGGCAAGAATACTGGAGAGGGTTGCCATCTCCTCCTCCAGGGATCTTCCCAACCCAGCGATCGAACCCGCATCTCCTGCATTGGCAAGTGTACTCTTTACCACTAGCAACTAATCATGGTTTAAGCCTTTCTGGAGGGAAATTCGACCATATGTATAAAAAAGTCTTAAAAATTGGCATACACTTTGACCTGACAACTTTTTAGAAATATCATGTAGGCGTTGATAGTGGGAAAATCATCAGAGATTTTTGCAAGATTTATATACAAAGGTGATTGTTCAAGTGCTATTTATAACTGGTAAAACAGAAATAGGTCAATGATCCGAAGCAAGTGATTCACTAAGTAAATTAGAACAGGTCCAATGACTATTTTGAGAGCACTCTATTGTGTGATATTGGCCAAATTAACCCCTAAGTTAGTACCATTACCATCATATTCTGAAAGGAAAGGGGGAAACTTTAAGATGGCTCTTGAACACTCAAGTGCCAGAGGAGACATGATTTCTCCTAAGGAATGATGTGGAAGGCATTTCCTACTAGGTATCAGACCATGCCATAAAGTTACTATGATGAAAGTGTGTGCTCCCCTAGGAACACATACATAGTTCAATGAAACAGAACTCAGAAGAGGTTCCTCTGGGCAGGAGTCCATCATGGGACAAAAGGGATGGTGAAATGTTAGCCAAGCACAGTTCTGGCCTGTGGGGTGGAAATGGGAGACAGCCAGGGCTGGCTGGGGAAACACTGTTCTCCTGATGCAAACACAGCCCCTGACTCTTCCGTTTTCCTGATGTGAAACATGTGAAGCTGAAGCTGTGCAACTTCTTGTCCCAGGAGGCAATAACATCAGGACCATAAATGTATTCTAAAGGCTAGAGGATGCAAAACTGATGGACCCATGAAGCCTGAGCTTCAGCCCCAACAGCCTCCCTCCCTGTGGGATATGGAATCACTCCTGGGTAACACAATGGACCAGCCCGCCAAGCCACGATGTACTCTGCTCTTCAATCCTTGAACATGAAGACTGTATCCAATTTTTATACTCTATTTGTGGTTTGCATATCTTTGAGCATAAAGTATTGGGCACATCTCTCATTAGAGTAAGTTCCTAGAAGTTGAAACCATTGAATGAAAAGAAAAATTTTTTCATTTAAGACAAGCGTCAAGATACCAATTTTTATACACAGCAGTTTATGAGAATGCTAAATTCACTGCTCCCTTGCCAGCACTAGCTATTAACACACTTCTCTTTCCTCACTACCAATTTTATATACACACTGGTCCCTGTTTCTTTATGCTTTTGATTAAGGTTATTTCTTTTATTCATTGGTCAAATGTATTTCTCTTTTTGCCCATTAAAATATAAATTTTTTCAATTTTCTTTTTTCTGTTGAAAATTCTTACAAATATCTTTTACTTGTAAAATCTGTTTCTATATTAAGGCTCTTAACCCTTTCTCTATCATCCATTCGTGTAAATACATGTTGCAAAAGTTTCCCTGATGAGGCCAGTTGCTTTTTAATTCATCATATGATGGTTTTATGTATCAGACCCTTTATTCAAACGTTTTAAATAAGGAAATATGTCCTACTATGATGATTTTTGTCCATTCAGAGAAGAGTCCCGCCATGATTTCAGAATCCAAGCTCTACAGTTGGAAAATCCAGGCTCAAATCCTAGCTTGGTCATTTTCTGTGACTTCAACAACTTACTTCACCTTCATGGACCTTAAGGTCCTCATCAATAAAGACAACAATATCTGCCTCTAGAGTAAATGTGTGAAGTTAAATGAAGTAATGCTCCGAACATGCTTCTCATTCTGCTTGATACATGGTGGGTGCTCAAAGAACACATCTGTGTTAGGATGCTCTCAAGTCGCAGAAAGCCCAACTTGGCTCCAACAATAAAGAAAATACGTGATCTCACGTCACAAAAGATAGGTCACTTCCAATGTTTGTTCCTTCAATAATAACCAAGATTTTTTCTTTTTCAAGAGAAAGGAAAATTTCCCTGCAAAGCTCCCAGCCCTGCCCACATCTCACTGGCCCAAGCGAGGTCACCTGCTTGATTCTTAGTCATTCTCAGGCAAATGGGATCAGCTTACCATAATCAGGACTCCCCTGGTGGCTCAGATGGTAAAGCGTCTGTCTACAATGAGGGAGACCCGGGTTCGAGTCCTGGGTTGGGAAGATCCCCTGGAAAAGGAAATGGCAATCCACTCCAGTACTATTGCCTGGAGAATCCCGTGGACAGAGGAGCCTGGTAGGCTACCGTCTATGGGGTCGCAAAGAGTCGGACATGACTGAGCGACTTCAGTTCAGTTCAGTTACCATAATCAGGGTTTATTCCTGATTCTACATTAGGGATTTTTATACTCAAAACCCACCAAATATTTTGCAGTTACATGTTAGTGTCCAGCCAGAGTGTTTCAGCTTTATCAGCAAGGGGGTATGCCCTTGTGGCTCAGTTGATAAAGAATCTGCCTGCAATGCAGGAGATCTGGGTTCCATCCCTGGGTTGGGAAGATCCCCTGGAAAAGGAAACAGCTACCCACTCCACTATTCTGGCCTGGAGAATTCCATGGACTGTATCATCCATGGGGTCGCAAAGAGTCAGACATGACTGAGTGACTTTCACTTTCAGTATAAATATGTATAAATATGGTCAATTTATTAATAGCTAAAAAGCCAAATGTATAAGGTATCCACCAAGCCCCATCTGCAGAGCTATAGAGTTCCCCTTCCCAAACATACCTGGAACACACACACACACACACACACAGAGGTAACCCCCCAACCCCTGGTCATTTCCATGTGCTCACACATCCATTCTCCAATACAAACATCTTGCACTCAGATCTTCATTTTAGGATCTGCTTCCTGGATGCCTGTGAATGCCCTGTGAATTCACAAAAAGACTGTCTTCCTTTACCACTTGAACCTTTGGTCCCATATGCATGAATTACTACGCAAGAGACTAGCAGACAGCAATAATAGGACTACTTTGTATACTTTACATAAAGTATAACAATAAACTAAATTCTTTGTATTTAAAAAATCCATAGTTCTCAACATTATTTATGAACAGTAACAGGCAACATGGGTCATGATGCTACGAAGAAGCATTATGGGAACTTTTCCTCACTGGTTTTCTTCTCCTGCACCAAGCTCAGTGCCCGGTACACAGTAGGTGCTCAATAAATGTGTATACAGTGACAATTATTTAAAATAATGCATATACCATATACCTGTATATTGTGTATATACGAAATGTATAACTTCTAATAGCTTGAAAATGGTTTGCAAAAGAGGTACACTTAATTGCCTTTACTATTAGAGCAGATAGTACTTAACCAAAGTAGAGCATCACAGTTGTTGAAGCAGTGTCACCTGCACACCTCCTTCACTCTTTGACGAGGATATTACCATCACATTTTACGAATGGGGAAACTAAGGCCTCAGAGAGATTTAGTGACTACAGAAAAGCATGTGAAACTGAAGGGTCCTTAAAATGACTTGTTCATGCAACCTAGCCAACCAGCTCTCCTGACAGCCTGCGTGCTGGGTCTCCACTTCCTCCTAAGCATCTCCAGCTCTTTCTTGATTAAACCAGCCAGAGCCTGGTTTCACTTTAGCCACCCCAGTTGTCTGTCCCTGTGCAGTTTGGCTCACTGCAGCAGTAACTGTGTTCCTTTGAATTCCCTTTCTTTCGGCAGCACGAGTTATTGGCCTCCCTATTCTCCGTACTTAATTTGAGAATATTTGTTCAATTTGAGTATGTTTTTGACCTGCCAGGTATCTGTGAAACAAAATAGCTCCTACTGATAGCTTCTTATCAGAAGTAATTTAAAACATCCATCATCTACTGCTGAATGTCAAAATAAAGGTTGAGAGAAATTCCTGTTTCCTTAAATATGTTTTCTTTTCACTCTTGTCAGCATCATTGTCAATCCTGAAATTATAGTGTGCCATGGAAGACCTCGGAAATTGAAGCTTCAGAATGGTTACAATGAGAACATACAAATCAATCTGTGGTACAAAACTGCCCCAGCAGAGCGGCCGGGGGCCCACCAATGCCAGGCAGCTCTTAGGGTTGCTGAGGGTTCATTAGGATCTACAAGCACCCTGGGGAAGCAGCTGTCCCTTCTCCCAATACTGGTTAGAAGTTTAGCCCTAAGTTAGTTATTCCAGGCTTCTGTCAACATCCAGACCATTCTCTGACCCTCCTGACAATGATTAAGCAGAATGAGAGAGAAAGAGACAAATACACACTAATAACCCCGGCTATTTAAACAGCTCTGTGAATGCAGAGGGCATCAGGTGAACGGCAGAGCTTGTGTTTTTTTGTTTTTTACTTCACTCTGTAACCAAGTCAGCTACTGAGTATATCTGGGTGCACCTGCCAACAGAGACCCAGCGAGAGGTGGAGAGAGAGAGATGTGAACACAGAGCATCTGCCTATGGAAGGGATTTCCATCAAGATGATGCTACTGTCTTGGCCACGTTGAAGAAAAGGCAAATGTCCCTGTGTTCAGCTACCGTCGTCCTGTTGCCTCTTCCCAACAGCCAGCCCTGGAACAGCCTGGAATGATCTTCAGACAAGAGAGGAAAGAAATCCAATTGTTTCTAAAAATCAACAAATACATATTAAGCACAAACTAAGTGCAAAGCCATGTTGTGCCTGCAGGTAAATAAGTGAAATTCACTCAGTCGTGTCCAACTCTTTGCGAACGCCTGGACTTGTATAGTCCATGAAATTCTCCAGGCCAGAATACTGGAGTGGGTAGCCTTTCCCTTCTCCAGGGCATCTTCCCAACCCAGGGATCAAAGCCAGGTCTCCCGCATTGCAAGCGGATTCTCTATCAGCTGAGCCAAGAGGGAAGCCTACGGGTAAAGAATGATATCCAAAATGTCCTCTGTCTTTAAGAGACAGTTAAAGACAATGAGGGTAATTGTCAGAAGCAGGGCCTGGGAAGCAAATGGTAGAAGCAGGCTCGCTTGGAGCAGCCCCACAAGCTTCCCTAATATCAGACAGAGCTCTGTCTCTAGTTGTGATTGGGAGACAGTGGTGTGCAGAGGGTGCCCGTTAGATGGATATAGACTACCTAGAGAAGGTAACTGACTATGGGGGACATGCCAATTGTGGGCCAGCCCACCCAGGACCCTCTCCCCCCAGCCGCTTTGCAGCTGGCAGGGTCAGAGGACTTGAGTCTGATGCTGGCCAGTGAGAGGTCTACCAGATGAGGCCTTTAAGAAAGTATCTTTCTGATGAATACACTTTCTTTGCCCCTTGGTGCATCCACCGTTCTCTCTGCCTGGAAAGCAAATGTGAAGCCTGCAGAGGGAAGCAGCAGCTACTTTGCAACCACGAGGCAAGATGAATGAGTTCACAATACAAAGGTTTGAAATATGGAAGAGGCCATGACTGCCAACACTTTAGGTATTTCTGCAACAATAGACAGAAAAGGAGGCCACTGAAGAAACATGCATTGTTTTCATTGTGAGGTGATCTCCATAAGAAAATTCCCTATGTCATCAGCTCCGGAACTTTGGGCCAAAGTAAGAGCTTTGCAAATGCTCAGGGCAAAAATTGACAAAATGGTTGGCAACTGTAAGGTATTAATTTCATGACCAGCAGGTGGCCCTGAAGGCTCTGAGCTCAGTGGACACCCATGCTGTAGTGAGCTTGAACCAAAGCAAGTCTTCCAAACGCAGAGTGGCCCCTAACTGGAGGCCCCATCCAACCCCATAGGCTCTGTCTGGATGCCCTAAGATGGGAACCCAGCCTACTCTGGATATTGCCCACTCTCCTCTTTCAAAGGGTCTCCTGATGCCAGTCTCACCAAGAAGAAAGGCTCCCAGAGCTGAAGCCACAGAAGGAGTCCATGGTGTGAGCTGGGTTGTGCACAAGAGCTCTGAATGAGAGCCATGGGAAATTGTCATTCACCTCCTGCCGAATGCAGCTGCAGACGTGAGCCCAGGGAGACCAGCCAAGAAACTACCCAGCCCACCCTCAGAAGCATGAGAAACAACTTGCTGCCTAAGCTGCTATGTTCAAGGCGGTTTGTCCTCCAGCCAGAGTTAACTGGGGGGCTTCCCAGGTGGTGCTAGTGGTAAAGAACCCACCTGCCAATGCAAAGAGCCCCAGAAGACACGGATTCGATCCCTGGGTGGGGAAGATCCCTTAGAAAAGGGCACAGCAACCCACTCCACTATTCTTACCTAGAGAATCCCATGGACTGAGGTGAGTTGGACCCAAATGAAGTGACAGCAGGCACGCACACACAGTTAATTATGTTCACTAAATTCTCTTAGTGCCCATCTGATATTTTTAAGTAAAGTTTGCTTTGCTGAGTAAATAGCAGTATCATATTTTTTCAAAAAGGAAAAATGAACTCTAATCCTACCAAGAACTATTCACTATTACATTAATACATCATCATATTTGTCATTAATATTTTGTCACTAGCATTCATTTGTTCTATACATAATTTATTTTCACTCAGTTGGGGTCATATTATGAAAACCACCCAAGAATATTGTTTGTTTTTCAGGAACTAATATATTTGGTACAGTTTGTTCAATCAAGCAGTAAGTATTTAGTGGGCATCTGCTAGTTTCAAGATTAAACAGCAGGAACCTCCCTGGTGGTCCGGTGGTTAAGAATGTGCCTTGCAATTCAGGAGACATGGGTTCTATCCCTGGTTGGGAGCTAAGACCCCACATGCCACAGGGTAACTAAGTCCACGCGGCACAACTAGAGAATCCATCCACTGCAACAAAAGATCCCACAGGACACAAAGCAGACTCTACACGGCCAAATAAATAAATGTTTTTTAAAGATCTATTTTTAAAAAAAGATTAAAGGGACTCTATAAAAAGCTTGGGATCAGACCCCACAAAATGCATTGATCCATTGCACTTACCAGAACTTGGGCAACTTACCTGGCTGATTCTGTTTCCTTATCTGTAAGAAGGGGATAGATGATATTACCTGACTTGCGGAATTGTTAAAATGATGAATGTGATCATGTAAGGAAAGCACAATGCTTAGCAGCTAGAACAGAAAAAATATATATTTTATAAAGAATACCTTTCACAGCATGGAAAATCCTTCAGAGAAGAAAAGACAACCAAAGCACTTCACCCAGAGTTGAATTCTCCTGGTAACAGGGGGTCTCACTGCCTACAAGGCACCTCTGAACAGCTGTTTCTGTTCAGAAGATTTTCCTAATATGAAGCTAAATCTCTCCTCCTCAAATTTTCAACTATTTATCACCGTTATTTCAACCCTTCAATCTAAACAAAGCAAAGATGTGGGGGCACGCATATTCCGTGATGGGGCCCTTCCAGGGCTGCCCAACAGAACTCCCTGTGTTGACGGCTCCATCCTGCATCTGTGTTGTCCAATATGACAGCCACCAGGCACTTATGGCCACGCACCATTGCAGTGTGACTGGTACAATAAGAAACAGAATTTTTATTTTACTCAATTGTAATTAAGTTTATTTTAAATAGCGCTATGTGGCTAGTGGCTTTCGTATTGGTCGACACAATTTGAAAGTGTTAGTCATTCAATCGTATCTGACTCTTTGTGACCTCTATGGACCATAGCCCACCAGGCTCCTCTATCCATGGGATTTCCCAAGTATACTGGAGTGGGTTGCCATGCCCTCCTCCAGGGGATCACAAACAGCTGGACATGACTGAGCAACTTAACATGCACGCACGCAACCTAATTACAGTTTATGCCCCTCCCAGGATGGAATTTTCTTTTTTTTTTTTTTCTGGTTGCACCAGGTCTTAGTTGCAGTATGCAAGACCTTCGGTTGTGGCATGCAAACTCTTAGCTGTAGCATGTGGGATCTAGTTCCCTGACCAGGGGTTGAACCTGGGCCTCCTGCATTGGGAGCATGGAGTCTTAACCACTGGATCACCAGGGAAGTCCCTAAGGTAAGCCTCTACATTTAACTCTAAATATCCTTTTTGCTGGTGTCCTGATGATGAAGAGCTATGGGGCTCCATACACGCCATCAGGAGTCTCTTATCTGTCAGAAATGACTCCCCTTCTGGCTGGGCTCATGACTTGTCAGTGGACTGCTGTCCATCTGGGGGAGAACTGCCTAGCAGGTTTGCCCGTGAGTCTCCTGTCTGGGAGAAGAAAAAGTTATTCCTTCACTGAGTGGACACCCGGGTTCCAAAGAGCTCAGCTTGGATCCCAGCCCCACCACCCAGCTCCACTGCCTCAGTTTATCTGCAAGTCCACCCAGTTATATCACACATGGCCCCCAGAACTCAGTCTTCTGAACCAGCATTGCTCAAACTATCTGATGGGAACCACCGGTTTCCTTTTTCAACTTCCAATCAGGCTCAGACCAATATTTTTGTAAAATACAATAACAATGAATTATCAGAAAAATAAAATTAAAAAGACACACAAAATACAAGCCCCAATTTTATTTTTAGATTAATCAGAAAATGGCATTTCAGTAAATACAATCAAGACAAACATCCTGGGAAGAATAAAACAATTATACAAACTGGACATGTTCTTTGGAAGGCTGTGTAGGCAACAGAAATAGAAAATTGCAACTACACTCGTGGGGTTTTGCCACTCAGCAGTTAGAATCATGGGACAATCTGGGCCACACTTTCTTTGACACCCTGCCCCTGGGAGGTAGGACTGGGTCCCCAACCCCGAGTGTGAGTAGGCTCTGTGACCACACTGACCCACAGAATGTGGTGAAAGTAACACAGTGCCAGATTCAAGTCTGATCCTCAAGGGAGGGGTAAAATTCTACTTCCTGCTTCCTGGAACATTCACTCTTGGGACCCTAAGCTACCATGCAGGAAGTTCACCTGCTTGTTGAAAAGACCAGGAGGAAAGTTTCCGAGACACTGAAGGTCAGGCCAGTGTCCCAGGCACACTCTCCAGGGCACTGGCCCTGTGAGTGACGAGTCTTGCACCTTCTAGCTCAGAGCAGCTGCTGGTTAAATAGCTCCTGGAAGTCCCGGTCAATGTCCAGGGAAAGCAGAAGTGCCCACCTGAACCAGCCTGGCCCACCACGTCTGTGCACAGGGTGGGTACTTGGGGAGGTTTCATGTCCCTAGGTGTGACAGCCACAAGAAAACTCCAGAACACAATGGCAATGCCCTGCCTCTATTTGCTGTGATACTAGCTTTTTAAATTCTGTGTAATAAATTACCACAAATATAACTACTTAAATGAGACAAAGTTAAGCCAAGTACGGGTTGGCTGGGTCCCTCTGCTCGAGGACTCACCAGACCGAAGTCAAATGTGAACCTGGAACTGAAATTCTCATTCAGGACTCATGGTCTTCTTCTACATTCCCCAGAAGAATTTAGTTCCTTGTGGTTGTAGGACTGATGTCTCTGGCCAGGAACCCAATGCAACTTCTAGAAGCCACTCAAGGTTCCTGACCAGTTGCCGTTTGGCCCCTGGACAGTTCCCATCATGGCTGTTGGTTTCCTTTCTGGCAAATGATACTCGCCTGATTAGGTTAGGTCCACCCATAATCTTCCCCATGAAAAACTCAAAATCAACTGAATAATAACCCATCCACAGGAGAGAGGTCTCACCATATTCTGCCCTACACTCGATGGCAGGAATCATACAGGGGCATTCAGCAGGGGAACTGACATCTTGGGGGCCACTTTAGAATTCTGCCTACATGACCACTGATGACATAATAAATTCAACCCTAAATTCAGCTTCACCATGTGATGATTCTTGCCTGGAGAACCCCATGGACAGAGGAGCCTGGAGGGTACAGTCTATAGGGTCGCAAAGAGTTGGACACAACTGAAGCGATTTAGCATACTCATACATATATGGATGTTTACGAGAGGTTTAGAGTTTACACCTGAAAACCTAAGTATTTTAAAATTCCTTAGAAAAAAAAAACCAGCAAAACTCCCATGGTAATTTATCCTAAGAACATAATTGAAAATATATACACTAAGGTAGATACAAAATAATGGCTGAAATGTTGATTATAAAAGTAGGAAATTGGAACTAACTAAATATCTGTCAGCAGGGAACTAGTGAAATAAATGAGGGAACATCATTTTTAATGCCAGATCTGTATTTACTGACATGGAAAGGCATCCTAGAGATCTAATCAGATGGAAAAGCAGTTTATAGGACAGGAAATAGGGAACAACCCCATTTATTTTACTTATACATAGTGACTCATATTTGTGCAGTTAAAATTGAGACATACATGCAACAAATTGTTAACAGTTTTGATCTCTCTAGGGTAGAATTATAGAGGTGCTTCACCTTTTACTTTATGGGTTAAATTACTTTCAACAAGTATTTAATTTTCTTATAATTAACAACAAAAAATTAAGCTATTTTCACCTTGAGAAAAAGAATAGGAAAACATAGGAAAGACATTGGTTTTTTTTTTATCCTAAAAATTCCATCCTTTTCTCTCTCCATCTTCAACTTTTCATACTACCTTGTTGAGCAATACTAAATTGAGCGTCTCTTAAGAAAAGGACATCTGATTTTTTTGCTGATGAGTGACAAGTTTCTTAAAAATACATCGCATGTGAGAAACTCTAGGACATGTGGAATAATCTGAACACAAAGGAAAAGAGCATAACATTTATTTCAAGAACAATATGGTGATAATCACAAGCTAAGCCAAAATCATTTATGTGCTACAAATGTATTTCTTGCTTATCAGTTTCTGATTCATTTACTTTTGAAATTTGCTTATTCCTTCTGTTAAAACCTTGCTCAAACCATCAGCCAGTTCATCTTTAAGAAAATGCACACTGACTCTTGTGTCATATTGATTTCTCAAAGTGTCATTACGGTTAAGTTATTCTACCCCAAACAATGCTAATACTCTGAAATAATAATAGATTTCAGCCTTGCTAGAGTATTAGCTTCCAACACGTGGCTGTCTTTGCATGTTAAGGATGTGTACAACCATCTAGGATCTTCTCGTCACCTTGCCTTGGAAGTTCTCACACACAGGTTGTGTGCTTGTCAATCAGACCTGTTTCATCTAAATAATTTTGCAGAGTAGTCATAGTTTGGAAGTGGCAAATTAAGTATTGGGTTGGCCGAGAAGTTTTGTCAACTCTCTCTATATGTGTATATATATATTTATGCACATATATATATGCAGGACGGGGAAGCCTGGTGGGCTGCAGTCCATGGGATGGCAAAGAGTCGGACACGACTTAGAAACTGAACAACAACATATATATATATGTATATGGGCTTTCCAGTTGGTTCAGTGGTTAAGAATTCGCCTGCCACGCAGGAGATGTGGGTTCAATCCCTGGGTCGGGAAGATTCCCCTGGAAAAAGAAATGGCAACCCACTCCAGTATTCTTGTCTGGGAAATCCCACGGACAGGGGAGCCTGGTAGGCTACAGTCCATGGGGTCGCAAAGAGTTGGACATGATGAGTGACTAAACAACAACTCTATATGTTTTTATATATCTATAGTGTTCCTGCATGCAGATGGCAACTCTGGCTGCTGTAAGCAACAGAGGCCCAAGATCCCCATGAGCAGTAGCCATTGGTCCTCCAGGAAGCTGCTAATAGCAGGCATGAACAGTACCAGCCTGCAGGCAATGCCCTGGCTATCACCCATTGGTGGTCATTATATAAAGAGTGCTTCTGAAAGATCTCAGCTGTCCTCACTTCCTCTATGAGGAGCCATCCTCGATTCCACCAACATGGTGGCGCCCCTTCCGAGGGGACACCATGCCCTGTTTAACCGCAGTAGTCTCCAAGCTAGCCCTGCCCGTTCAGCTTGCCATTCAGCCAGACTGCAAAATAACAATCGCGCCGAGGCACCATCTGCTGCATCCAGGTGTGTGTGCTCTGTGGCTCTGCTGAGCTTGCTGAGTAAGGAGGGGGAGGGGAGTTAGTGTCTCAGCTCCTGTTGGGCTTCCATCGTCCAAAGTGCCTTTGAAGTGGCTGGGGAGTGGAGTTTGCTGCCAGGCACCCGGTGCCATCACGTGCCATTTGGGGAGATGGCGAGCGGCCTATGTCTGTTTGTGCCTGGGACAAACACCACATTTCTACCTGACATAACTCCATCCAGGTGAGTTCAGACCTGGCTGAGGGCTGGCTGTGTCCTCTCCTGGCGAAAGGAGCTCTGTGCCCAGAAAGTCCCAGACCCAGGCAAAATACCCTTTCCTTTAGGTTTGGTGCCTTCATGGACATTCCCACCTAGGCAACCAGAAGGGGTAAGAGTGAACATCTGGCCAACTGTAGAAACCATTCAAGAGTCAATGGTCTGCAAGGTTCTCAGGCTGGCTCTCTTCTTCCGATTTTCTTTAAAGAAACGTGTCTGAACCAGCAGATGCTGCGCGGGGAGGAAGTATGAAATTCCATAAAACCTGCCTGGGTCTTTATTTTTAAATGGCAAAGATAGGCATTCCATAAACCATGTTGTTTTTAAAGAAAGGAAGTCTAGATGGCCCACCAGACATTTCAGATGGAAAAGAAATGATGAAAAACAGAGATTAAAGTACATAAAAATAAACTTTTGGGCTTATTTGGTTAATATAGTTTGAGGCAACCAGCAGCAGGTTCAAAATTTCCCAGACAGCTTATTAAAAAGTCACATGAATTTTGCCCTGTACTCCACGATAGATCTGTAGTTTTCATATTAAAAAAATTAATGTTACCAACAGTTTAACACAAGGAGGAAGAGGAGCCTCCCTTACCTGTTTCTAACTATGTAACTGGCAAGATGTTCTACTTGAGTATATCTCTGGGTTTTTGGAAATCTGGCCCCTAGTGCAGACAACCGGCATGGCACCTGGGAGCTGGCATTCAGGCAATTTCTCTTCTCCGTTTGGGCACTGCTGTGTTTTGAGAATCCAGACTTATTCACAAATCTTGCATTAAAACAACTCTTCAGAAAAATGTATGTATGTGCGAGGACTCACACACACACACACACACATACACACACACACACACACACACACACACATCCCATGCTGCTTGCTACAAATGATATCCGTGCCCAGGTAAAAAGCCTGCCAATAAATGACATTGCAGCAGCTTTTGAGTTAAGGATAAGGGAGCTCAAACCAAACAGGCCATATTGATCTCAGATCACACCTAATTACAGAATTGCCATCATCCTGTCTCCTGGTATTGTCACTGCCTTTACCTCTTGTCATTTTTTTTCTGGTGCCTTCTATTCAATCTGACTGCTCCTACAATACCATTTTCGAAGCCCTCAGCTTTCCAACAAACACCTCTCCCTTGGGTTCTTCACTGTTCCCAGCAACCCATTCGTGAGCCTGGTCCTGGCTTCTCAGTCCCCAACCTCTCTCGGTCCCCCAGTGTCACATCCCTCCTGCGCTCTCTTGGTCCAGGGTTCCCCACGGTCGGACAACTCTCTCCTCACTTGAACTTAAGCTGGGTAGAATCTTGGCCCACCACCACCATCTTCAGATCCTCTTCCTATGGGGAGCATTTGAGAAATGACTTTGAAGGGGCAGTGAAAGTTCTTGCTGTCTTATATACAAACCAGCGAAAATACAGAAGGATTGGCTCTCACTGGGCAAGTGCCCAGAGGTGTAGAAAGCAGATAACAACTACCTTCTTCACTGGCAATGCACCCAGCGCTTTCCCTGTGGTTAATAAATGCTGGTCCAGGCCGTGAAGAGAGTGAAAGTGTTATAAGAAGAAAGGAGGAGAGTTCTTTTCAAATGCTATGAAGAGATGTTCAGACACTTGAAGATTTAATTATTCACCTCTCTTAAGATGCACTTTCTCCAGGAACTATGTTATTGACTGGCAGCTGGATGCATATAAACAAATGCCTTAGATTGGCAGTATGCTTAAAAAAGTTAAAGTAAGACTTTTAACATGGAAATTATTCTTCTAGAACACTATTTTGAATGAACGCTCTCCTATTACTTCAAAGATTGAAAGTAATAGGAGAGTATTCACATTCAATGATTTCCTTGTGCAGTATTTAATACAGTGAAAAACTGGAAACAACTTAATGTTCCTCATTTAGGAGATAAGTTAAATAAATTAGGATGCATTCATATTGTGGAATATTATGCAGTCATTAAGAAGAACGAAGGAGTTAAGTAAGCCAGACAAAGAAAGACAAATATGATATCACTTACATGTGAAATCTTAAAAAAAAAAAGATACAAATCAACTTATTTAGAAAACAGAACTAGACTTGCAGACATAGAAAACAAACTGACAACGACCAAGGGGAGAAGGGATAAATTAGGAGACTGGAATTAATACACACACTACTGCGTGTGAAATGACAGCCAACAAGGGCCCTACAGCACAGGGAACTCTACTGAATATTTTCTAATAGCCTGAAAAAACCTGAAAAAGAATATATATGTGTGTGTAGACTGCCGGGAGAAATGTCAGTAACCCCAGATACGCAGATGACACCACCCTTATGGCAGAAAGTGAAGAGGAGCTAAAAAGCCTCTTGATGAAAGTGAAAGAGGAGAGTGAAAAAGTTGGCTTAAAGCTCAACATTCAGAAAACGAAGATCATGGCATCCGATCCCATCACTTCATGGGGAATAGATGGGGAAACAATGGAAACAGTGTCAGACTTTATTTTTTGGGGCTCCAAAATCACTGCAGATGGTGATTGCAGCCATGAAATTAAAAGACACTTACTCATTGGAAGAAAAGTTATGACCAACCTAGATAGCATATTCAAAAGCAGAGACATTACTTTGCCGACTAAGGTCCGTCTAGTCAAGGCTATGGTTTTTCCAGTGGTCATGTATGGATGTGAGAGTTGGACTGTGAAGAAGGCTGAGCGCTGAAGAACTGATGCGTTTGAACTGTGGTGTTGGCGAAGACTCTTGAGAGTCCCTTGGACTGCAAGGAGATCCAACCAGTCCATTCTGAAGGAGATCAGCCCTGGGATTTCTTTGGAAGGAATGCTGCTAAAGCTGAAACTCCAGTACTTTGGCCACCTCATGCGAAGAGTTGACTCATTGGAAAAGACTCTGATGCTGGGGGGGATTGGGGGCAGGAGGAGAAGGGGACGACAGAGGATGAGATGGCTGGATGGCATCACTGACTCGATGGATGTGAGTCTGAGTGAACTCCAGGAGTTGGTGATGGACAGGGAGGCCTGACGTGCTGCGATTCATGGGGTCACAAAGAGTCGGACACGACTGAGCGACTGACATGAACTGAACTGATACTGAATCACTGTGCTGTACATGTGAAATTAACAGGATATTGTAAAGCAACTATATTCAATAAAATAAAATAAAAAGACAACCCAGAAAAAAATAAGATATACTGGTAAGAGAAAAAGGCAGAGAAATACGTATTATATGATATGAGACATGAGATATTCTACAGATAGACTATATGTGAATATATGTACATTATATATGTGTAAACATACATCCAGTGCTATCTATATGGGGGTTTTTTGCAAACTAGAGAAGTCATCTTTCTTCTAAGTACTTTACTTCCTTTTATTAGAGAAAACATCATAATAAATTTTAAAATCTAAATAGAAAGATGCATTTTCCTTTCAAGATCCTCTGGGAAGTGACATCAGAAATGAGGGTCATGGCTCCAGCAGAGCTTAACTGAGCAAAGCTGAACCAACCAGAACCCCAGGCGGGTTTTTGGCTGCCATCTCTCAGATAAAGGTGACCATCCATCAGAGGGATGGCCTGCTCTGTTGAGCGGATGAAGAATCCACTTCTCCTGTTCCAAGGAGGGAGGCCCAGGGTGGTCCCTAGATCAGAACACAGTCTAACCACTGACTCTTCATCTCTAAAACTGCACAGAAACTCTAGAAATTGCAAGATCTTAGACTACATCTTAAAATGTTCAATTACCTTTAGAATACTAAAATCACTTTGGAAGAACTTGGACAAATACATTCTAGAAGACTTCCAACTACATTAAAACAAAACAAAAAAAAATCATATTAGTTCTATATTAAATCAAAAGCATTGTAACCATAAACACCTCATTCCTCAAGCATGTATTGTGATTTAAAAGTTTACCTTTAAAGGGATGTAAGTTCGAAAAAAATAAACATTTGGTCCCAAATCCCACTAATTGCTTCTGCTGCTGCTGCTGCTGCTAAGTCGCTTCAGTCGTGTCCGACTCTGTGTGACCCCATAGATGGCAGCCCACCAGGCTCCGCCGTCCCTGGGATTCTCCAGGCAAGAACACTGGAGTGGGTTGCCATTTCCTTCTCCAATGCATGAAAGTGAAAAGTGAAAGTGAAGTCACTCAGTCTAGTCTGGGTTAAAAAAGGAAAAAAAGATGCCTTTGTTTTTAAAGCTCTGAACATTTCAAAAGGTAGTTTGTGTTGTTGAGCTTCATACCATCTTTCCTTAGGAAAGTCACCTTGTAGGTTTTAAAGACTCATAATTCATAAACCATCTCACAGAGTGTTCATTTTCTCCCTCCTCTCACACTTACGGTGTCTGAGATCCGCTTGCAAAACCAGTATTCATTAACTGCCCTTAAGAAAAAGGCCATGGGGACACGTTTCAATATTTATCAGCCTTTGCTGTTAGAACATCTCGTCACCCCGTGTCCTTCATGCTGGCCCCAAACAGATTTTCTCTCCTTCTGGCCTCACCAGAGCTGCAGAGCAAGAGCCCCATGCTTCCTGTGGGTAGTCTTTCATATACTACTTGAAAATCACTTCTAAGTCCCCTGTGCCCCTCCTCCTAGGAAAAGAAACCCTCCATTATAAAAGAGAACGTGGATCTAGGTTAAGTTTTCTGAGTATCCTCAAAAGCCAAAGATGGAAAGAGTAAACTGTCTCCACGCTGCATGATACAAAGAAGAAGCATCTGTCGTGTCCGCCTGGATGAACAGAACTGCATGTTCTCTTGGACACACTGTCCCTGTACATCCCAAAGGACGTTCTACATATGCATCCCTTGGGGTCTATCAATATTGATGCTGTATTTATGAAACGAGTCATCATCGCCCAAAGTCTCTCTCTTCCTCCTAGTCTGCCAGGCTTAAATGCTTCTGTGTGGAGTTCTCAGAAATCAGTGTGTCTAACACTCTCCTTGCACTCGGCAGGTGTCCATTCCTGCCACGCAGAGGCCTGCAGGAGGTAAAAGACTGCCATCAGGCCTTTTCCACACAAAAACCTTGCCCCTCCCCACCTAAATGACCTTCCAGTTCTGCAGACATGGGCCCAGAGAAAGCCGTGTTCAACATCTGGGTACAAACAACCCCACTGCTCGGACAATGAAGTGGTATTTCCCCCAGGATGGAAGCACGTGCTCAGGAGAATAAACAGACCTCTGAATGCTATCTGTAACAGCTCCATCTGCTGGTTCCCAGATAATGTTACAGATCTGACAGGTGGACATCGATCACATTGATCCAATAATAAACAGTGCATTATAATAGGAGTCTTGTCATTTTTCTTCTGAATTCATCCAGAACTGTTCCTGCCGCAGACACCAGCCAGTGTACACATGGGATGCTAAAACAGAGCAGAAGGACTGCTTTGGAAGACAATCCAGCTCAACAGAGAACTCTCCAGAACAATGGAGATGACAAAGAGGCAGGGCAGGGCTGCCTTCTTCATGGTGTCAAACAGCAGGGCCTCCTAGTCTCTTCCTCGGATTTTCCTTCCCCAAGATGGAAACAGTGAGACCTGCAAGTCAGGTCCAAGTGATGGTAAAGGGATTACAGTAATGAGTTTGTACTTGGTGAGCTGTGAGCTCCTAAAAGTCATAAGTCATATAAAGATCAAGGTATTGTAATTACATCTTAATATTCACTGGCAGTTATTAGAAAGGTCTAAAATCTCCCATTAATTCAGTGAGAATTAAATGTCTATCAGAGACATACAGGTAGGTGCTATGATATTTTAAAAAATTGTAAGGATGAGAAAAAAAAATGACACAGTGCAAGTAGGCAGAGTTCAAATACATAAAATCTACCAGCACATACATGCCCATTTTCCCAATGGGATTGCTATTTCACATATTTACTTTCATCCATTTCCAAGTCATATGCTTTGAATCCCCACCACACCCAAGTCCACACTCCTTATACTCAGAGGCAGGTGCTAGATCTAAACTCTGGCATCACTTGGGCAGGGTTTGGAGCTTCGGGAATCCCATGAGCCTCAGCAATCCCACCCTAAACCCATCCAAAGTGTTAGTTAAATCCTGGCTTTTCCCAAAAGTGTATATATATATATATATATATATATATATATATATATATATATACTTGAAAATCACTTCTAAGTTCCCTATGCCCCTCCTCCTAGGAAAAGAAACCCTCCATTATAAAAGAGAACGTGGATCTAGGTTAAGTTTTCTGAGTATCCTCAAAAGCCAAAGATGGAAAGAGTAACCTATCTCCACCCTGCATCATACAAAGAAGAAGCATCTGTCGTGTCCGCCTGGATGGACAGAACTGCATGTTCTCCTGGACACACTGTCCCTGTACATCCCAAGGGACATTCTACATATATATATATATATATATATATATATATATATATATATATATGGTGAAATACCAGCCCCTGGTACTTCAAAATGTGACCATATTTGGGGTAGGGTCTTCATAGAGGTAATCAAGCTAAAATGAGGTCATTAGGGTGGGTCCTAATCCAATGTGACTGGTGTTCTTATAACAGGGGGAAATTGGGAAACAGGGACAGACACACACATAGGGAACACAATGAGAAGAGACACCAGGAGAAGACAGCCACTCACAAGTGAAGGAGTGAGCCGAGGACAGGTCCTTGCCTCTCAGGTCTCGCTTGGAACCAATTCTGCTGACACCTTGATTTTAGCCTTCTGGTCTCCAGACTGTGAGACAACAAATGTCTACTGTTTAAATCTCTCAGTTTGCGGTACATTTTCCTGCAGCCCTAGCTAACTAACACACAAAGAAATCACACAGTCTAAGTAAAATCAAGGAGCTTGTTAATTGATGGAGTGATTGATTAGCTGATTGAATAACTTTAGAAGAAATGAAGTGTCTGCCCCCTCCAAAGGGCAGCACGGTCATGTCATTTCCTCTGAAGCGAAAACCTCACGATGTAAAAAGTGCATATGCAAACAATTTTAAACCTTAAGCCCAACAAGATTTATAAATTCTCAGATGATCTTCAAGTTGACAAGAGAAAAGAGGAAAACTTTTCCCTCATTGCCAAGTCCTTTATCAAATTCACTCCCATGATGCTGCCCATTGAAATTGAAAACTGTCAAAGAATCGTAGATTTATGATGAGTTGCTTCTTTCCTCAACAGCAACATCAGCACCGGTTAAAATTTGACAGCTGTGATCTAGATGACACTGTTGTGATTGGGACTGAATGTAATTTGGTCTCCCTCCACGGCTGTAATTGCTCAGACCTTATCGCTCACTTTATGGTGATATCAGCCATGATACCTTTTGTCCCCAAAAGATCACCCAAAGAGCGAAACTCACCAGGATCAGATAAGCATTAACTTCTCCAAGAAAACCCTAGAGGGCTCAAAAGGAAACCTGTGATTCAGCCAACGGATTGCCCGTCACCTATGGAAAGATACTCAGGATGGGGAAGTTGTCACCTAGCATGATTTTCCATCTTCCTTCTCCTATTCCTACCATGGTAACATGTCAGGAAGCTGGTGATTATGAATCCAGAATAATTTGGGGAAATGCCAGTTCAGTCACTGTGTGTGTCTTGTTCTAGATGGTTTGCTCCCAGTACAGCAGTGAGGCCATATGCCTTCCAGGGAAACCAAAGCCAGTTGTTTTTTCTCTCTGTTTTATAAGTCCAAGCAATGTGCCCCCCCCTTAACCTTCCTTCCATAGTAGAGACCTCTCAGAAGCCCCAGGAGGGATACAGGAGAAAGGTGAGCATGAAGGCATTGCAAGGAAATGAAGAGTTAACCTGGCTTCCCAGGTGGTGCTAGTGGTAAAGAACCCACCTGTCAATGCAGGAGACATGAGAGACATGGGTTCAATCCCTGGGTCGGGAAGATCCCCTGGGGGAGGGAATGGCTACCCACTCCAGTATTCTTGCCCCATGAACAGAGGAGCCTGGTGGGCTACAGTCCATAGGGTCGCAAAGAGTCAGACACAAATAAAGTGACTTAGCATGCACAAAGAGTTAACCCACAGAGCACCCACTGTGATGAGGGCCAACCACCATACCTACCAGCCTGGCCCCTCCTAACCACAAGACTCAACCCAGACCTTCTGCTGCCTAGTGGCTTCCCGTCCAAAAGAGAGAGATCCCAGGAGAAAAACCCTCCAACCAGAAACCAAAGAATTAGACTTAACTCACATTTAAAATGCAATACCTCCCTCAGATCAGTTCAGTTCAGTCGCTCAGTCATGTCTGACTCTTTGTGACCCCATAAACCACAGCACACAAGGCCTCCCTGTTCATCACCAACTCCTCACTCAAACCCATGTTCATTGTGTCGGTGATGCCATCCAACCATCTCATCCTCTGTCAACCCCTTCTCCTCTTGCCCTCAGTCTTTCCCATCATCAGGGTCTTTTCAAACGAGTCAGCTCTTCGCATCAGGTGGCCAAAGTATTGGAGTTTCAGCTTCAACGTCAGTCCCTCCAATGAACATCCAGGACTCACCTACTTTAGGATGGACTGGTTGGATCTCCTTGCAGTCCAAGGGACTCTCAAGAGTCTTCTCCAACACCACAATTCAAAAGGATCAGTTCTTCAGCACTCAGCTTTCTTTATAGTCCAACTCTCACATCCATACATGACTACTGGAAAAACCATAGCCTTGACTAGACGGACTTTTGTTGACAAAGTAATCTCTCTGCTTTTTAATATGCTGTCTAGGTTGGTCATTGGAGAAGGCAATGGCACCCCACTCCAGTACTCTTGCCTGGAGAATCCCATGGACGGAGGAGCCTGGTAGGCTGCAGTCCATGGGGTCGCTAACAGTCGGACACGACTGAGTGACGTCACTTTCACTTTTCACTTTCAATGCATTGGAGAAGGAAATGGCAACCCTCTTCACGGACACGACTGAAGTGACTTAGCAGCAGTAGCAGCAGGTTGGTCATAACTTTCCTTCCAAAGAGTAAGTGTCTTTTAATTTCAAGGCTGAAATCACCATCTGTAGGGATTTTGGAGCCCAGAAAAATAAAGTTAGCCACTGTTTCCACTGTTTCCCCATCTATTTGCCATAAAGTGATGGGACGGGATGCCATGATCTTAGTTTTCTGAATGTTGAGCTTTAAGCCAACTTTTTCACTCTCCTCTTTCACTTTTATCAAGAGGCTCTTTAGTTCTTCACTTTCTGCCATAAGGGTGGTGTCATCTGCATATCTGAGGTTATTGATATTTCTCCCAGCAATCTTGATTCCAGCTTGTGCTTCATCCAGCCCAGCGTTTTTCACCTTTTACTGGAATGCAATTGAACCCATGTGTGTCCATTGTTTATTTAGTTCTGAATGCCACCAATAGAATGGGCCAAGAATCAAAGAGAAAAAAAACATACAAGAGGGGGGGAAATAAATGAAAAGGGAATGAGGAGGAAAAAAATAAGGAACTTCTCTTCTGGGTAAGGAAACATTTTGGTGACAAAATGTTGTGTCATGACCTTATGGTCAAGAACATGGCTTCTGGGATCAGATAGACTTGCAGTGGAATCTCAAATATTCTATAACAAGAGCAAATTATAATGATGGTAACGGAAGCAAGAAGGTACCAGGCGTCTACCAACACACCAAGCACTAGCAGATCCCCTTTACAAACACGGTCTCAGCTCATCCTCATGACATACTCAGAATAGTTCTATTATGAGCTCCATTTTACATAGCCAGGAGATGAGGTCCCAAGAGGCTGAGTAATCTGTGGAGGTCATAAGAAAGAGGGGAGACTCAGGCCAGGCACTCTGACTCCAGGGTCTCTGTGTTTCCAGCCTCCTTAAACACGTTTCCTTATATTTAAAATTAAGGTAAAAAGTGGTGCTCCCTAACTGACATGGTTAGTTTGAGAATTAAATCAAACAATACAGATAAAGGACCTTAGCACACTGCCAGGGACATAGCAAATGTTCAATAAAATATATGCTATTATGTTCCAAACCCCTACACTAACCAGATATTAAATACTTAACTATTCACAATGAGCCAAAATTACAGTAGATTTCTACTTCATAGTTCTCATCATTCTCTTTTAAGTATTAACCCACTCTTAAGAATAGCTTTCCCCAAATTTGCATGGCTTTTGGTATCCAATATCCATATTGGGAAAGAAGGCAACCAGGTGGCCTTAAAAATGCCCCCTGGCCTCCTAATTCGATCAGAAGATCAATACAGAGATCAACATTGTTCCAAAGTACACTGAAAGGCTAGGTTTACTCTAGGATGATGATAGAATTAGAGATCTGTGTAGTCAGTCCACACAGGCCCTCCAAATTCAAACCAAGTTCCTGGATCTTCCTCCCACCTACAAACAACTGGATAATTTTATGGGCTTCAAACAGCTGTATCCTGGTCACATGTATTTCTCTTATCAGAAGTGTATCTGATGTCCAGTTCAAAAGTCCAAGCTATAACGATGAGTATTTACCAGGAGCACCAAAGAATTGATGCTTTTGAACTATGGTGCTGGAGAGAACTCTTGACAGTCCCTTTGGACTGCAAGGAGGTCAAACTAGTCAATCCTAAAGAAAATCAGTCTTGAATATGCATTGGAAGGACTGATGCTGAAGCTGAAACTCCAATACTTTGGTCACCTGATGCAAAGAGCCGACTCACTGGAAAAGACCCTTATGCTGGGAAAGATTGAGGGCAGGAGGAGAAGGGGACGACAGAGGATGAGATGGTTAGATGGCATCACTGATTCAATGGACATGAGTTTGAGCAATCTCCAGGAGACAGTGAAGAACAGGGAAGCCTGGTGTGCTGCAGTCCATGGGGTCGCAAAGAGTCAGACACGACTTAGCGTCTGAACAACAATAACATTTACCAGGAATGCCACAGTGAGAGGCCAGGTTGTTGCTAAGAAACAGGAAAGGCAAGATTTGTAGAGGTGGACACAGCATTGCGTAGCATCACATGGCTGCAGCTACTCAGAAACTTAGCTCAAGATTTTTCACAAACACTCCTAGATCTTGGGGAGCAACTGCCAACATCAGTTAATCAGAGGATGTGATGGGTGATCTTGTGTCCACTTGACTGGGCCATGAAATCCAGATATGTGGCCAAACATCATTCTGGATGTTTCCGGGAGGGTGCTTTTAAATGAGATGAACACTAAAACAGCAGAATCTGGGTAAAACAGATTGCACTCCATAGCATGGGTGGCCCTTATCCAATCAGCTGAAGATCTGAACAGAATGAAAGCTGTGTCTCCCTGTCATGAAACAAGAAGGACTTTTCCAGCCTGACAGTCTTCAGATGTGAACTGCAGCATCACCTCTTCCTAGGTCAACACCGGCCAGCCCACCCTGCCAGCCTCTATAACCACATGAGGAATTCCTTGAAAATGAATCTCTTACCTTTTATTTTAATGGTGATACATTTAATTGAGGTACATTCAATATATTAGTTGCTTTTACCTTGTGACATGTTTGGACTTCCAGGAAATGTAGAACTGGAGCTTTTCTTTGGTGGTGATGAACCATTCATTGTTAATCAGAAATATACATAGATGTCTTCCATGATAACTTGGGTTGCCCAAAGGTTCATGATCTCCCCCAAGTTTCTCAGAGTTTTCTCTGTCTGATTTTTCCCTCAGACATTCTAGTGCATCACTGTGCACTGTACAATCTGGATAACTTGAGCATCAAAAGAATAGTGTTAATTGCTTATAACATATTACAATGTTAACTCCATAAGTCCATAATGGGGGCTGAGGGAAAGGAAACTCTTCTTTACAGAAAAATGCCAACAAGTACATGTAGAAGGAGAAATAGAACTCACGCAACAGACTGTAAAAACCACTGGATGAAAAGTTATTGAGGATTATGAGAAATGTTTACACAGTGACAAAGAGTTTTGAAACAATGCCAAAGTATCACTCACCACTGATTACTTACTAATCGCTTGTCAGTTCACATGGAACAATACAGTGATCACCACCTTAACCAAGTGATCAAACTCAGTTTCACTAATATAGGGACATGATTTGCTTCGTAATGAGAGGCAGTGTGACAGACCACCCACACGGCATCCCCAACCGTAAATGTGAATCGTGGACCTAACCCAGACTCTAGATCTAACATCCAGTTTGTGGCTGTTCAAGGGACAGAGGAACAAAGGAAAGGACACCAGGAGAAAATAGCCTGGCAAATCCAGGATGGGGGAGGCAGATTCTACAAGTCATCTGGGTTCTCAAAAGTCAAAACTGGAACGGAGGGAAAGAAGGGCAACAGTGAAGACTGTTGTAAATTAAAAGAATGAGAATATAAAAAACTAAAATTACAAATATCAAATGCAGCATGTGAACATTAAATAGGTCCTGGTTCAGGGGGGATAAAATGAACTGGCTATAAAAATACACTTTGTTTTGGGTGAAATTTGAATAAGGAAGACATATCAGATAAATTATGGAATCACTGCTAATTTTCTAAAGCCCAGTAATGATATTGTGATTATGTTGAAGGATGTCTTTTCTTACAAGATATATACTGAAATGTCTAATGGAGAAGTATCATGGTGTCTACAACCTTCATTCCAAATAGTTCTACAAGAAGAAAATGCATTTATATAGAGTGATGAGCTTAAGTGGCAAAATGTAAATTATTGTTGAATCCAAGTAGAGGGTATACAAAGGTTCACTCTATTATTCTTTCAATGTTGTGTGTGTGTGTGTGTGTGTGTGTGTGTGTGTGTGTGAAAACACTCAGAATAAAAGTTGGGAAAGTTAAAAAAGAACAACTCTGAGGATCACTGATCTTGCGCAGATTCCATCCTCTCCTACCTTCTTGCCCCAATGAAAAAGGAGACACATTTGATTTTTTGAATGGCTTTTTTGAGATGTAGTTTCACATACCACACAATTCAGCCAATTTAATGTGCACAATCCAATGATTTTTAGTTATATTCACTGAGTTGTCTGACCAACACCCCCATCATTCATAGAACATTTTCATTACCCCCCCAAGAACCCACCCTTATCTATCACCCCATCACCCCAGTCTCATGCTGCCCCACCCCAGCCTTAGGCAGCCACTAGTTTAGCTTCTATCTAGGTGAATTTGACTCTTACTTTTTGAGGATCTGATACATGGTATCCAACATCTTGGCTGCTTCCAGTGCTTTAACACAAGGGTCTATATCCACTGTGTTTGCTCATGCTTGGTTCTGTATAGGACATGAGGGGGAGTTGGTATCATTTTCAGCCTCTGATGGCCCAAGAACCTCATCAGACCATGACTTCTGGCTCTACAGAGGGAAGTTCCTGAGGGAAAGAAACGGGTCTGCCTTCAGATAAAGTGGACTGGGATTTCATGTCAGAGGAACTCAGCTGATGCTTTCTCTGGCTGAGGATCCACCTGCCATCTCCTGCACACCCTATTTTGCACAATGATGATATTGGCAAATGCACCAAACTTCCTGATAGCCCCCTATTGTCAGGGGTGGTGGACATGGACTTTCTTCCGAGTCCATCTCAGCTCTCACCTTCGTGGAGCTACCCTGCTCACCATGCAGGATGCCGACATAAGGTACAGAGAAGACACCTGCCTTCCTAGACTGTCTATACTTGGTAGCAGACGAAGCAGCTGTAAGGGGCAAGGAACTCTCTCTGAGGGAGCCACTGTGTAGTTCTTCTCAAGACAATGCAATTATATCCTTCCTGGCTGGGTTCAAAGCACTATAAGGTTTTTGCTTTGGTTGATTTTCACTTGTAAGCACCAGAAACTGCTCATTCCCAGAGCATCATCTTGCAGCTGATGATGCCTTTGGGGAACACTGTAGAGGAAGGTTTTTTCCCGTGAATAAGTCCATGAATTCTGAGTCCGTGGGTAGAACAGGAATGTCTCTGAAGTAGTAACAACATAAAAACACAGTGGAACTAAGAAGACACTGCTTGAAATCTGTTTAGGGCTGAGGACAATTAAGTCTGCCAAGTTCAGCACTGGGTTGCTAGTTAAGCCCAAGGAGAGAATGCATGGTTTACCTCAACAGTTGTATTTATTACAACCCTGCTCCCCACTGCATTTCCTTTGTAATGGATTTTTATTATCAATTGCCTAGTTCATGCCCCAGTACATGTGCTATTTTTAATGAGTTTTTCCCCAAAAGGGAATCATATAAAGACTGATGTGACTCTGCTTCATGTCTCTTAGTTTTCCACCCGAGGCCACCAAACACTGGCTTTCCAAGCTCATTGTCTGTGTCCCTGTTCACTACATAGCGGTTATCAGGAAGAAGGACAGGGAAAAAACACACAAGCCTCTTGTTAAACAAAGATGCCCCTTCTGTGAAGACTACAGACATGAAGGTCTGTCTTCAAACCCCCTCATCCAGTTTCGGGTGTGAAGCAGTATTTTCACCCAAAGAAATGATTTACCAGGATCACAGAGTTTACACTGGGAGGTGACATAAACCCAAAAATACACTCTAGATTTTGTTTTGAACCATAAAGACTTAAAATCCAAGAAAAAAAAAAAAAAGAAATGGAGCAGTAATTTTCCAAGATTAACAACTCCTGCAGGCTTGAGTGAAGCCCCAGAGTTCTCTGTGGTAACTAAAGGTTTCTGGGAGCTCATGGTAAGGCCCAGAGGAGCCAGTGTGGAGAGGCTTTGTAGTGGTTAGTACTGAAGGTTAAGAGGTTCATTTCATAGCTCTTCTTTGCACCTGTTGCATGGGTTCCTCCCGCTCCTTCACCCCACATCGCTTCTCCCCTTCTCTCCCACCCCTGTCAACAGCATCATTTTTCTACCCTTAACTGCCACTAAGGACAGTTATCCAGTGAACACGGACCCAAGGTAACTTGTAATAGTGAAGTCAAATGCTTATGTTTTTCCCTGCAGTAGGGCAACATTTTTCATCTCTGATTTTCCTTGGCCAAATGGAGGATGTCATTCAGGGAACCCCAGGTGTTTTGAAGATGAAAAGGAAGGTAGGGGGCCCAGTGCAGTGCTTATTAACCACAGAGAGAATTTGGTTCCCTTCAAGAAATAGCAAAGTAATGGCACAGGAGAGATGATGACTCTTAATGAATTCATGTGAGTAAAGTGTGAGGTGACCAGTTTGGGGACGTGCAGTCCAGAGGCCACCTTCTG
This sequence comes from Budorcas taxicolor, assembly GCF_023091745.1. Lineage (NCBI taxonomy): Eukaryota > Metazoa > Chordata > Mammalia > Artiodactyla > Bovidae > Budorcas > Budorcas taxicolor. The sequence goes on along the minus strand of NC_068922.1, from coordinate 40,607,687 downwards.
GAGGAGAAAAACGAGACAATTGTTTTCTATTACTGCACCGTATTGACCTCCCTTTTCGGAATCACACGGGGCCACTCTGATTTCATGTCCAATGCAGAATTGCCTCTGTCTGAGTGCTTCAGCTGCCGCTTAATTTAAATAAGGTGGCTGATATGTGACACTGCAGTCCAGAGTCAGGCTTGAGGCAGGACTAATCTTAGGTGCTCCTTCAGTCAGTGGACTGTTCCACTTCCATCTCTGCCTCCTCCTCAGAAACATCCTGCCTAGGGGGTCAGGAGACCCCACCCCCACCCCAAAATCCCACCACCTTGCAGGGCCCGAACATCTTCAGCTTTCAAACACCACCTCTCCTGTTCAGACTAAAGTTCCACCGGAGGTATCAACCGTCTGGAAAATAAAAAAGCCTCCCAGGCCAGATTGAAAAAAAAAAAAGGAGCGGAAAAGCTACAGAAATCAACTCCAGAGGCGGCGTCTAACCCTGGACAGGTGGCACCTTGGCACCAACGCATTGCAATCACTTTCTTCCTGAGCTGCAGGGCTGAACCTCTCTCCCAGAAAGACCTACACCCCTCAATCTGGAGCGGGGAGTGCGCTGGGGGGAGGAGCCAGGAGCCTGGGGCTAGAGGTCTATGACCTCCCGCCGAGCCGCGCTATCGGCCTTGGATCGGCTATCTAGTGTAAACGCGGTTTCACACATGAATAACGTGCCACATCTGGCCCTGCGGTTTTATGGCGTCTTAGCGACCGAGCAATTTATAGATGGCGACCTTGTTAGGCAGCAGCCCGGGCTCGCCTGGAGCTGAGGGGTCCGAGACCACGCTGGGGACGGAGGAGGGGCGAGGGAGAGGCGAGGCCTGGGGTCTCAGGTCTCCGGCTCCTAGGGGCCCTCCAGAGAGGGACCACCCGCCTGTTTGGGGATGGGGGTCGCAGCAAGGTGGCAGCCCCCCTCCTTCCAAGCCGGCCATGTGGCAGCTGAAAGAGCCATCGAAGCCCAAGTGTGTTTGCGCTCATACCCAATTTATTACCGCTGAACATATGGCCAATATTTTGACTCACGTCAGTCGGGCAAGGAAAACAAACAGAGCGCGCGGCGCTGGGGAGCGGCCCCCTCCGCTGGGGCTGCGCGGCGGCCGCGGGGCCGGAGCCCGGAGGGTGGGGCCACCGGGCCGGGAGCCGGAGCCGGGAGGGGGAGCGCTCGCCGCGCCAGTGCCCGTGCGCCCGCGGCTCTGCAGCAGCCCGCGGCTCGGGATAAAGAGCGGCCGGGGATCCGCGTGCTCCGCTGGCCGGGGCTCCGGGCGCAGCTCCAGGTGAGCCTCCCGCTCGCGCGTGGTCCGGGGTGGTCGAGATCTCAGGGTGCGCTGCTGCGCGAGGAGTCGTACCGGAGCTCGGCGTCGCCCCCACCCACCGCCCCCAGCTGTCGCGCCAGCAGCCAGCGCGGGCCTCTGCCGCCGCCGGGGACCCGAACGCCTCGGGGCCGGGACCTTGACGCGCGGGCCCGGGTCGGGGAGAGGGGTCTCGGGGTCCCACGCGCAACTGCCTGAGCGGCCCCCACTCGCGATTCTCGCCTCGGCTCGGGGGTGGGGGGGGGTGTCGGGAAGCAGCAGGTGGCCAAGTGCCGGGCGTCTCGGGTCCTTCGCCGGCTCCGCGGGTCACGAGGGGGGCGCCCGGGGAGAGACCGAGCCCCGCCCGCCGCGCCCCCCGGGAGGGAAAAGTTTTACCTGCCGCCGAGGCCAGGTGTTCCAGCCGCGGCGCACTTTCCAGCCTGCCGGGGAGCGGGACCTCCGGAGGCCCGCAGGTGCGGGCGCCGGGGAACGCCGGGAGGAGCGGCGCGGCGGGGTTCGGAGCCCCGCCCGGGAGGGCGCGACAGGGGAGGGGCACCGAGGAGGGGGGGTCCCGGGTAGGTGGGGGGGCACTAGATAAAGGCTCGCCAGGAGATTCGGCCGGGCTGTCGCCGCAGCGCCGGGAGTGGGAGGCGGAGCGGGCGCGCCGAGCGCCTCGGGCCCCTCCCCATCGCCGGCTCGGGAGGTTCCCGGGCCGCCCCAGCCCCAGCCGGGAACGGCGCGCCTCTGCCCTACCTTCGCGGGTAAGTCTCCCCGGTATGCGTCGGACCGGGGCTGCTGGCGGAGGCGATGTCCCCCAGGCAATTTGGAGATGGCGCCTCTTGGAGAAAGAGGTGCTCTTCGGGCGGAACTGGGCCACGAGGTGGGGTGGGGGGTGAGGAGGAAAAGGGTGAGGGGCGGGAATCACCATCAGGAAGGACCAGGGATGGGGGACCGAGCTGGGGTCAGTGGGGGTCTTTGCGGAGGCGGCTCCAGCCAGGACTTTGAGGGGTCGCGCCAGGCGCCAGACAGTTCTCGTTTGTGTCAGTAGAGATCGCCAGAGGATCAGAAATGCGCCTCAGTGGACTCTGCTGAGGTCCTGGTCTCCTAGGGGCGCCCCCTCTGCGCCCCCCTCCCCAAACACACACACTGCGAGGAGGCCCTTTGGCGCGCCTCTCGCACCTTCTCGATCTCGGTGGCCCTCGGGGATGGAAAGGGGGCGTGCATCCAGCGGAGATCTGTGGACCTCGGGGGCTCACACTGGTGAAATGAGAGAGCCCCAGGAATCCCTTCTCTCCGGTGCCGGAGGACCCTCGAGAGTTGGTTCCCCGCGTTCCAGGCCGAGCTCGCAGGCTCCGCGCTGGCTGGAAGCGCGGCCTCCCCGCGCCGGCGAGGGCAACAAGGCGCCGAGCCTTCAGCCCAGCTCCAAGTGCCGAGTACTAACCCGTTTGGAGAGGCCGCTGGCTTTTCGAAGTCTTCTGGGAATGATTTTGTCACGTGTTAAGAAGTAAATTCAGATAAGAACGTGCTTTCGGCGTCGTGTTTTCTGGAGAAACCCAAATCTCCTGCATTGAAATCACCCTTATGGGGAGGAAGGTCGAGCTTGGCTGGAAGAACGTTCCTGAAGGCAACACTGACACTGCGTAATCTCGTTGTAACATATTTAATCATTAGAGAAGCGCGAACGAATAGAGCAAAGGGGTGAGCCCGGGGGGACGTGGCGTTTGGTTCCCCAATAAACCGGTGACAATGGATTGGCTGAGACGGGCTCATTTGGCCTAAAGGGGGCTTAGAGCTACGTTTTTTAAAGAAAATATTGGAGGAGGGCCCGTTCCATTTTGCAGCGCGCCCCGAGCCACATTTCCTGTTCAATTTAACATCCATGAAAGTTAAACGGCTTTTCTCGCCTTTTATTTTATTGGATGCATTTTCAAAGATCTCATTAAAGCACATTTATCAAAGTCCTAACATATGTCCGCCGGGTCTTACGCCCACACAATGAGGCTGATTAATAGAAAGAGAAATCCTAAATTCTATTACAGTTTATGTCCTCCGGAAATGTCTTTTTTTTTTTTTTTCTGAGGCAGATAATTGGGAAAGTGATGTGTCTTTCACCTTGTAGAAGGGGGGGTAAGGGGTCATCTCTAGCCGATACCTGCCCCCTGCACCCACGATTAATTGCAGGAGGGATTCCAGGCTCTAGGTCCCAAAGATCAGCTCGTTCTGAGGCTTTATAGAGTTCTTGGGGCTCCAGGAAGAGGTAGGGAGGGGGTTCAGATATAGAATATGAGCCCTGTCTCTGGGCCTAGAAAATTTCTCTGCCCAACATCTTCTTGAAAGGACTACCCTGGAAGGCGCCCTCATTCTTCCCCTCCTGTGGTAAGAGTTAACACAATATAGATCAAAGAAAGAAAAAAACTTCACCTTTGACTTGAACCCAAAGTGGACTCAGATTTCCTTTCCTTCACACTAGTCCCTGCTTTCTGGTCCCTCTGTCTGATGACTGTGGGTCTCTCCTGCTAGAGATTAGCACCTGTCCTGATCTGGCCTCACTGACAGAGCTGTAGTGCCCCCCAACCTCCCATCCCACCCCCTATCCCACACCCCCACCTCCACCCACACACCCCACCCCCACCCACACACCCCCACAGGCTGCAGGGAATTCCAGGGACCTCGCTTCCTTCTCCAGGGGCAGAAGGTGATGCCAGTTGGTGCCAGGACCCAATGCAGATGAGCCTACTTTTCAGTTTTCTGGTTGGGAAATGTCCCGCTTGGGGTTGGTACCCTGGGGCCGTACTCCTGGACTTCTTTCCTCTGGTGGCCAGAGCTGACACCCCTGCTCTCTGCAGCACCCCCCACCCCCAGCCCCATTCCCCCACCTGGAGTGGAAGCCACCACAAGCCACCTTGGAGGAATGCATCTTAAAGCTGGGCATCTTGGTCGCCGGGCTTGGGAACCAGGTTGGAAGGTATTTCCCATCCCCGCTGATTTTGAGTGCACACCATGCTCTGAGTCTCCAACCCGAGCTAAAATAAACCTCACCCCTCCTACAAAACCTTTGTGTCCCCGCAGCTAATCCTGTGAGGGGGGAAGGAAGGTGCCACGCGCTTTGTTTCTGGAGTGAATGAAGACAAACGCTTAGCACCTTGGCGCTAACCAGACAATAATCCACTTGAAGGCTGTTATCTGAGATGGGATGTGCCAGGTGCCAGAGAGATCAGCCACGAACTGTACCAGAGAGTTTCTTTCAACGTCTTTTCATTCCAAAAAAAGAAAAGTCAAATTAGTATTTTCAAATAATGGGAAAGACCTTGTATTTTAAATGACTGGACGGGCTTTTGTGGACTGGGGAGGGCAAGGGGTGCAGCCTGGAGCTTCAAGGCTTTGGGGTCCTCAACGTAGCCCTCCCTTTTTAGAGTAGGACTTTAAGGTACCCCCCACCCTGGACTTTTTCTGCCCTGAACTCCTCTGGAGGAGGCACCTACCCAACAAGCTCTCACCAGCCTGTAAAGGGTAGGAGGAGCGCAGAGCACCTCCCAAGAGACCTTCAAGCCAAGAGGCCTTCGGGGAGAGGGAAGCACGCGGAGTGGGGGCACTGGGTGCTGCCCCACCCCCTCGCCCAGGCACACCAAGCCAAGCTCCCACACATGGGTGTGACCAGGTCTCACCTCACTTTCCCAAAGGACCTTCCCGTCTTGGTTTGCGGCTGTTCAGAGCGCACCCCTCCCCCAATAGGGGGCGTCCAGCCGTGCACAGTATGAGCGCAAGGCGCTAGAGGTCAGGGCGCTCCAGGGCGACCCCCCGAGCTCGGCAGCTCAGAAAAGACGCTCGTGTTTGAGCTACCTGGGAAAGTAAACAGGTAAACACTGGGCCGACTTGGAGGACTACTTGTCCTGGAGTGGGGACACTTAGCCTGTGTACATTGGCCTCCCGCCTGGGCCTCCAGTGGTGGTTCAGCTCCCCACGCGCCCTCTGCAGCGCCTGCCCCTCCATCCCTCCGACACCGGAGCTGAGCAGCCTGAGAAGTCTCCTAAGAAGATGCCTTCCAGCCTGCAGGGAGAAAGATCCTCTCCATCTGCTCCACCACCACCACCCCCTCCACCACCGCCTCCCCTTGGAGCCTGTAACACCCTCTGAGCAAGGGGAGGTAGAACTCGGAGATGTGTAAGGAAGTTGGAGCCCCAACACCCAAACCTAATGACCCAGGGTGGGAGGCCTCTGGCTGCTCAGGTGACCCTGCAGGGATCCAAGGTGGTGGTCGCACACCAGAGAGCTAAGCCCTGTCCCCTCTAGCCCAGGACAGCTGCCATCAATCTTCCAGCGCCTCTCAGTTTCTCCCCAAGTTCGCACCAGACGGCCCAAGGCTGAACAGCTCAGGAGCTTCCCCGGGAAGCACGGCAGAACCCAGAGCCCAAACCCAAACAAGAGCGGACCCAGGACACGGTCCTCTCCTGGGTGTGCGCAACGGCACCCAGAAAGAAGATACTCAAGAATCCCGGGATAGGGAGACCAGCACATCCAAGCAGAGCTGGTTGACCAGAGGACCCAGGATGTTCAGAGCTGACTAGGTGGAGAGATGGGGGTATTTGTGAGGACTCTGAAAGGGCCAGGGGCGCAGGGCTCAGCCTTCTGGGTGGGCCATATCCCACCAGGCAGGAGACTCCTGGCTCAAATAGCCCGGGCTGTGCTGCTCCCAGTGAGACCCCTTGGGGAACCCTTCGGATGCAATCACCTGTCTAATTTCTGTGCAGAGGTGTGGTTTAGTGCCTGGCCCCCCGCTCGTCAGGCTGCGTGAGATCCGAGAGACCCTGGGCATCAGACCTGTCCCCTGGCCGCCAGCTGCTCCCCTGCCGGCCTCCCAGGATCCGCAGGCCACTCCTGGGGGACTTGAATTTTATGATCTTCCTCTAACTAGCCGAGTTTCTCCCCTTCAATTACAGGCCTCCCAGCGGTCTCCCTGGGCCTTTTCAATTGCAAATGTCAGCGCTTTGGAAGCGGACGCAGGAACCGCACGGGGGACAGAGCGCTGGGCAAAATGGATTCTCGAGGTCCCAGGAGGGAGACACTGAGCGCAGCGGATGGGGCAGGAAAAACTACCAGGGTTGAGGGTGGAGAGGGGAGCACAGACCCAGACCCCGGCCTGTGCGGGCGGGGGTGTGGGCCCCCTCCACCCCCGCAAAAGCTACAGAAAGGGGCCCCTGAGGCCGGAGGTGTGGGAGAACTCCCCCTGTTGAGGCCGAGGGGCCTGGGCTGGGCAGGGGGCCCTCTCCGTGAACTGGGCCCAGGGTCCCGGCATTGGGGTGAGGGGGCCTGTGTCTCAGGGTGCTGCCTGTCAGTGCTCCTTCTCCAGGATCAATTTCCAGGAAGGTGGTCTCCCAGGTGCTCTGTGCCCCGTGCAGACCTGGGAGGTGGGCCCAGGGAGGGGATGTGATCCACAGTGGCAGTGCTGATGGGATCCTGGGAGAGGCCCCCGTAAGGATGGAAGGGAGAAGTTAGGAGCGAAGTGGAACTAGGTGGTTCCCAGGTGAGGGACTGAGCAGGCTGGGTGCGGGGTGCCGGGTGGGGTGGGGGGTGTCTGGGGGCACCCCTCCCAAAGATGGTTCAGGACAGAAGCCAAAGGAACATTTCTCACCCAACCCAGCAATTGGCCTGGTCCAACCAGACTCATTTCTGACCTTCCTGATGCTTACACTGGTCCCCAAGAGACCCCCCCCCCCCGCCCCCCCCACTTAGGACAGATGAAGCCAAGGAAGGATCAGGACTATTTTTTTCTGCAAAGCTTGGGTTGAGGAACTTTTCCTCGCCAGTTATTTATTTAGCTGCTGAGTAACAATGGCCGGGGCAGGCCCAGGAGCCCTTGTTTCCAAACTCTGAGCCTCCTCGACGCCTGCAGACCCAACTTCCCTCCTCTGACTGGACGGGGCAGGGAGCTCCCCGGTGAGGGGGAGGGGAGGCAAGGCGGGGGGAGGCTGGGAAAGGCAGACTGGAGAGAGAAAGGGGGGAAAAAGCACGAAAAGTAATGGGTTCGAGGAACAGGATTCAAACCAGTTTCTAATTCTTGCGGGGGCGGGGGGGAGGGGAGAAGAAAGGAGAAAGGAAAAAGTAGGAGGAAAAAGAGAGGAATGGGGAGCGTCGACATGAAGGGGTTTCCTTAATATTGTGGACGGATTCAGAAATGAATGAAGAGATAGTCCATTGAAAAGGGTTGAATGCCATGACAACTAGGAACAACCTTAGATTTATTCCAAACAGTTAGGACACATTGAAAGAGAGCGTCAATCATGTATTATTTCGCCACTGAAATAAATGCAAAAACCGAGCCGGGACAAAGGCTTCCAACGGGAGCGGGACATTTGTCTACATTTCGCTCATTGTCCGCAGCTTAGCAATCGGTTTGTATTTGTGTTTGCCCGGGTCCGACCACCCAGGACGCGCCGACGAGGGGCTCGCTCTAACCTGGGGCATTGTCACCCACGTCACATACTGGGGGCGAGGCAGCGAGGGCTGCAGAAAGCCGCCGAGCGGCTCGGGGAGAGGCGCCCTCGCCGGGCGCTGGCAACTCGGGGGCGGCCGGGGCGCGGAGGCCGCAGCTGCGCACGGGGAGGCCGGGCGCCCGCGCTGCGCTCCCGGCGAGGAGGCGGCCGGACCCGGACCCCCGCCGCGGCCTTCTCCGTTCCCCGCTCCCCGGGCAAAGCACAGTTCGGACGCTCCTGTGGGGTGGACGAGCATCAGGTAGCAAACCTGCCCCCACCCCCGCAAAAAAAATACAAAACTGGAAGGAGGGGCGGGGGTGCGGCGAGGACTTTTCCTCGCCGGCCCCGGGCAGAAGGTGCCTTCCCGGGAAAGTTCAGTTCCAACCTCACGCAAGCTGGGAGCCTGCGGCGTGTCTTCGCAACACGCCCCTGAGGCATCCGAAAGGACTCTCAGCGGAGAAGAAAACTCCACAGAGAAACCAGCAGCACCTCCCGCCCTGCGACCCCCTCCCCCGCCGTTTTGGGGTCCTCACCCCCCTGGAGACCGCGCCCGCGCCCCGCCACCCCTCCCCTCTCTCCGCCCCCGCTGGAGGCCGCAGAGGGAGGCATAATAGGGGGCAGGGAGGGCACGGGGCCGTTTGCCCTTCCCTCCACACGGAGGGCGCGGCCCGCGGGCCCGGAGGTGCTGGGGCCGGGGCCGGGGCCGGTCGAGGCTCGGGGAAGACGTCCCCACTCCCCCCCCCCGCCCCTCCCCGGGCGTCCGCACAGCGCCAAGTGACGGTGCTGTCCTGCTCGGCCGCACGGAGCTGGAGGGGGAGAGGGGAGGCGGGGAGACGGAAATAAATATCTTTAGCAAATAAAGGGTGGCGGGGCGGGGGGAGGTGTACGGGTGTCGCTGGGTGGTGGCTCAGGCCGGCCTCGAGCCTATCCTTCTCCTGGGTTTCGGGCTCTTTCGGCGTTAACTAGAATCAATTACTTGCCTTGTCATTTCTGGTACTCATCCTTAAGCCTCAACCAAAATATTGACCTAGGAGGCTTACAGAAGTTGGGCTCTTGCCATTTGAACCGGATCTTGTTTAGGGAACCGCCAGCGATGGGAAGGAGAGATTTCCGCGACTCAGCCTGCGCCCCCTCGCTCTTTTCCAAAGGCGCCACAAATCGCCAATTTTCCAGCTTGCTGGGGGCGGGCGCGTGGGGGCGGGGAGGCAGGAACCCGTGAATGTTGAGGAGGACTTTTTTTTTTCCTTTTCTCTCCTCCGGCTTTCTGTTTTCTTTCCTCCTCCCCCGCTTTTTTTTTTTTAAGATGCAATTTGTTAAAACGGCCCTTTCAAGTGTGTGGACTCACAAGCGACGCGGTGGTCCTTTGTATGTAAATACTGGGTTAAAAAAAAAAAAGGCTCGCCCAGTCTTTGCAATTAATTGACACGTTACACCTCTCATCTTGCTCTAGAGGGCTGTTGGCTGGGAGCGCGGAGCTCCCCAAAACCCACAATTTCACATCTGCAAATACAGTCTTCATCCACTTGACTTCCAAGACCCGCCCACACGTGTCCAACCTTTGCGTTTTAATGTCTCCCTCCTCCTTTTTTTTCCACCCTTCTCTCGCTCCCTCTCTCGCTCCCCCTCCCTCCCTCCCTCCCTCTGTTTCTCTTTCCCTCCCTCTCTTTCTCCCCCTCTTCCCCCCCTCTCCCCAGGTTCGTGAGTGGAGCCCAGCCTTATATGGACTGATCGCTCGGGCAATGGCCCATTTTTTCCTCGCCACCAGCCGCCACCGCGCGCCGAGCGGCCGCCGGAGCTGACGCCGCCTTGGCACCCCTCCTGGAGTTACAAACTCGGGCCCGGCCCGCGGCGCTGGCGCGCAGGCCGCCCGGCACCCCGCGTCCATTTCCGCGTGCCTGTAGAGAAGACACTGGCTACGCCTGGGGCTTTCCCCCCGCCCCTCTCCCCTCTCCGAGAGTTTCTTTCTCTTTCTTAAACATAATAATCTCTCTAATTAAAGCCCATCCCCCCTCCCCTCCCCCAACCCCTCTCCCCATACCCCCTCCCCCGCCCCTACTGGGAGCGCCACGAATTGATCAAGTGAAGCTACAACTTTGCGGCATAAATTGCGGGGTCCGGGCCATGTCGCTGACCAACACAAAGACGGGGTTTTCGGTCAAGGACATCTTGGACCTGCCGGACACCAACGATGAGGAGGGCTCGGTGGCCGAAGGGCCGGAGGAGGAGAACGAGGGGCCGGAGCCCGCCAAGAGGGCCGGGCCGCTGGGGCAGGGCGCCCTGGACACAGTGCAGAGCCTGCCCCTGAAGAACCCCTTCTACGACAGCAGCGACAACCCGTACACGCGCTGGCTGGCCAGCACCGAGGGCCTTCAGTACTCGCGTAAGTAGCGCAGCTGGGCTGCCGCGGCGGGTAACCGCAGCCCGCACCGGACGCAGGGAGAGGAAGGGGAAGGGGCCCCGTGAGCCGGATTCCTCACCCTGCGCCCCCGGAAAGATGCCTAACGCTTGTTTAGGATGCCCTGTTCTCTTCCCGCTTCGCCAGACGCCCCTGGGATGGGGGTGGGGGGGGGCACTTGGTCTCACTCTCTTTCCAAAGAGAAATTAGGAGGAAGAGGGGGAGGGGAGTACCTCCCAAGGGCCGGTTACAGACGTCAACCGGGACGGACGGCTCGGGCCGGGGCCCCCTCCCCCATTCCGACTGCCGGGAGTGACCGGCCTGGATCTGGCCAGCCTGCCTCGGGGTACGGGGAGAGGGTAGCCCGGGTATAAATAGCTCACTCTACCCCCCCTCCACGTTTCATAGAGGCCGCTTTGTGCGGTGCGGAGGGTGTCCAGAAAGTCGGAAAGCAGAAACGAAAGCCCCCAAAAACCTGCCTTAAATGGCCGACCCGATCAATGCCGGGATTGTGGGTTTTTTCTTTTAAAAATCTGCCCACGTCTCTCCGGAGAGGAAACTGCTTAAGGGGGCCGGAGCCCATAACCCGCGGTGATCTCCTCTGCGCGCCACTCCTCCCCGCCCCCCCAAATACAAACCCACCCTGGGGGAACCCCTCGAAACCAGAGCCCCGAGCCCCTACTCCTGCCTCTTCTCTTTCCCCCGGGGAAGCGGGGAGACGCCGACAGTTCCATCCAGTGTGGAGCGGGGCGAGGGTCTGGGCGAAGGCTGCCGGGCTGGCCTGCAGGGCGCACGGGGCAGAGGGCGCGCGGAAGATCCAGGGCGCACGGGGCCTGCAGGCGCCTGACAGACTTCCCTCTCTTCCAGTGCACGGGCTGGCGGCCGGCGCGGCGCCCCAAGACTCGAGTTCCAAGTCCCCGGAGCCATCGGCCGACGAGTCACCGGACAATGACAAGGAGACCCCCGGCGGCGGGGGGGACGCCGGCAAGAAGCGGAAGCGGCGGGTGCTCTTCTCCAAAGCGCAGACCTACGAGCTGGAGCGGCGCTTCCGGCAGCAGCGGTACCTGTCGGCGCCGGAGCGCGAGCACCTGGCCAGCCTTATCCGCCTGACGCCCACGCAGGTGAAGATCTGGTTCCAGAACCACCGCTACAAGATGAAGCGCGCCCGGGCCGAGAAAGGTATGGAGGTGACGCCCCTGCCCTCACCGCGCCGGGTGGCCGTGCCCGTTTTGGTCAGGGACGGCAAGCCGTGCCACGCGCTCAAAGCCCAGGACCTGGCAGCAGCCACCTTCCAGGCGGGCATCCCCTTTTCGGCCTACAGCGCGCAGTCTCTGCAACACATGCAGTACAACGCCCAGTACAGCTCGGCCGGCGCCCCCCAGTACCCGACAGCACACCCCCTGGTCCAGGCCCAGCAGTGGACTTGGTGAGCGCCCGCCCCTCCCAGACTCGAGGCCCCAGGCCCAGGCCCTACCCCGGCGGCGGAGGCGCGGAGGACTCTCGGCCCGTACGGTGGTTATTATATTATTATAATTATTATTATGGAGTCGAGTTGACTCTCGGCTTCGTCGGAGAGGCGCCGAGAGTTGGCCTGCACCTCCTTGGAGAGGCAGTTCCACCCACCCAGCTCCGCCTCATCCTTCACTCCGTTTGAACCATTGGAGATGGCTGAACCCTAAGCCGTGTTTACAGAATGTTTGCGCAGCTTCGCTTCTCTGCTTCTCCCCGGGGACCTAATGGTCCCAACGTTAACTTACTCGAGAAGGAGAAAAAGAACCGCCCCCCCCTCCGCGCTCTGCTTTTGTGAATTTTGTAAAATACGTTTGTGTGAGTAGCGATATTGTCAGCGTCTTCTTCTAAAGCAAGTGGAAAACACTTTAAAAATATAGAGGATTTTTTCTTTTTTTTTATAAGAAAATGCTAAATATTTATGGCCATGTAAACGTTCTGACAACTGGTGGCAGATTTCGCTTTTCGTTGTAAATATCAGTGGTGATCGTTGCCAAAATAACCTTCAGGAAGGGCCCGTACCCCTCCGGGCCCAACTCCTTTCTTTGTGGTTTGTTTTGGTTTGCTTATGTTTGGTTACTCCTGCTTTCTTTTCTTTATATATTTTTAAATTTTGTTCAGTGCAAACATTTCTCAAATATGACAAAAGGAAAACATAATGTGGGCGAGCGAGAAGCACCCCTGCCCAGTCCTCCGGGGCCTGAGCCCCGGAATTTGGAGTTCAGCGGTTCCGTGCGGTTCCCCAAGAGCGCCGGGCGCTGAAAGCTTTCAATTTTTTAAAATAAGAATTTTAATAAAAATCCTGTGTTTAAAAAAAAAACAAGCCCGGCCCTCCCGTTCTGTCTTATTTTGTCGCCCCGCGCCGGGCCTGAGGCCTCGGGCAAGGAGCCGGGCCAGGCCGCGGGCCGCGCGCCCCCAGCATCCTTTGGAGGCCGGGGCACCCGGGGCGCGGCAGAAGCCCCGGGGACAGGCCTCACCCGGGCGGGCGGGTCAGGCCCCGCGCCTCGTCCCCGGGACACCAGACCTCAGGCGGGAGCGCCGCGCCTCGGGCCTGTGAGCGGCCGAGAGGCCGCCCGGGGTTGCCCGGTCTGCCTCCGGGCGGCTGTGTCCTGGCGCGGGAGGAAGAAGGACTGGAAAATTCGAAGGCGAGAAGAGCAAACCTTCCTCGCTTGCCCAAATCTACGAGGGGCTCCTTCAGCCTGGGGAGCTGTCGATGCCGCTACACCCGTGACTTTCACTTTGCTGCATTTGATTTAGCTCGTTCCAAGAAGGGGGGGCGCTAAGGTTGAGACCGGTCGTCTTCTCTCCAATCCGCACCCCCCTCGCCCGAGGCCGGGAGGTGGCCTAAGAGGAGGCTCCCAGACCTGGGCGCGGAGGCCGGGGACGGGTTTCGGGGCGCTCCAGGCTTTGCCTACAAGGAGGGACGCAGGGACCGGGGAGCGGGCGACAGGGGTGTGCGGTAGTCTCGCCAGGCTTGTCGGCCGGAGAGGGCCAGGCAGCGGGAGCCGGAGGCGAGCCCTGCTAACCGAAGCCTTCCATGCATCCCCTCTCCGCGTCTCCTGCCTGTCTCCCCGGACTGGATGCCGGGCCTCATCCCTTCCTAGCATTCGGCTGTGCGCGGTCCCCCCAAAACCAGCTCTCTGGCGTGAAGCTGAGCGAATTGCTTGCTCTAAAGTAGGGGTCTGGGGTGGGGTGGTGCGCCCCGGCCTCCTGGGCTGCGGTGAGGGGAGCGGAAGGTGAGCACACAGCCCAAGTTCGCCCGGGGGAGGGCGCCTCAGTCCTTCCCTCGTTAGAGGTCCGATTCCATCCCACCCTTGTCGCCGGGAGAGCTCCCTGAAGGACGCATACCCGGGGAGCATCGCAGAGGGCCCCGCGGACTCCGAAAACACCCGGGGCTCCGAAGCTCAGAGCCCAGCCAGAGCTGGGAGACGCCTCGGGATATTGGAAGTCGGCCCCATTCGGAAACAATCTTTTTTTTTCTCGAGCTCCACCTTCGTGGCTGGGGGCGGGGGGCGAGGAGGCAGAGCAAAAGGAGCCGGTCCCAGCTGACTTACTCGCTGCCTCTAGTAGATGATCAGATTTAATTCAATATCTAAAGCAAACATGATTATCCGTGTGACCAAATCGGCGCGTCAATAGCACTCAACGCCACCCGCCCGGGACGTGATTACACGCTCTTCCCGCGTTGCGCAGCCACCTCTGGATAATTGAGGACGCTGGAGTCTTGCGAATATCCTCCTAAATGTCCTTTCTCCTTTCCAGGTTCGACTGGGTTCTTCCAGGTTTTCCTAAATGCTGGAAAGTCTACCTTTGTTCCCCATCCTAGCGTGGAAACGTTTGGGGTTTTATATTTTGCTCTTTGCAAAAGCTAGGAGAATTTCCAAATCGTGTGTGCCAATGCCCAGCTCGCCCAGATACCAACCACTCAACATTCCTCTAGTAACCTCCCTATAACCCCATCCGCCCGCCGGGAAAGTGAGAGTTCTTAGCCTGTTGGAGTGGGGTTGTCAGGAGACCCGAGGCACAGCCCCAAGACTTGGCTGCTTTTGACTGTTTCAGGACCCAAACTTCTGGGAGCCAAAAAATGATCGTAGGCGCCCGCCCCCCGCCCCCGCCAGGCCTCCAGAGAGGAAGGAGGCAGCGAGGAAGGGCCAAGTTCTCGCAGGCTTCCACGTGTGCGCTTTGAGGGCACATTTGGGGCGGTGGCCAGGCCCCGGGCCTGCTGTCTGTGTGCGCTCCAGCGGCCCGGAGCCCGGGAGGTGGGCCCGACGCCCGCCTCTCTCTGTCCTCGGGTCCCCACGGAGTCAATAAAAGCGCCCGCAGAGCCTGTGTGGCCCTAACCCCAGCGCCCTGGGAGCGCACCCGGCGCTGGGTCCGCTTTAGCAGTCTATCTTCGCCCAATCTACAGCGGGGCCGCACAAAACGGCACAATGGGAGAGCTGGGAGCCGGGGATGTTAGAGGCGTGCATATTAAAAAGGGACAGAGAAAGGATCGCAGGGGACGGAGAGGGGAAGAGGAAAAAGGGGCCCACCCTCCGCCCCTCCACCCCGCACCATTCAGCGCGCTTATCGCGGGCAGTGAATCCCAGAGTCAGGCAGAAGTCTCCTTGGGGTTTTGTTGGGCCCGTCACTGGGTCCCTTTGTCATCCGCGGGCTCCATGCTGGATTCCATATGGCCAGCTGGGCCAAGGGAGCGCGAGGAGGGACCCGCACAAAACCCAAATTGTGTCCGGCTTTCAAACCCTGTATTGTTGTCTGTGAAAGGAAGACGCATTAAAAATTCGTGCTATATCTATTGGGGAGGAGGCTGGAGGAGGGGGAAACAGCTACCCCTGTCTTTGATGGCCTCAGAGGGCGCTTGCCCCGCCTAGGCCCCGTGACACTCTGAGAGCTGGAGATCTCTCTCTTTCTCTGTCTCTGCCTCGGTCTCTCTAGCAAATACTGGCTCTAAACTGGGGCACGAGTCTGTGTACATCCGCGTTCAGGGTCGGGGCTCCTTGCGCGCGCTTTGCGGGCTCCGGGGAGCGCAGCTAGCGGCTAGGCCTCTCCTGTCTAGGACCCTGGAGTAGAAGCCAGTGGACCGTGCCAGGCGCAGGAGGACACCGAGGTGCCCAGAGCCAGGAGAAGCGTCGAGGCCACCAGCTTCGCGGCTCTAGGGTAGATGAAGAGCCAGGTCTCTTGTTCCTGAATTGGACGCGTCCTGACGCCTGGGCGCACGGAGCCAGCCCTCCTCGCACTGCAGGAGAGAGTCAGGGACCCCAAGGGACTCTTTAGCCCTCGATTTCCGCTGCAGCAGGTCTGAGCCGGCTTTTACCCTGCGGGACCCCTCTGTGACCAACCCCCTGTCATTCAAATTATGCACCAGACCCTCCTGGCATCTCGACGCTACCACGGGAAACCGGTTTAGAAACTTCTTTAACGACCAGCACCTCCGTGCTGGAGGAGAAAGCGACTTCCTCTTTAATTCTCAATGTCTCCTACATCGTTGCCTTTGGAAAACAGGGAGGCAGAGTGGGGCTTGCCTCACCAAAACACTCCGAACTTAGTGGGGCAGTCAGAGAGCTTTTGGGTCATACCTTGTCCCTAGAGCCAAGTCAGAAATTCTGGTAAGGAGTCCCCAAACAAAAAACGTGTTAGACAAAACGAATTCTTGCTGAGGCTGTGCGCTGTATGGAAATAAAAATAGAATCCATCAAGGTTTCCAGGTGGAAATTCCAGCTCATCCAAATTTCAGGCGACTACCCCCTTTGTTTTTCTATTTTCCAGAACTGCTGTCGTTTAGTAGAATCATCTAACTGGATAAGAGTAGGAACCTCCCCATCGCCACACTCCCAACCCCAGCCAAGGAAACAGTCTTTTCCTTACCTATTGACTATTGGGCTTAGTCGAGACCTGGTGTGGATTTCTCCAGCCTTTTCAAGAGGCTGGTCATTGAAAAGCTAATCCAATATTTACCGAGCATAAGGACAGTTCTCAGACGTATTTATTAAGGCCCTACACTAAGTGATACTTGGCCTGAAGACAAAGACTAGGCGGGGGGGCGTCCGGGTGCACCCGATCCAGCCCGGGTGGGGTCTCCGGGGCCCAGAACTCGGCAACCAGGCGCGAACTTCGGAGTTGCCGAGGTTCCTCTCCCCTGCTTAAGTGGCGTGTGGATTAGATATTGTGTTGGCCGGTATTTCAGGAAATATGTACTTGTGGCTTCCTGAGAGGCCGAGCGCAATGACACTCTAAACTGTGTCGATATATCATCTTTTATCCAGGATCTGCAAATAAACCCCTGATCCCCCAGCGCATTATAGCCACCGCTATCTCTCCAAGGAAGCGATCTGAGTTTTATTGCTTTCACCAAAGCCCCAATTTTCTCTCACACACACACATACGCGCACACACACACTTTCCTCTCCCATCCATCCTGTATGGTTTTTAAGGACTCAATTCCCGCCCCCCCCCCCCCCCCCCCCCGCTTCCTCCCGGGGCATCACTATTAATAAAGAGACGACTAGGCCTCGGCGCCGCCACCCGAGCAAGTCAAGAAATGCAGGCCCGCCGGCCACCAGCCGCGCAGGGAACCCGTAGACGCACTGGCCGGGATAGAGGGCCGGAGACCCCCGCGTGGGCCGCGCGCCGCCGCCAGGAGGCGCTCCAGCCCCTCGGCGCGCCCAGCCTCGCTCCGCGCCCCGGGAGAGCGCCCGGAGGCAGCCGCGTCCCTCCTCGAGGTCCCCGACCGCCTTTCCACCAAGGCGCAACCAGGCCCAGTGAGGAGTCGGCGGCTCCGAACCCGGATTAGTGTGTAAATCGGCGGCGAGCTCGGCAGGTGCCGTTCGTCGATGGGGCACCTACGTTCGCGGACCACTGGTTTACTCGACTGTAATTTTCCCTCCATCCTTCTCCCTCCAAGGACGTGCCCCAGTCTGCATTACATTTGTGCATAAACAGCAAAGCCGTCCTGCGGTCCAGGCGCGCGCTGGCCACGGGGAGGGCTCCGCGACGGGCCTCAGGGAGTGGGGTCCACCACCCCGAGCCGACCCCTCGCACGTGTCGGTCCCTGTAAGGGCGGGCGAATGGTGGCTCCAAGTGTTTCAGGGAATAAAAGAGCGATGCTGAAAGGGAATTCCGATTTGGATGGAGGGCTGGAGGGCTGGAGGGCTGGAGGGCTGGAGGGCTGGAGGGCTGGAGGGCTGGAGGGCTGGGCTTGGAGTGGGGGGCGGGGGGAGGGCAGTGTCCTACGAAGGAGAGACTCTCACCTGTCGCTCACCACCGAGTCAGGGGCTGCAGCCACTACCGCTGGTCCTCGATCCCAATCCGGTGTAGGTGCGGCGGGCCGCTCCGGGGGGTGCACGGTGGGCGTGAGCCCTCCGAGCCGCTGGCCGCTCCGGGGAACGCAAGGTGGGCGATGCAGCCTCGCTGTCCGGCCACCAGAGGGAGACTGCACGCCGACGCCGGACGCTGGGGTCCAAGCGAAGGAGGCAGGGCAGCGCCCCCCCACACCGGTTCAGAGCCGCCCCCCGGCGCTGAGGCCCCGGTGGGAGCTCCGGATTCGCCGAGGGTAGGAAGGATGCCGGCCCGTGGGTGCCTCCTGAGAAGCTGGGTGCGCGGGGCAGCGGGCTGAGGGCTGGACGGGTTCAATGCGGCCACGTCCGCCCGCCGAGCCCAGGGACCGCAGCTGCAGCGCGTTTGGTTGATTGTCCCGGGAATACCCGTCGTGAAACTGCCTCCCGTCCAAGGAGCGCGAGTCTCCCACACGTGCGTAGGCCTTTACTTTCTGAAACCCCCCGCCTTTCACACCCGCGGCGAGGGGTGGGGGTGGCAAGTAGGGGAGGCGGCAGTGCCCAGGGTGTCCGCGGGGTGGCGCAATTGGATAAGAAAAGGCCGGCGGCGGGCGCCTTCCAGACTGTCAGAGCAGTGGAGCTTGGACACCCGCGCGGACAGGAGCTGGGTGGGTGAGGCGTCCTTTACGCTAGGGTTGGGGCGTGCGGGTGGGTGTGTCCACTTATTTGGGAGAAGGCAGGAAAGATTGCTCAGGCTTAATTCCAGAAACTTTAAAACTTTCTGCCCTTGATTCCAGTGAAGTTAAACTCTCTGCCCTTGAACTCGGCGCCTGGAGCTGTGATAGAAGAGTCTAAAGGTATATCCACCCAGCCCAGGCACTTTTTCCCTCCTCCGGGCTGCTGACGCCATCCCGGTGTCACCGCCACCCCACAATCAGGACGCAGAACATTTCCATCACCCCCGAAGTGTTCCCTCCTGCGGGGATGTTTCTGAAAGACTTAGGTGAGAGAAAGCACCACCCCTTCCTTTGCTGCTGTTTCACCTTGTAGGGTGAATGGTGGGAAACCCGGTTCTCTGACCTCAGCCCCATACCAGGAGGTGGTGGCAACCACCGTTTACTGAGTATCCACTGCTGCCTACTTCATCGCATACATCTTATGCTGTTCTTCCTACATCATCTTATCTGATTATCACCCCTAACCTGTGCTCTTGCAGATGAGGAAACTAGGTCTCCATGAAGTACCTACCCCTAGGAACCAGGCAGTGTCCTGGCAAAGAAGTGGTCCAGAGGGTGGAAGGAGGTGTAGCAGGTGCTTTGTGCTACTTCAGGAGAGGAGGGGCGGGGTGGGGGTGCCCGGAGGCTCCCTCCTGTTCTGCAGAAAATGGCTGGGTGGCAAGCTCCTCCACAAGGCAGAGTTTGGGGTTTCCAGCCCGCAGCCAGCCCTCAGGTCCCAGCCCCTTGACTCCCTCAGAGAAGCCAGCACTGCAGCTCCCTCCCTGGGGCCATCCTGGGCCAGCAAGTGTGCCCCAAGAACTGAGGGAGAACAGGCTGGGGGTCCTCTGAGTCTGTTCTCAGCTCCAGGCCTGTGGCCTGCTATCTCCCCAGTTCTGGTGACACAGCTCCCCTCTGCACACTGCGCACCCCCAGACTGATGAAGGGTACAAACGGCAATTGATTTTCAATTGCTGAAGGATCTTCTCTTTGGGTTTCCCTGATAGCTCAGTTGGTAAAGAATCCACCTGCAATGCAGAAGACCCTGGTTTGATTCCTGGGTCAGGAAAATCCCCTGGAGAAGGGATAGGCTACCCAGTCCAGTATTCTTGGGCTTCCCTTGTGGCTCAGCTGGTAAAGAATCCACCTGCAATGTGGGAGACCTGGGTCCCATGCCTGGGTTGGGAAGATCCACTGGAGAAGGGAACAGCTACCCACTCCAGTATTCTAGCCTGGAAAATTTCATGGACTGTATAGTCCATGGGGTTGCAAAGAGTCAGGCAGGACTGAGCAACTTTCACTTTCATATTTGTATCTTTAAATGATTATCCATCTTTTACCTGATGTGTGGGAAACAGAAAATAAGTTATGTTCTGTGGTTCTGGTGCTGGTCTTAACCTGAGAAATTTACAAGAAGTATTAAAGGCATTTTACTTAAGTGTTTGCTTCCAGACCTCTCCATGTTTCTTTAGCTCTGCAAGCTGCAACATAAAGGAATGGCCTTGGCATATACCATAAAAAGTTGGGAGGATGGGGGTAGATATACAAGGCAAAGCCCAAGGAATCCGATTTTTGTTTCAGACACCAGATAGTCCAGCTGTGAAAGCACCTTTCAGAAATGGCTGGCCCTTCTCCAGCAGTCATATAGCCAGCTCCTTCCAACCTGAAATGCTGCAGTTGAAGGTCCCGCTCTGGTGGGTCTGGATGGAGGGAGTGGCCCAGGGACTGCTGCAGGTGCCAGCACCGCAGGTCACATGGGTGAGGCGTCTAGGTCATGTGGCAGGAAGAGCAGGAGGACGCTAGAGCCCAGGATGCCAGCCAGGCCTGGGGTCACCAGCTCCCCTCGGTGGTGGTCTACACAAGAAATCAGCCCCCTTCCATCTCTCCCACCACTACCTGATGGTCCTCCCAGGACCCTCTCCCTTATTAACTATTTGCACATGAATCTTTGTCTCAGGGTCTAATTTAGGGGACCCCACACTGTGCTACCCTGGTGGCTCAGAGGGTAAAGCATCTGCCTGCAATTCGGGAGACCTGGGTTCGATCCCTGGAAATGGAAACCCACTCTGGTACTCTTGCCTGGAAAATCCCATGAATGGAGAAGCCTGGTAGGCTATAGTCCATGGGGTCACAAAGAGTCAGACAGGACTGAGTGACTTCACTTTCACTTTCACACTGCACTACACTTACTTGAGCTCTCAGGGTACCTTCGTTCTGGAACAGGCATTGGCCTCTCGGGACTACCCTTGACCTCTGACTCACCCCAGTGGACTCTTCCTTGGGGTGACCACTGCTTGTGCATCTTTCCATCCTAACTAGACATTAGGATGCCACCTCTAGAGTTTGGGATGGCAAGAAAACCGTGAGCCAGGCAACTGTGTAACGAGGGACCTAGAGACTAGATACCAGCTGCCCAGTCACTCTGGCTCATCAAGGCCAAGCCCAGGGCAGCTGAGGAGAATGACAGCGCTTGTCCCCCTCAGGACCTATCTTCAAGACCAGTGACTCCGTCTCACCCATCAGAAAGCCTGACTCCCAGCGTCTCTGAGCTCAGGCCACATTTCTGCCCCCACCCCACCCCCCCGAGACGGGTCAGGGAGGTGCCCTGTGGTGTGCAGGGTACCCACTGGGCAGGTTCTGGGGCTAAAACACCCGAGAGGCAGTTGGCTTCCAGCCTTCATGGTGACTCTTGATCCAGGAGCGCAGGACACCGGATGGCCACGTGTGGCAGAAGCCGCTAAGACTCCCAAGACGGCTGTGCAGATGGACCAAATAGCGTCCCCAGATTCACACGTTGTCGTGGTCCCAACCCCCAGGCCTCAGGGCATGACTGTTTAGAGACTGGGTCTTAAAGAGATCGTTTTAAACATGAGATTGTTAGGGTGGGCGCTCGTTCAATATGACTGCTGTCCTTATAGGAAGAGGAAGCCAGGACGCAGACACGTGCAGGGGGACAACCACGAGAAGGACGCGAGAGGGCGGCAGCAGACACAGAGGCCTCGGAAGAAACCAGTGCTGCGGACCCCTTGATCTCAGAGCTGTAGCCTCCAGAGCTGAGAAGACAAGCTTCTGTTGTTCAACACACACGTCTGTGGGACGTTTTCACGGGGGCCCGAGTGGCTGATCACAGAGTCTCAGCCTTGTCATCTTTCACTTTGAACTTCACTCTGCCTTCGTTAGACATTTTTATCCTGACTCCCACCTGGTCCTGTCTTCTAGGCTAAAATAGCCACTTCTGGAGGTTCTAATCTGATGGATTAGAACTGTCCAGCTCTTTTTTCCCACACATGGAAGACAGTGGGTCTCTCTAGGTCTCTGGAGGGCCCCAGGGGTGGTGTCTCCTGAGGCCGTTCAGTGCCTGGCAGCCACATTGCCCAGCATCCACCTGATTCCTGTGTATCCCACAGACCCAATTTCTGTCCCCAACTTCGCGGGCATCACAGAGCCTCAGGGTGCACATGGGAAGGTTGCCCCCACCAGAGAGCTTCCGTGGCAGCGTTAATTAGATGGAAGAACGGGGCTGGGAGTGGATCCCAGAGCCCAAAGTGCTCTCTGTACAAAGTGCTCATGTTTTGGGGACGGATGTAGGAGGGCGTTGACTCCTGCACAGGGATGGGCTCAGACCCTGAGGGAACCCCCACTCCTGACTCCCTCCTCCCCAGAGCCGAACTTGGAGGATTTGACAAGCTCCCTGTGTCCGCTTGGTCCCCTGGAGGCAGGTTTCTGTTGAGTTGCATTTGTCCTTATCCTGGGGCGTGGATGAGAGTTCTGCAGACTTTGAGAAAACCAATCCCCTGAGACTTTGGAGAAATGCAGCTTCTGACTTGGCAGGTGGGCAGGCTCCAGGGGGAGGGAGACTGGAGCTGCTGCTGTAGGAAGTCCTGGGTGGGAGGCCTGGATGACAAGCCCAAGTGTGTCACCAGGTGAAAAGTGAAAAAGTCACTCAGTCATGTCCGACTCTTTGTGACCCCATGGACTATACAGTCCATAGAATTCTCCAGGCCAGAATACTGGAGTGGGTAGCCTTTCCCTTTTCCAGGGATCTTTCCAACCCAGGGATCAAACCCAGGTCTCCTGCATTGCAGGTGGATTCTTTAACAGCTGAGCTATCAGGAAAGCCCAAAGCCCCTATCAATTATCCATTATCCATTTATTATCCATTATCCAATTATTCCGTTATCAACATGATGGCCACTGGATGGGGGGGGCCACCCCAAATACGAGGGCAGGAAATCTTAAAATAGTCTTTGAATCATTTGAGAGAAGAATAAAAAGTAATCCATATATGTAAAAGTTAATCCAAAGTTTCTGTGGACTGAGTGGAAGAAATCTTAGCCTCATTTTGTAGAAATTCCCTCCCTGGAATTTCCAGATGAGAAGCCGAGGCCCAAGGAGGGAAGCAGTCTGCCCCATTGCGCAGCCCGGGGGCAGTGCCCACACGCTTCCCACCTCGATCCACACGGCCCACGGGGGGCTCCCCATCTTTCAAACCAGGACTGTGTGACTGTGACGCATACACAGACTGAGGAGCCTGGACCCAAAAGCAGGAGATGGCTGTGTCTGTGTGCAACTTCGGACAGGCTGGTTACTCTCTCGGGCCTGTTTCCCCCCTGATTACGGCTGACCTGCCCTTCTGAATCCAAAGGGCATCACAAGGAGGCTGTAAGGGTCACACATCATTTGAAAACGGTGGAGCTGGACACCCAGTGGGAGCCATCGCATACAGCTCTTCATGCAAAGGACTTCAGCGAGGTGCAGGAGGGGAGGGTCAAACAAACACAGGAGGACCCAGGAGTTTGGAGAGAAGAGGACAAAATGGATGGACAGGCCTGGGCTGGGCTTCAGATAAGCAGTGAACAGGGAAGATTCAGACTCTGTCTGGGCGGCTATGTGGGCAGTGAGGGCAGTGCCCCCCGTCTGGCTCTCCAGTGTGGTTGTCACCAGCCCCATGTTGGCTGTCAAGCCCTGGGAGTGAAGCTAGTGAGTCTGCGGAACTGAGTTTTCCATTTTATTTAATTTTTACCAATTTAAGTTTAATCACATGTGGCCAGAGACTCCGTACAGGACCAGGAAGATCTGAACCACACTGATCTTATGTTAGGAGGGAGCCGTACAGAGAAAAAATATTTACCCCTTGATAAAATACTAATTAACACCTCTGCTCTCCTGAAACCTTCCGCTTGCTCTGAAATGAATGGCCATGGCAGTAAGGGATGCGGAAGGGGTGAGGAAGGGGTGGGCATGGAGTGGGAGTGAGGATGTGTGTTTATCCTTTCATACACTTTCTGCCTTCAGTCACAAATGCTACAGGCTAGGTAAAATTCCATTAAAGAAAATAGAGGTTTTTAATATATATATACTAGGACAGTCTTGGTTGATTCCTAACTACATATTGGCTGGGGTGGGCTGGGCTGGGGTGAGGCCGGGTGAGACAGGATGGGGCACTCAGAATCCCCCATTCTTGCTTGGCTGGAGGGTGGGCTGGAGCCCCCACCAACAGGTTCCTGACCTTGTGTGGACCAAAGGCCCTTTGAACAGGCTTCAGAATCCTGTAGAACCTTTCTCAGAAGAATGAATTATATTGTAAAGGAAATTAGATTGGAATACAGTTCTACGTCTCAGGGATGAGGAACTGCAAACAAAGAGCTCCTTAATTTAAGCCCTTTTCTTAGCCGCCCCTTCTCTCCTACCAGCTGTCCTCTTCATCACCTCAGGAGGAATTTGGACGAGACTAGTCAGGATTTGCCTTCTTCCCTGGAAGGTGCCTCTGGTGACAGTGAGGGACAGCCCTGTCCCTGGCAGGATGGACGTGTGGGAGGGTGAGGGGTTCAGGGATGGGCTACAGACAGGGCTTCCTTGTCAGCCCCTCCCAACTCCAGGTTACTCCCTCTGGGGACATGATGTCGTGTGCTGAAATGAGGTATGAGATCAGCCACAGGAGGGAATAACAAGGCAAACTGAAAGAGCACTCTTGATGCAAACATCCTTGCAAAGTTTACCACCCTGACCCCACGCAATTAGATAAAGCAATTATGAACACTGTTGTCAAGTGCCCCCAGCCTGGCCAGGAGAAGTGAAAGCTCTAATGGAGACTTGGGCAGTCGGGGTGGGGGCTCAAACCAAGTTGGAAGCTCTGTTAATTAATCCAGTGAGGAAATGGGATAAACAATCATCTTGCAACAGTAACCTAAAGCGAGGAAAGCAGAGGGTGCAAGTACACAAGGCAACACTTTCTCCTCTGGATCGTTACTCCTAATGACTGAGTTGGAGGAAGAGCATGACAGAGTTCAGCCGTGCAACTGAGAAGTGGGAGGCGGCAGTGCTAATGGTGCTTTTGTGATGATCCCAGAATAATAAACCAGAGAAGGCAATGGCACCCCACTCCAGTACTCTGGCCTGGAAAATCCCTTGGACGGAGGAGCCTGGTGGGCTACAGTTCATGGGGTCACTAAGAGTCGGACACGAGTGAGCAACTTCACTTTCACTTTTCACTTTCATGCATTGGAGAAGGAAATGGCAACCCACCCCAGTGTTCTTGCCTGGAGAATCCCAGGGACGGGGGAGCCTGGTGGGCTGCCGTCTATGGGGTCGCACAGAGTCGGACACGACTGAAGCGACTTAGGAGCAGCAGCAGCAGCAACAGAATAATAAACAGGGAACGTGACATCCAACAGGAATTTTTCCATTCTTTGGGTTTTTTTTTTTTTCTTTTTGTTCCCCCAGCATTTATACTATGCACATTGATGCCACAGTATAACCTTCATGGATTCTGATAAAGCTGGTCTTAAAAGCAAATTTATTTCTTTAAACATTCTAACGCCATATCAATTTCAAAGGTTCTTCAGATTTTACAAGGCATGAAAGTTATTCAAATAGAATTTACATGAATACTTTAATGTCTGTTTAGCAATGGTGGTGATGAAGCTGTTCACGGTTGTGTCAGGTGCTAAAAATCTACTTTTACATTAAATATCCACGTTGTAGAGCATTCTGCTGAAATTTTGATAAAGCCTGATCCTAAAAGCTATGATGGGTCACTTATGCTTAGTAAAACAACATATGCCATGCCATTTGTACACAATTCAATTTTTTTTTTTAAGCTTCACAGTATGTACCCTTTCTAAGGAAACAGTTTTGATGTGGAACCAAAATCAGAGAGGGTCAAACATGGCAGGTTTGAGGAGTAGGACCAGGATATTTCAGCTTTTCTTTGCTCTCATCCCACCTTCAGCCAGGGTGGTGGTGATCCCGGACAGGAGCTAAAGCCCCAAAGGCCCTCCACAGTCTGTGGCTGCTGCTGAAATAAAATGAGAAAGTGCTGTGAAACCCACACAGCAGTGTGGGAATTGAAGGTGTTCGTTTAATGTCACTCTTACACAGATCTTTAGCCACTGTCGTGACAATGAATCCAGGATTTTTGCGGGTGACTCGGACTTCTTCCTGCATTGGTTTTGTCACCTAACGAGTATCTGTGAAAGCTCTGGTTTACCATGAACCTGAGGGAGAGACTGTGGCCAGCTCTCCTGCAGGAATCGCTAGGGGTGAAAAGTGCAATCTTACAAAAGTCTCTGGACCAGCTTTGTAAAAAACAAAATAGATTCATGGAAGCAACCTCAATGTCCCTGGACAGATAAATGAATAGAGAAGAGGCGGTACATGTATACAATGGAATATTACCCAACCATTAAAAGGAACAAAATTGAGTCATCTGTAGAGATATGGATGGACCTAGAGTCTGTCATACAGAATGCAGTGAGTCAGAAAGAGAAAAACAGATATCATATATTAATACATATATGTGCCATCTATTCATAGAAAAGTGGCACAGACGAGCCTGTTTACAGGGTAGGAACAGGGATGCAGAGGTAGAGAAAGGACTGTGGACATGGAGGGGAAGGAGAGGGTGGGACAAACTGAGGGAGTAGCATTGACATACAGAGCAGGCGATGGCGACCCCACTCCAGCATTCTCGCCTGGAGAATCCCACTGACGCAGGAGCCTGGTGGGCTGCAGTCCATGGGGTCGCGAAGAGTCGGACACGACTGAGCAACTTCACTTTCCCTTTTCACTTTCATGCATTGGAGAAGGCAATGGCAACCCACTCCAGTGTTCTTGCCTGGAGAATCCCAGGGACGGGGGAGCCTGGTTGCTGTCTATGGGGTCGCACAGAGTCGGACACGACTGAAGCGACTTAGCAGCAGCAGCATTGACATAAATACACTACCATGCATAAAGGAGATAGCTCATGGGACGCTGCCGTGTGGCACAGGGAGCTCAGCTCAGTGCTCTGTGATGACCTAAGAGGGGTGAGATGGGGGGATGGTGGGAGGGATGCTCGAGAGCGAGGGGATATATGTATACTGACAGCTGATTCACGGAGTTATACAGCAGAAACTAACACAGCACTGTAAAGCAACTCTACTCCAATAAGTAAAACGCACACATTTGCCTGTGTCCCTCAAGGTCAGTACCCCAGTGGGTGTTCAAGCTGGTAACCAGGTTGGATGAGCCTTTGCTCATCTTGTTTTCCGGAATGAAGACAGCTTTAATGGAAGAAAACACCACTGGGTTCCCCACAGCACTTTCCAAAGTCGCGATTTGGGATATTCTATGACAAGACATCTGTCAAATACAAAGTTCTTTTCCACACTGCTGTGATGTACTTGACAATATGCTAGTCTGTGATACGTCCACCAATCAAACAGTGACACATTTTGTCAACAGGAAATGCCTTACTTTGAGGGAGAGTTTGGGAGCATTTCCATTTCCACCCAACCCAGATTCCTCCGAAGCGAACCTATCCCATCATCACAGAGTGATCAGCACCACCACGAGATGAACATCAGAACCAGACATCCAGCTACAGACTTTGCTTGGATTTCGCCACTTTTCCCACTAACATCCTTTTTCTGCCCCAGACCTACTCCAGGATCCCACTTTCCATGTAGGTGCAAGGTCTCCAATCTGAGCAGCTGCTCAGCCTTTGTCTTTCACGACTTTGAGATTTTAATTAAGAGTTCTGGCCAGGGACTTCCCTGGTGGTCCAGGTTAAGAACCTGCTTTGTTATGCAGGGGCTGTGGGTTTGACCCCTTTGTGTTGGTGTTACTCAGTCGGGTCATTCTTTGCCCCGTGGACTGTAGCCTGTCAGGCTCCTCCGGCCATGAGATTTCCCAGGCAAGAATACTGGAGTGGGTTGCCATTTCCTTCTCCAGAGGACCTTCCCAACCCAGGTATCAAATCCGGGTCTCCTGCATTGCAGACAGATTATTTACCATCTGAGCCACTGGGGAAGCCTCAGGGAACTAAGATCCCACATGTCACAGAGCAACTGAGCCTTCATGCCACAGCTAGAGAATTTAATTAAAAAAAAGAGAGTACTTATCATTTGCCTATGAGTGTCTTCCGGTTTGGGTTTATCTGATGCCTTCTCCTGAGACTGAAATTGTGCCCTTCGGGAAGCACATGGCAGAAGCGGAGCTGGGTTTCCTTTGATTCAGCATGTCAGGTCAGGGGGACAAGGAGTCGGGGTGTCTCATCACTAATGATGACCATCTGGGTGAAGTGGGGTCCTCCTGGTGTCTCCATGGCCAGGTTACCACCTTTCCATTTGTAATGAACAAGCATCTTATTGGGAGGTGGGTATGTAAACATTGCAGTTATCCTCCTCAAGCTTTTGCCAGCAGATTTTGTCATCCAGTGAAGGATCTTGCCTATGAAGATTTTTACTGCGATGCTGGCCTAGTGGTGATTTCGTATTTCTCTCATTCACCCTGGACACTTTTGCATGGATATGCAGATATCTCAGAACAGAGTTCATGCACTTGGAGACCGAGTTCGGGGTGATCTCCAAAAGTACCTCCAGGATCAGCTCTGGGAATCCCTTCCCCCTCCTCACCTGTGATCTCTCACGGTGGCAGTTTGGTCTTGATAAACCTAACGTTAAAGGCTACACCAAAGATGAAAGTCTATGAGAGTGACATGATGGCGGTGAGAGGGGCTGGAAGGAAGTGGAAAGCTGGGTGCTGGGTCACCCCCAGAATGCTCTTCCCTCCTCCAGCTTTTAAACGTTTTGGGGACACGTATGAGACGAGATAAATGAGATAAATGTAAAATATGCTGTTTGTATCTTCATTTGTGGGTATTTATCTTTGTGTTTATTGACTGGAAATTTATTTCAAAGCATATAGCAGCTGGTCCTCAAAACAACTAAGAACGTGCCAAAGGTGGCCGCAGACTTCCGCTCTGCCCAGCTCCAGGATGGCTCCTGATACTCACGCTCAAGGAGAAGACCTTAGTCTCTGGTTTCCCGGGAGAAATGTGGCCAAGGGGTGAGGGTCATTTCTTGGGACACAGGGGATAAGTAAGCTTCCACCTGGAAATAACAAAACTTTATAAGAAAGAATCCAAGTTACTCAAAACCCACAGGGAGAGTAAGGGTGGTTTTGATCTTCATGAGCTGATATTTGGAAAAGAAGCAGATTGAGAAAAGATTCACAACATGATCTGCCCAAGTCAGCTGAAATCCAAAGTCCTGATTTTGAAGCATCCTGTTGTTTCAGAGGGATCCTCACCTTGGCAAGGTGAGTTCTGGACATTGAAGAAGAGAAGTGATATGGGTGCTGATTTAAGCTTCTACATTGTGCAGGAGTCTGTGTCTTTTACTGTGTTTGTGAAGAAGGGTGGTGAGGTCACAAGTCAATTTTAGATGACAACAGTTCATCATTCTTTGAAAAAAAATAATAATTGTACTGCACATTTGTTAAGTATTTCCTATGTTCAGACCCAGGTCTCCCATATTGCAGGCAGATGCTTTAACCTCTGAGCCACCAGGGAAGCCCTCCAAGTGGTTAATAGGTATTAATTCATTTACTCCTCACTACATCCCTATGTGGGCTTCCCAGGTGGTGCTAGTGGTAAAGAACCCACCTGCTAACGCAGAAGACATAAGAGATGCAGGTTCAATCCCTGGGTCAGAAAGACCCCTGGGAGGAGGGCACGGCAACCCACTCCAGTATTCTTGCCTAGAGAATCCCATGGACATAGGAGCCTGGCAGGCTACAGGCCATAGGGTCTCAAAGAGTCGGACACGACTGAAGCAACGTAGCATACACACACACACATCCCTGTGTGGTTGGTACCACTTAGTACACCCACTTTACAGATGGGAAAACCGTATCGTGGGAATGTTTAAACTACTCACCCGAAATTGCATAGTAAAGGGCAGGTGTCAGTTTCAAACCTAAGAGCTGGTATCTTAGTCTTCCTGCTCTACTGGCCACAAAAGAAGTGGCTCATCAGGTCGTATCAAATAAAAGGCAAATATTATCTTTTACAATGTGAAGTATCAGAGAGGGATGCTCAGAAAAACCACCACCAGCACCGACTATCAATCAAAAGTCCAACCTAAGTTATTACAACTGCATCGCATAAGCATCACGCATGCCTCTTGGTGGGCTTCGCTGGTGGCTCAGATGGTAAAGAATCTGCCTGCCACAGGGGAGACCTGGGTTGAATCCCTGGGTCAGGAAGATCCCTCCTGGAGAAGGACATGGCAACCCACTCCAGTATTCTTACCTGAAGAATTCCACGGACAGAGGAGACTGGTCATGCGGTCACAAAGAGTCGGACACGACTGAGCACTTTCACTTTTCACGCCCCTTGGTGGACGGCTCCTCTGGGCCACACTGAAGGCACGAAGCAAACGTACATTTCATACCTTCGTGCCGGCTCACCTGAAACACAACTCCAGTCCCCTCCCCCCCACCCCCGAAAACCCCGCCACCTTCCATGGAGGAGGGTGCGTGGGGACTAGAAAGGATCCATTTGTCATCAGCAGCTCAGTGTCCTGATTGGCTCCAGACAAAACCAATCTAACCGAACACAAGGGCCATTCTAATGAAAGCAAACCTCAAAGCAGGCAAAAGTTCTTTTTTTTTTTTAATTTAAATTTTATTTTTTTACTTTACAATACTGTATTGGTTTTGCCATACATTAACATGAATCCACCACAGGTGTACATGAGTTCCCAACCCTGAACCCCTCTCCCACCACCCTCCCCATATCATCTCTCTGGGTCATCCCAGTGCACCAGCCCCAAGCACCCTGTATCCTGTATCGAATCTAGACTAGCGATTCATTTCTTACATGATAGTATACATGTTTCAGTGCCATTCTCCCAAATCATCCCACCCTCTCCTTCTCCCACAGAGTCCAAAAGTCTGTTCTTTACATCTGTGTCTCTTTTGCTGTCTCGCATACAGGGTTATCATTACCATCTTTCTAAATTCCATATATATGTGTTAGTATACTGTATTGGTGTTTTTCTTTCTGGCTTACTTCACTGTGTATAATCGGCTCCAGTTCCAATGAGGTGGATGAAACTGGAGCTGATTATACAAAAGTTCTTTTAATGCAATTATTCTGGAGGATAGTTGTGGATAAGGGTGGGTTAAAGTGATGCTACCAGAAGTAACATGCATTCTTTACATGAGTCTGGAGTCTCTGGGAGGAATTTAATCAGCCCTGGTTGTGGCTAAGTGGGGTTTCCTGCAGGTGAATTCTGGATAGCAGCTGCAGCATTGCTGTCAGGGAGTCAGAACGGGAGGGCCCGTGTCCAAGGCAGGCTCCCAGCCCCAGGACCACCACCTGAGGGGCCCTCACCCTCTGGATGAGGAAAGCCCAGGCAGGGAAAACCCCACAAACCCCTGCTGAAGAAGGAACCACTGGAGTTTGCAAGGCATTGAAGTCCAGGACTCAGTGTCCTAGAGGACGAAGCAGGAGGGGAATGACAAAGGAGAGGCAGATAGAGGAGGAAAGCAGGTGGGGGGAGAGGCTGCCTGCCACCTCATTCACAGGGCCCAACAAACATCAACTAGATTTCCACTCGTCCTCTAAAATGTTTTATTTTCCCCAGAGTAGCAGCTCTGAGTGTCAGGAGGAAAGCAGTATCATTGAAATAATTCATATCATGGACAGAACACCCACCACTGAGAGGACTCCAGTTCTCTCAAGACCCTGCCCTGGGCTGGCACTCCAGCCCCTGAGTTCCTACCTCTCTTCACAGGCTTCTTTCCACCTTATCAGCCCAGATTTCACTCTATGTGGACTATAAAAAACAAACAGGGACTTCCCTGGTGGTCCAGTGGCTAAGACTCCATGCTCTGAATGCAAGGGACCTAGGTTCAATCCCTGGTAAGGGAACTAAATCCCACATACCACAACTAAGACTTGGCATAGCCAAATAAACAAATGTTTTAAAACAAATGAATGCAAAGGAACAAAACAAACCAAGCCAAACAGAAACAAATGTGTAGGTACAGAGTATAGAGCAGTGGCTCCCAGGGTTGGGGGGGGGGGGGTTGGGTAGATGTGGAGGAGGGTGGAATGAATAAAGGGGCCAATTGCATGGTGATGGACAGAAACTAAAATTTTGATGGAGAGTACCTTAGAATGTATTGTTGTTGCTGTTTAGTCACTAAGTCATGTTGGACTCTTTTGTGACCCCATGGACTGTAGCCCACCAGGCTCCTCTGTCAATGGGATTTCCCAGGCAAGAATACTGGAGTGGGTTGCCATTCCCTTCTCCAGGGGATCTTCCTGACCCAGGGATTGAAACCGCATCTATAGAAGCACAAATATAATGCTATACCTGTAAAACATATAAGCCAGGGTTTCCTCAACAATAAAAAAGACACATTGTAAGTGTATGACTTGATGAATTTCTATGAGGTGAACACATCAATGAAACCAGTATCCAATCAACAAAGGGAACATTTCCAGCATCCCTGCAAGCTCCCTGGGCCCTCTCAGTCACTACCCACCCAAGGGTGCCCACTATCTTGTCCTCTAACAGCAAAGATTAGTCTTGCCCAGTTTTGTACTTTATATAAATAGAATTCTATGGTATGTATTTTCCTGTGTCTGGCTTCTTCCACTAAAGATTATAACTGTGGGGGATTCCCTGATGGTTCAGTGGTTAGGACTCCATGCTTTCACTGTGGGGGGCACAGGTTTGATTTAAAAAAAAAAAATTGTAATTGTGAACTTCATCTGCATAGTTACACATGGTTGTGGTCCATCAGTTCCACTCAGCTCCAGACATTCACCCAGCAGATGATACTACCACCTCCCTTCTAAATGCAACACCTGTGTAAGGCTGCTCTCAGCAGCAGTGCTGGTAAGGACAATCTCAGTGCTCACCAGCAGGACCCTGGACAGCTCCTTAAAATGGACTATTACATGGCTTTAAAAAAATAAGAATGAAGAGGCTCCCTGTGAATTAACATGGAAAATCTGTAGGACACACAATGAAGTGTAAAAATGCAAGTTGAAGGACACCACAGAAGGAAGATATAATATTTGGTTGAATTTATATATCAGGTCATCCCTAATGCCATAGACATGAGTTTGAGCAAACGCCAGCAGATGGTGGGGGACAGGGAAGCCTGGCATGCTGCAGTCCATGGGGTCACAAAGAGTTGGGCACCACTGAGAGACTGAGCAACAAATATATCAGGTCCACACAAGACACAGATAACCGTCCTGGACAGTGGGGAGGAAAATGTGGGGACTGGGAAAGGGGAGATGAGTGGAGAATGTTCACTAAATATTCCTTTTGGTAAATGACCCCCGTTGATTTATGAGGGGCAATGTTTATGAGCTAGGTGATATTTTCTGTTAAGAAAATAAAGTCCCCAATTTTTCCAAAAAGATTACATTTCACACAAATAAACACTTCTGCTCCAGAAAGGAAAGAAGGAATGGAGAAAGCAAGAGAGATGGAGAAAGCAGGGCAGGGACAGTGTAGGGGCAAAGGAGTCAGAAGGAGAGACAGAGGGAGAAAGGATCAAAGGAAAAATGAAAGAGCAAGACCCAGAAATGAGTCCTTGCTCAGCCTCTGGAGCGGCCGTCCACATCCTGAGTACAGAGTGAGTTCTTGAAACAGGGACTACTTTGAAGACTGATAAAGCTACTATGAAAGCCTGTGCTTTTTTTTTTTTTTTTGCACGCTTAGTCATTCAGTCACGTCCAAGTCTTTGCAACCCTTTGGACTGTAACTCGCCAGGCTTCTGTGCCCTTGGGATTCTCCAGGCAAGAATACTGGAGTCTGTTGCCATTTTCCTCCTCTAGGGACTCTCCCAAACCCAGGGATCGAACCTGAGTCTACTGTGCCTCTTGCTTTGCTTGCAGATTCTTTACCCACTGAGCCATCGGGGAAGCCTCACTAGGAAAGCACTGGCCTCACAAACCCCTCCACTGGTAATGGCCAGGGCAAACACAGCGATGCCATTTACCAAGTGGCCAAAAAGGAAAAAGAAAAGGAATTTTCATTCATACTCCTATCCCACCGTCTGAAATTCATCCTCGCAGTCTCTGAGTGTAAGTCGTGTTGGCTCTGAGATGACGGTGCTCTCCAGTGCTGCCTGAGCCCAAAAGAGGTGCCTTGAGAGTATTTGTTGCTGCTGCTTCAGAGGCTCAGAGCAATATGGAAACATAACAACCAAGAGTAGGTTTGTCTGGGAAGGACAGAAAATTCCAAATGACCGTAGCTTATATCGGATACAGATTTCTTTTTCTCCCTCATGAAATAAATCTGGAGGCAGACAGTATATGATGGCAGGGCTGCTCTGCACAGTCGTTGGGAGCCCAGGCTCTCTGCAGTTATCTGTCCTTCTGTCCCTATAATGACCCTAGACCTCATGATCCAAGATGGCTGCTGGAAGGCCATCCATGACATCCATGTTCTAGGCCCACTGACAAAGTAAGGAACAGAGAAAGACATGCCTCTGCTCTTGAAGAGACCTCACACAACACTTTTACTTTGAACTCATTGGCCCAAACCAAGTCATATGGCCATGCCCATCTGGAAAGTTGAAAAACATCACCTTTCAGTGGATCACAAATTTGTCCTAAGTAAAACTGAACTTCTATTATAAAGGAAGAAGGAAAGAAGAGGTCAGTGGTAGGTAAACAGCAGCCATCTGCAGAAGTCAACAGATATGAAAAGTTTACAACAATTTTATCCTCAACACATATTTATTAATACTAATTAGTTATATATATATATATATTTTTTTTTTTTAAAACTCCTTATGACCACTCTGTTTGGAAAAGATGCTTATAATTGTTTTGCTCTTAAACTGAGTCTGTAGAGTTGAAGCTAGGGAATTGTCTTCATAACAGTACTGATAACAGTGAAGCTCAGTATCAGCAAAACCCTTATATCCCTCTACTGTCAAAGGCTCATGCAGGGAAATGTAGCTTTGAGATTAAGGTAATATTGCTTTGGTCATGACTATGGCTTTAGCTGGTGGCACTCGTGGTAAAGTGGCACTCTTGGTAAAGAACCCGCCTGCCAATTCAGGAGATGTAAGAGACAGAGGTTCAATCCCTGGGTTGGGAAGACCCCCTGGAGGAGGGCATGACAACCCACTGCAGTATTCTTGCCTGGAGAATCCCATGGACAGAAGAACCTGTCGGACTGCAGTCCATAGAGTTACACAGAGTCAGACAAGACTGAAGTGGCTTAGCACCCACCCACACATGACTTTAACTAGAACCCATTTTCTCCTTGTGACTCATATGGTAGTTGAACAAAAGCCTAAATCAAGAGTTTCTGATGCTTTTCTCTGGGAGGCAGCCCTTGGTTAGAGTTAGCTGTAGTTTACTTTCCAGTAGCAGTTATTTATGATTCTTCCTATTTATGTTATTCCTCTTCTAAACTCTACTATTTAAGCAAATTTACTTTCAACTCTCAACTGAGTTCACCAAAGACAAGTAATCCTTCTGCAACTGGCAGGGCTGAAGATTAAGCCACCCTGGGCAATTAAGCGTATCCCAAGGTTCAGCTGGTGTGCTGCAGTTTACATTAATGACAGGCATTTAGCAAGGTTCTGCAGCTTACACCCCTCTCTGAAGGGGGATTTGTAGCCTTCATTAGCATCCTGTACCGGCTAGGAAGCTGTGGTATATGCCGCCGCCAGGCTGTGTCACAGTATTATGAGATTAGGGCTGCAAACTTCACCCTTCTGCCACCAGTGGAACCCTCTAGTACTTGGCCTCTGAGAGCAGCTGTGCCAGTTTTTGAAGGCAAAGCCAAAGAGGGTGCCAAGAAGGAAGCGCAAACAACCAGGGTTGATTAACACGGTTATGAAATTTGAAAGTGGGTTTTGAATTGGGACCCCAAATGGGTACAAATGAACATGACTTTCAGGATGTCCAATCTGGTGTTTCTAAAAGGAGACTGCAAGTATGGTAGCAGTATCAGTTAATTCTTACTGTGTAATAAATGTTCTCAGGGAAGTCTCAGTGGCATAAATAAGCACTCATTTAGCTCACAAATCTGCATCAACCAATCTAGCCTAGGTATGGCTAGATGACTCAGCTGCCCACAGGACTCTCATTCTCCCCCCAGGGACTGGCAAGTTAGGCTAGGCAGTTCCTTCTCCTGATGATAGCGGATGCAAAAGAGCAAGAGCTCACGAGTGCTATCCATGAGTTTGCTTGTATCACGTCTCCTGACATCCCATTGGGCAAATCAAGTCATCTGCCCAGAGCCAAGATACACGGAAGTACGTCCTGCCCTGCAGAGTTACATGGTGAAGGGCACGGAAACAAAAGGGGATAAAGAAAGGAATATAATGTACCAGAGAGGACAAAGAGACTGGAAAAGACACACCTGATTAATGACAAAGAAAGGAAATGAAAATTGAAGTCCTGCATTTTTTAAAAAATTACTGATAGAAGACTGGCAGCTATATTTAGGACCTAGAAGGTCATATAATGTACAGCTGGAACTTCATTAATTTAGAGTCATCTAAACCAGTGGTTCTTAGCTTTCCTTGGGTCTGGATTCTTCTTACACATGTGTAACAACATGTAACATTTTGTAAGCCTTCTGGGGACTATCTGAAAACCATCTGTAAGCTCCTGGACATCCATAAGCCTCGGTTAAAATTGCATTTTTAACCAGATCAAACCAGTCAATCCTAAAGGAAATCAGTCCTGAATATTCATTGGAAGGACTGATGCTGAAGTTGAAACTCCAATACTTTGGCCACCTGATACAAAGAACCGACTCATTGGAAAAGACCCTGATGCTGGGAAAGATTGAAAGCAGGAGGAGAAAGGGACAACAGAGGATGAAATAGTTGGACGGCATCACCGACTCGATGGACATGAGTTTGAGTAAACCCCGGGAGTTGGTGATAGACAGGGAGGCCTGGTGTGCTGCAGTCCATGGGGTCACAAAGAGTCAGACAGGACTGAGGGACTGAACTGAACTGATTCAAAATTGTATTTTAAGTCGTTTGTTAAGGAAACTGTCTCTTGTGACAGGTTGGCAAACTGAGTTACATTATTTATGCTTCAGAGAGATCACTCAGCTGGTGTAAAATAGGTGCACTTGTTTGGATTTGCTTTAAAGCCTCCAGAGGCATTCCTTCACAGGATGTGAAATCCCACCCATTCCTGTGGGCCTCAGGGCCTCCGAGAGCTGATACTTGCCCACCTCACAGCCTCACCTTCATCTCCTGTCCTCCCTACATCCAGCCACACAACCTTCCATCCTGTCTCCTGCACCTGCCAAGTCTGAGGCCTGTGCAGTTGATGTTCCCTTTGCCTGGATCATGTGTTTCCTGCAGATCCACACTAAATGAAGCGCTCCCCTGCTTCATTTAAGATGCTGAACAGAGTCTGTCTCTAAATGCTTCATTTAAAGTGCCATCTCTCAATCACTCTTGCCTTATTTATAAGTCTAGTCATTCGTTGTTTCTCTCTCCATCTGGGGGTCAGATCTATTACCCTGTAAGTTATACATCCACAGAGAAACCAAGAGAAAACATGCCAGAATACATTCCACAACCAAATTGTAAGAGAGAGTTAATAGAACCCGTTCTTATGAAGACAGTGGAACCCTCCCTACTAGTCTTCTGGATGGTTTTCCTTTAAGAATTTCAAAGTTTAATATCAAAGAAAATAAGGACAATTCCTTAAATCAAACTATTAGCTGTAGCTGACTAGCCCTCTCAAGGATTCTACAGGGTTTTTATTGAATGATTTTTGCTGGTACCAGTGGGAATATTGTCTGAATAAAGGTTTAGGGTATCAACTTGTAACTGACAGACCAAGGGACATATTGATCCCCTTATGGGAGGGTCCCATACGGCTCCATTTCTTGTATGGTTTTCTTCTGGATTATCAATTTGAAATTTGAAGCAAATTATAAAACACCAAATAGACATGATGAGTTGGCTGTGAGGAGGTTAGAAGCTGTCCTCAGCAGTGATTTATGGGAGCTCCGGCTTCAGAGGTTAACAAAGATTTGCTTTGGGTTTATGTGCCGTTTTCCAAAGTCATTCTGAGCTGAAAGATGAATATGTAGCCCTCTTTGCTGGCGCCTTTTATAGGTCGGTGCAGCTGGGTGAAAATCAGCTACAAAGGAGATCCTGGTGTTATCATTAACGGTGACTTTGTGTAACAGATGTTGTCTACATATTACAGGAGGCTGCTTAATTTGTCTCTTGCAAACATGAAGCCTCTTAAAACTATTATGTACTAAACATTGTCGGGAAAATTCCATTCTTTTGTAACACAGTCCTCCTTCAGGAAGAGCAGCAGTTGAGAATTATAAGAATAAAAGCGAGACTCAAATGAAGGAATACTGCGCCCATTACATTTGTGTTCATCGTGATTAGGGCAGAGAGAGACCAACGGGGGAAGAAAGGCATTATAGCATTGCCAAAGGAGAATACGTGTATTAAAAACAAAAGTCTAAATGAATAGGTCCTGGGAAAATGATGACAAATTAGGGCAGAAATGGGGTTTTGCCTCCTGCCATTTGCAGGGAGGCATCGCCACTGACTTCACTAGCTAAGGACAGAGTCATGACAAATACCTAGAAATCTTGTGCACAAATGGCAGGAAAGTGACTTCACCTCACTCACCATCTGGTCAGCTGAGCCTGTTTTTCAGGCAGAAGAGTACCCTCTTGTTAGGTACATTAAGCCCCAACTCTCCACACTGCCCACCATGCATGCACGTGGACACTGTTGTGATGGTCCTGTACCAAACTTCTCCACCTTTTCTTCTCTCTACAGATATGTACAAATTCCACTTTGATTCGGGGGCTTCTCTGGGGGACGTATCATGCATATCATCAAACAAGTTGCTTTCACTCTTTTCTCAGTAAATAAAAGGAGACTTTCATGAGACCAACAAAGGAAGGTTGTAGATGGTAGACTTATATACTGACTCAACCACTTTGGGAAGAAATTTGGCAATTTTATCAAGGACCAAAAAGACTTCAGTTTATAAAGCTATTAAACCACTGTCATATACCTGAAACTAATATAATATTGTAAATCACTATACTTCAGTAAAAAACAAAAAAGCATAAAGACTTCAAACATTGTGCCTCAAAACTTAACTTCTGGGAATCTTAAGTAATTTAAAATAATACAAAGACATGTCACAAAAAATACATTTTTATCACAGCAAAAGTGGTGTTTTTATAATATTAAACTTGGAAGCAAGTCTAAATCCTTACATTGCTGCTGCTGCTGCTAAGTCGCATCAGTCGTGTCTGACTCTGTGCGACCCCAGAGACGGCAGCCCACCAGGCTCCCTTGTCCCTGGGATTCTCCAGGCAAGAACACTGGAGTGGGTTGTCATTTCCTTCTCCAATGCATGAAAGTAAAAAGTGAAAGTGACATCGCTCAATCGTGTCTGACTCTTAGCAACCCCATGGACTGCAGCCTACTAGGCTCCTTCATCCATGGGATTTTCCAGGCAAGAGTACTGGAGTGGGGTGCCATTGCCTTCTCCAAAATCCTTACATTAGGTTATATTTAATAAATTACACTAAATTACCCGACAAAATATTTTTCAGCAACACAATTATGGCCATCAAAATTAATAACATGGAAATATTTATGCTAGATATTAATTAAAAATTGACAGCCTTGTAAAATGTGAATACAAAAAAGACTCTAGGGAAATATACCATTAGGATAAACATTTTTGTAAAACCAAGAAAGATATAGAAAGGAAGCAGGGTGCAATCTTAAGAGTAATTATTTTCCTCAGTAAGCACCAGCTAGTATCTATCTTAGAAACAGTTTCCTGCATATTAAACTACTTTATTGTCATTCCTGGCAACACTTCTCCCAGTGGCCATATCATAAGTGTAAACAAAGGAATAAATGTTTGTATTAACACTAGTTTCAGCACTAAAAACAGCACATTTGTTTCTTCTCTTGACTTGGGGGGGAGCATGTAGAAGTCCCTCCATCCTATTCCCAAGGACAACATCCAAGAGTCTCAGAATAAAGGCTTTCCTGATGGTTCATCGGTAAAAAATCCGCCTGCAATGCAGCAGACACGTGTTTGATTCCTGGGTTGGGAAGATGCCCTGAAGAAGGGCATGGCAACTCACTGCAGTATTCTTGCCAGGAAGAGTCCCACGGACTGAGGAGCCTGGAGGGCTACACTTCATGGGGTTGCAAAGAGTCGGACGCCACTGAGTAACTGAGCACACGGGAGAATTCAGGCAGTACACTGTCTTTCACGGTTTCACCTAATTTACTCCTCAGCATAATGATCTCAAGGTGTGCAATTGCACTATCTACTCAATAATAAGGACCTTTCCACCTTGCAATCCCTTTCAGCATTCTAAATAGAGAGGTTGGTTGTTTGAAGAGATTAATAAGACTTCCAGAGGATTCCCCTGGCAACACAGTGGATAAGAATCTACCTATCAATGCAGGAGACACGGGTTCAATCCCTGGTCTGAGAAGATCCCACATGCCTCAGAGCCACTAAGCCCGTTAGCCATAGCTGCTGGGCCTGCACTCTAAAACCCATGCAACAAGGGAAGCCACCGCAAGGAGAGGCCCATGCACCAAAAGGGAGAGTGCAGTGGCCCCCGCTCACTGCAACTAGAAGAAGCCTGAGCATGAAGACCAGCACAGCCAAAACTAAATAAATACATAATTTAAAAGAAGGGAAAAAGGGGCCTCCAGGACTGCTCACTCTTAGAGGGTCAATACAGAAACACCTGACACCCATGGGCCCTAACCGTTATCATGGCTGCAAGGAGCGCCAGTGACAGAATATCTGTGGTCTCAGAGATGACAAGACTCCGAGTCAAACATAACCTTCCAAAATTATAAAGTAGCTTACTTCTTGTTGTTGCCACTGTCAGGTACTGTAAACAGCTTAGCTGAGAGATGTATTTGTTTTATAATAACCTCTCCCACCTCAGAAATCAGACCCTAGTTTAAAACGAACAAACAAAACCTGCATCAGCAACAGACTAAGTAGAAATTAAATACAGCCCAGAAAGTACGTGGGCAGAAGCCAGCTGGAGAATATCTCCTCCAGAAAGCACATGTCTGAAGGTCCTCTTCTATGTCCAGCACAGAGCTGGCCTCTGGCTGCTTCAAAAGCATTAGGATCACTCCCTGCCCTCAAGCACCTTAAAATCTGCTGGAGGGGTGTGATACATGAGTCACTGATGATGAAATCGTCCCTACTTGTAGGTCATGGAGAGAAATTGTTTTTTCTCCAGCCTCTGCTTCCAACCAGGCTGCATCAGATGCCCCTATTCTGGTCCTTAATGTCTTCAGTCCATCACAAAACTTCCCTAGTCCAGCCACCATGGAAAACAGTACAAAGGTTCTTCAAAAAATTAAAAATAGAACTACCATATGATCCAAAGTCTCACTCTGGGTATATATCCAAGGGAAATGATAACAGGATATAGAAAAGATATCGGCACTCCCATGTTTATTGCCACTTTATTCACAACAGCCAAGATATGGAAACGACTGAAGTGTCTGTCAACAGACGAATAAAGAAGATGAATAAAACAGATGAATAAAGAAGACGGGATACACGTATGTGTGCGTGCGTGCTAGGTCGCTTCAGTGGTGTCCGACCCTTTGTGACCCTGTAGACTGTAGCCCACAAGGTTTCCTTGTCCATGGAATTCTCCAGGCAAGAACACTGGAGTGGGTTGCCATGCCCTCCTCAAGGGGATCTTCCCAACCCAGGCACCAAGCCTGCACCTCTTATGTCTCCTGCATTGGCAGGCAGGTTCTTTACCACCAGTGCCACCTGGGAAGTTCCGATACATATGTACACAATGGAATATTATTCATTCATGAAAAAGAAGAACAGGCTGCCATTTGCAAAAACATGGATGCATGTTGAGGGCATTATGTTAAGTGAGTTAAGTCAGGCTGAGAAAGACAAATATTGTATGATCTCCCTTATATGTGGAGATCTTATAAAGATCTAAATTTTTGGAATCTAAAAAAGCCAAACTTATAGAAACAGAGTAGAATGGTGATACCAGGAACTGAAGGTGGTGTGGGGGAATTGAGAAGATGTGGTTCAAAGATACAAAGTTCCAAATATAAGAGGAATAACTTCTGGGACACAGTATTATAATTATCAGTTCAGTTCAGTTAATTTCAGTTGCTCATTCATGTCCAACTCTTTGCGACCCACGGACTGCAGCACACCAGGCCTCCCCGTCCATCACCAACTCCCAGAGTTTACTCAAACTCATGTCCATCAAGTCGGTGATGCCATCCAACCATCTCATCCTCTGTCATCCCCTTTTCCTCCTGGCTTCAGTCTTTCCTAGCATCAGGGTCCTTTCCAATGACTCAGCATTCTTCAGAGCTACTAAGAAGCTAGATCTTAAATGTTCTCTCCCCACAAAAAATGATAATTATGTAATGTGATGGAGATGTTTAGTTGAAGCTACAATGGCAATCATGTTACAATATATAAATGGATGAAATCAATGCATCCTCCACCTTAAATTTAAACAACATTCTATGTCAATTATATCTCAATTGAAAAAAAAACCTTTCCCAGTTGCTTCTATTAAACTCATACATATAATTCTATTGAAATTTCATTGTCCATGACAATTTCAGTTTTTTCATATTTGGCATTTGGTAAAATGTAAACATAATGTGCTGTATTTCTAATAAACCAAATCACGACACTTGCTGCTATGACAACAATAATGATAATACTGCAGTGAACAACCCTGTATTTCTGACTGAATTTTGGATAATTTGTCAGTAATCCTACTCTGGGTTCACATTGCCAAATCCTTTTCCAGATTATTTGTACCAGTTCACACTCCCACCAGCCATTATAAAAGCCCCAATCTTAAGTGAAACTGCTCAGTCTTCTGAGACTCTTACAATCCCATGGACTGTAGCTTATCAGGTTCTTCCATCCATGGAATTTTCCAGATAAGAGTACTGGAGTGGGTTGCCATTTCCTTCTCCAGGGGAACCTCCTGACCCAGGGATCGAACCTGGGTCTTCCACATGGCAGGCAGACGCTTTACCCTCTGAGCCACCAGGGAAGCCCCAATCTTAACACAGCCTCAATAACATCATTGATTTTCAATCTTTTATAATTCCATCAGCAAAATGGTTATCTCATAGCTGTTTTGATTGACATTTCATTACAGATGAGTCTGAATTTTCTCAAAAATTTATTTTTTACTTTTATTTTTTAATATTATCTATTCTTGTTCTTTAGCCATGGGTTTATCAAGATTCTACTGTATGAACTTTTTATAATTTAAAGTCATATTAGAAAGTCATATTTTTTCATACATTTTGCTTACTTTTAGTATTTTATCATTTCTTAAGCATAGAGATTAAAATTTATAAACTCAAAAATACTGATATTTTCCCTTGTGATTTTTCATTATGTTTAGCAAATGGTCTTTTCTTCTAGAGATCAGTTACATATTTATCGGTTTTTTTCAAATACTATTACTTAATTTTCTTAAATATTTAATTCTAAATTTATCTGAAATTTATACATAAAGTTTTGGTAGAGAAGGAGAATCTATATTTTCCTTTGCTATTTCTGAAAATAGCTTGTCAACCTTTTCAAAGCACATATTGAATTATTCTTCTTATACCTATTGATCCATGATGCTTCTCTTATCAAATGTTGTTTTCAAGTACAATTACAATCATGTAGCTAGCTGTTCTGCTACACTCATCTATTTGAATGCCTTAACCACTCTGTTTCAAATAGCATAGCTTTAACACACGCTTTTGTGGTCCACTGGAGAAGGGAATGGCAAACCATTCAGTATTCTTGCCTTGAGAACTCCATGAACAGTATGAAAAGGCAAAATGATAGGATACTGAAAGAGGAACTCCCCAGGTCAGTAGGTGCCCAATATGCTACTGGAGATCAGTGGAGAAATAACTCCAGAAAGAATGAAGGGATGGACCCAAAGCAAAAACAATACCCAGCTGTGGATGTGGCTGGTCATAGAAGCAAGGTCCAATGCTGTGAAGAGCAATATTGCATAGGAACCTGGAATGTCACGTCCATGAATCAAGGCAAATTGGAAGTGGTCAAACAAGAGATGGCAAGAGTGAACGTCAACATTCTAGGAATCAGTGAACTAAAATCGACTGGAATGGGTGAATTTAACTCAGATGACCGTTGTATCTACTACTGTGGGCAGGAATCCCTCAGAAGAAATGGAGTAGC
This sequence comes from Budorcas taxicolor, assembly GCF_023091745.1. Classification (NCBI taxonomy): domain Eukaryota; kingdom Metazoa; phylum Chordata; class Mammalia; order Artiodactyla; family Bovidae; genus Budorcas; species Budorcas taxicolor. The sequence goes on along the minus strand of NC_068922.1, from coordinate 40,563,958 downwards.
CATCATCGTCAACAAAAGAGTCTGAAATGCAGTACTTGGATGCAATCTCAAAAACGACAGAATGATCTCTGTTCGTCTCCAAGGCAAACCATTCAATATCACAGTAATCCAAGTCTATGCCCCAACCAGTAATGCTGAAGAAGCTGAAGTTGAACGGTTCTATGAAGACCTACAAGACCTTTTAGAACTAACACCCAAAAAAGATGTCCTTTTCATTAGAGGGGACTGGAATGCAAAAGTAGGAAGTCAAGAAACACCTGGAGTAACAGGCAAATTTGGCCTTGGAATGCGGAATGAAGCAGGGCAAAGACTAATAGCGTTTTGCCAAGAAAATGCACTGGTCATAGCAAACACCCTCTTCCAACATCACAAGAGAAGACTCTACACATGGACATCATCAGATAGTCAACACCAAAATCAGATTGATTATATTCTTTGCAGCCAAAGATGGAGAAGCTCTATACAGCCAACAAAAGCAAGACCAGGAGCTGACTGTGGCTCAGATCATGAACTCCTTATTACCAAATTCAGACTTAAATTGAAGAAAGTGGGGAAAACCACTAGACCATTTGGGTGTGACCTAAATCAAATCCCTTATGATTATACAGTGGAAGTGAGAAATAGATTCAAGGGCCTAGATCTGATAGAGTGCCTCATGAACTATGGAATGAGGTTCGTGACATTGTACAGGAAACAGGGATCAAGACCATCCCCATGGAAAAGAAATGCAAAAAAGCAAAATGGCTGTCTGGGGAGGCCTTACAAAGAGCTGTGAAAAGAAGAGAAGCGAAAAGCAAAGGAGAAAAGGAAAGATATAAGCATCTGAATGCAGAGTTCCAAAGAATAGCAAGAAGAGGTAAGAAAGCCTTCTTCAGCAATCAATGCAAAGAAATAGAGGAAAACAACAGAATGGGAAAGACTAGAGATCTCTTCAAGAAAATTAGAGATCCCAAGGGAACATTTCATGCAAAGATGGGCTCAATAAAGGACAGAAATGGTATGGACCTAACAGAAGCAGAAGATATTAAGAAGAGGTGGCAAGAATGCACAGAAGAACTGTACAAAAAAGATCTTCACGACCCAGATAATCACGATGGTGTGATCACTAATCTAGAGCCAGACATCTGGGAATGTGAAGTCAAGTGGGCCTTAGAAAGCATCACTATGAACAAAGGTAGTGGAGGTGATGGAATTCCAGTTGAGCTATTTCAAATCCTAAAAGATGATGCTGTGAAAATACTGCACTCAATATGCTAGCAAATTTGGAAAACTCAGCAGTGGCCACAGGACTGGAAAAGGTCAGTTTTCATTCCAATCCCAAAGAAAGGCAATGCCAAAGAAAGCTCAAATGACCACACAATTGCATGCATCTCACATGCTAGTAAAGTAATGCTCAAAATTCTCCAAGCCAGGCTTCAGCAATACGTCAACCGTGAACTTCCTGATGTTCAAGCTGGTTTTAGAAAAGGCACAGGAACCAGAGATCAAATTGCCAACATCTGCTGGGTCATCGAAAAAGCAAAGGGGTTCCAGAAAAACATCTATTTCTGCTTTATTGACTATGCCAAAGCCTTTGACTGTGTGGATCACAAGAAACTGTGGAAAATTCTCAAAGAGATGGGAATACCAGACCACCTGACCTGCCTCTTGAGAAATCTGTATGCAGGTCAGGAAGTAACAGTTAGAACTGGACATGGAACAACAGACTGGTTCCCAATAGGAAAAGGAGTACATCAAGGCTGTATATTGTCACCCTGCTTATTTAACTTCTATGCAGAGTACATCTTGAGAAACGTTGGACTGGAAGAAACACAAGCTGGAATCAAGATTGCCGGGAGAAATATCAATAACCTCAGATATGCAGATGACGCCACCCTTATGGCAGAAAGTGAAGAGGAACTCAAAAGCCTCTTGATGAAAGTGAAAGAGGAGAGTGAAAAAGTTGGCTTAAAGCTCAACATTCAGAAAACGAAGATCATGGCATCTGGTCCCATCACTTCATGGGAAGTAGATGGGGAAACAATGGAAACAGTGTCAGACTTTTTTTTTTTGGGGGGGCTCCAAAATCACTGCAGATGGTGACTGTAGCCATGAAATTAAAAGATGCTTACTCCTTGGAAGAAAAGTTATGACCAACCTAGATAGCATATTCAAAAGCAGAGACATTACTTTGCCGACTAAGGTCCGTCTAGTCAAGGCTATGGTTTTTCCCGTGGTCATGTATGGATGTGAGAGTTGGACTGTGAAGAAGGCAGAGCGCCGAAGAATTGATGCTTTTGAACTGTGGTGTTGGAGAAGACTCTTGAGAGTCCCTTGGACTGCAAGGAGAGCCAACCAGTCCATTCTGAAGGAGATCAGCCCTGGGATTTCTTTGGAAGGAATGATGCTAAAGCTGAAACTCCAGTACTTTGGCCACCTCATGCGAAGAGTTGACTCATTAGAAACGACTCTGATGCTGGGAGGGATTGGGGGCAGGAGGAGAAGGGGACGACCCAGGATGAGATGGCTGGATGGCATCACGGACTCGATGGACATGAGTCTGAGTGAACTCTGGGAGTTGGTAATGGACAGGGAGGCCTGGCGTGCTGCGATTCATGGAGTCACAAAGAATCGGACATGACTGAGCGAGTGAACTGAACTGAACTGAACTGAACACAAGCTTTTATATGGGATTGCCAATCACTGGCTTGACAATATCTGCCTTTTTATCTGTTTCAGATAAACTTTAGCGTTACTTCCTCAAGATCCTGAAAAACAGACCTTAAATCGCCTTAAATAAATGATCTAATTTGAGAAGAATTATGTTTCATTACTCATAGCCACTCACCATCTTTCTCAGAAACAGTGTCTTCATTTATTTGAAGCTTTTCTTATATTTCCTTTTCATTACTGAGATTTCTTGTTAAGATTAGAGATTTATTTTTTAAATTAAGTATATTAATCCCATTATCTGCAATATTTTCAAATTAGATGTTATGTAAATAGGCTTGAAGCTTTAAAGGGTAAAATGATTTTCCTGGTTGGCTTGCATGTATGTGGTTCCATATTAATTTTAATAATGTAAACCTCTCATCATCTCTTTTGGATTCTATCTATACAGGCAAAATATAGTCAAGAAGCAAATTGAAAACCAAAAGAAAATTTGCATGGATACTTCAGATAAAAGGGAAAGAAAGGAGAGTGCAGCTATTTCAACTGGATCCTTGGTACAGGTCTTGACTTAACTTTCCATACATAGACAAAGCTTATTCAAACATACACTACCGGAATTCCCCTGGGGTTCAGTGGTTAGGACTCCAGGCTTTCGTTGCCATGGCCTGCATTCAATCCCTGTTCAGGAAACTAAGATCCTGCAAGGCAAGCCGTGTGGCAAAAAATAGAGAAAAAGATAGACTATTTAACTTTGCAGTGATTTTTCTAGCTTAATATTCATGCGTCTGTGTAGAATGTTATTTAACACAAAGTTAAATGTTCCAAGTGCTTGTTGAACATAACTTTTCTTCTGATGGCTTTAGGTTCCTGAAAATAATTCCTATACCACAAAGTTTCAAAAAACATTTGGGTTTTGCCTTATTTGAGCTGACTGAGACAAGTCTGAGTTAATTGGACTCTCTAATATTAAAGCCGCTGAAGAACACATTTCCTCCAAAATGCAGGGGTCCATGAGGAAATATAACACTGTATTATATGCTTGCCATTACTACTCTGTATTCATAGTCCCCCCAAATAACTTTGCTTCAGGGAAGCAAATGCCCCCAGGGAAGCCCCTCAAACATTTTTTAACTCGAGATAATATAATAATGTTTTTTTATATATATCAGAAAACTTCCATTCTTCACATAGAAGAAACTGCTTTCCAAATGCAGGACACTTTCCATTTTGCTAAAGATGATGGCACATAAGAGAGAGTGTTTTATAGATAACACTGGTTTTTCATTCCACATGTTCATAAGTTTGTGTAACTTAATATACATGGAGTTTAACTGCTGCAGGACCATGCTCCCACATGTCTCTTAATCTGCACTTGAATTTTCTACCTAGAGTTGCAGCAGTTGCAACTCTTTCTTCAGTACTTGATCATGGGGAGTGAGACTTTTGAGGTTTTTTAACAGTTTGCTTAAGTTTCCACTTCAGACACACCTCGAAAGTCATCTGTATCAACTCTCCCCACTTCCCTGTGATGTTTTCTGAAGGACATTCACAAGTCTCAACCACATCTCTGCTCCAGAGATGGCTGAACATCAAGGTCATTGACCTAAACTCAGGAGATTTGGATGCTGCCCCATAGAGGTGAGTCCAATGATGGTATTTTTTTTATCCAGAAGGCTAAGCAATTCTCTCAAAGAATTTTAAAGAGTCCAAGACACAAAGGTCTTCTTGTGAAGGCAGCTCTCAACCACATTGAAATTCCAAGTCATCTTTCTATTTGGCCATACCGCTAATACCGTTTTGAGTATCTATGACTAGTTCTTTGAATTTCCCCTTGATGAGGGTCTATTAGTTCATTTTCTTCTGAACCATCACCTTAGAGTCTACAGCAACCACCCCCTCTAGAAAAATTTCTTCCCAATAAATAGTAGTGTTTGGTAGATGGCCAGGGCAAGTTCCATGCATGAAGCAGGGCTCCCAAAGCCGGTGCTCTGGGACAACCCAAAGGGATAGGGTGGGGAGGGAAGTGAGACGGGGGTTCATGGTCCGGGGGCACACATGTATACCTGTGGCCAATTCATGTTGATGTATGGCAAAAACCATCACAATATTATAAAGTAATTATCCTCCAATTAAAATAATTTTTTAAAAGTACACATAATAGACAAGGGTATAGAGTATGCATGCTATCTTAAGGCCAGGAAACAGTTCTCTAATAATAGCATCTTCCTGATAGGATAATAGCCTGGCTTAAATGAATCGATTCATATAGCAATACTAACCACAGGGTCTGATATGTCTTGAAGAATATTAATAGGTTTTTGTTTTATTCTACATAAATGTTTTTGAAGCAGCTGGGAATATTAAATAGTCAAAAGTCATTTCCTCAAATGACCTTATAACTACAAGTCTATCTATATACAATTCCAGAATGAAAACATCTTTTGAGATCTCTTTCTCACCCAATGTCATCATCATCAAAACCATCAACAAGACTCACAGACATCTGTGGTATGTTTCCTATGTGTCAGACCCTATGGTTAGTATTTATATAGATTAATTCATTTAAGCCACACTATTATCCTTTCAGGAAGATGCTATTATTTCCATTTTGCAGACGGGAGAAAGGTTGAGCTCTTGGCTGCACTTCTGGCAGGTAGGAAGCTGGAGGTGGGACATAAGTCCAGGCAGGTGAATACCTGAGTCCTCAGTCTTCATCACACATATACTGGCCAGCTTTCTGTCCTTGAGGTTCAGCCAGCAGCCAAACTTTGAATCTCCCTTTCCTCTGCCCCTCCTCTTCAATTACTCAAGTCCAATGCAGTCTAACCTGGCTCTCAAATCTCCATCCTCCCCTTGCTGGACTCACCCTAGCTTTCAACAAATCTCTTGCATGGCTGCTATTGCCTCCTGCCTCAGTGTCCCCTGACTTGAGTTAATCCTCTGCATGGGCACAAAGCAAGGATGCAGTCAGCCCAGGTTCCACTTAACAAAGGCAGAGATGTGACATGTTACTCCCCGCTGACGACAGAATCAGGTTTCAGACCCTGAGGATGCCCTTCGGAGCTGTGTGTTCAGGTTCCAACCCGCCTTTCCTGTTGGATTTTCCACCACTTCTCCTGCCAGCCTCAGGTCTAGTGACCCGAAATTACCAATAATCACCCAGACGGGCCAGGGACTTCCCTGACTCCGTGCTTTTGCTTAAATCCGTCCCTCTGTTTGGAATGTCCTTTTCCTCTCTCCTACCTCTAATCCTCAGTTTCTGCTAATCAAAGCCTATACCTTCCTCAAGGCCCTGCTCAGGTGCAGAGCCAGCCTTGACTCCTTGAGTTGGGAGGATTTGCTCTCACAGAACTGTTTACATAGGCGCCCCCCACCATTCTTTTACTCACAGTTCAGAAATGTAAAATACTTTGAAAGCCCCAAACTTCTTTTGATAACTTCCATGCAGACTTTTTTTGGTGGCCTCACCTAATCTGAGCTGACATGAGACTGTCATTTATAGTCAGTGAGAAATGTTACCTTTCTCTTTAGAAATGTTGGCTTCACTTTAGAAATAGAAACTGGGCTGATTACCACGTGCTGCCCCAGATTCTGCTGGGAGTGGTATATAACACATGGTCTATGCACCATGCTTCCCTGTGTTCTGAACTCCATAGCACCTCTGGCCTCAGTGATTTCAGATGATGGATTGCAGACCTGTACTTAGTGCTTGCCACAGCATTTGGGATTAACAGTAGTTGTTACCACTCATCCTGCCAGCCACCTGCAGTTCCTCTTAACAGAACCAGGGACATGTGTGGCTGACGTCACCACATCCCTCATGTCCCCAGAGAGGGGCATCAGGAATGAGTCCCTGAACCTCCTGATGCAGCAACCCCCCCACCTTTTCTTCCCTTCTGGTTTCACACTGCTGAGTTCCCACACCTGTCTAGGACCAGCTTCTTCAATCTGCATCTTTATCCCACTCCTTCTTTAGACTTGATGGCTTAAATTACCCCCTATTATTCCCTACGTTACCTATCGAGTCTTTTCATTCCATCTCTAAGAAAATTCATGTCTGCCCACCTTCTTTCTAAAAACCTTCTTATCCACACTCATATAAATAAGTTAATAGGAGCTCTCCTTTATAGCAATAAACCAACCAATAAATGCAGAAGGAATACATTTTTTTAGGAAAAAAAATCACATTTTATGACCATCATACTAATAACTGATTCAGGCAAAAGTCATCAATGAGGGGCTTCTCCGGTAGTCCAGTGGCCAAGAATCCCCCTGTCAATGCTGGGGACATGGATTCCATCCTTGGTCCACCATGTTTCCACATGGTGAGGGGCAGCTACTGAGCCCATGCCCTAGAGCCTGTGCTCACAACAGGAGAACAGCAACGAGCAGCCCACATGCGGCAACAAAGATTAACCCCCGCTCGCTGCAACTAGAGAAAGCACCGGCGCAGCAAGGAAGACCCAGCACAGCCAAAAATAAATAAATAAATAAATCTTTAAAATATCATCAGTTCTGTTCAGTCACTCAGTCATGTCTAACTCTTTGCGACCCCATGAACTGCAGCACACCAGGCCTCCCCGTCCATCACCAACTCCCGGAGTTTACCCAAACTCATGTCCATTGAGTCGGTGATGCCATCTAACCATCTCATCCTTTCTCATCCCCTTCTCCTCCTGCCTTCAATCTTTCCCAGCCTCAGGGTCTTTAAAATGAGTCAGCTCTTCACATCAAGTGGCCAAAATATTGGAGTTTCAGCTTCAACATCAATCCTTCCAGTGAACATCCAGGACTGATTTCCTTTAGGATGGATAGCTTGGATCTCCTTGCATTCCAAGGGACTCTCAAGAGTCTTCTCCAACACCACAGTTCAAAAGCATCAATTCTTTGGCGCTCTGCCTTCTTTATAGTCCAACTCTCACATCCATACATGACTACTGGAAAAACCATGGCCTTGACTAGACGGACCTTAGTCGGCAAAGTAATGTCTCTGCTATGCTATCTAGGTGGGTCATAACTTTCCTTCCAAGGAGTGTCTTTTAATTTCATGGCTGCAGTCACCATCTGCAGTGATTTGGGGGCTCAAAAAACTAAAGTCAGCCACCGTTTCCACTGTTTCCCCATCTATTTGCCATGAAGTGCTGGGACCGGATGCCATGATCTTCGTTTTCTGAATGTTGAGCTTTAAGCCAACTTTTTCATTCTCCTGTTTCACTATCATCAAGAGGCTCTTTAGTTCTTCTTCACTTTCTGCCATAAAGATGGTGTCATCTGCATATCTGAAGTTATTGATATTTCTCCCAGCAATCTTGATTCCAGCTTATGCTTCCTCCAACCCAGTGTTTCTCATGATGTATTCTGAATATAAGTTAAATAAGCAGGGTGACAATATACAGCCTTGATGTACTCCTTTTCCTATTGGGAACCAGTCTGTTGTTCCATGTCCAGTTCTTAACTGTTGCTTCCTGACCTGCATACAGATTTCTCAAGAGGCAGGTCAGGTGGTCTGGTATTCCCATCTCTTTGAGAATTTTCCACAGTTTCTTGTGATCCACACAGTCAAAGGCTTTGGCATAGTCAATAAAGCAGAAATAGATGTTTTTCTGGAACTCTCTTGCTTTTTCGATGACCCAGCAGATGTTGGCAATTTGATCTCTGGTTCCTGTGCCTTTTCTAAAACCAGCTTGAACATCAGGAAGTTCACGGTTCACATATGCTGAAGCCTGGCTTGAAGATATAAGCATCTGAATGCAGAGTTCCAGAGAATAGCAAGAAGAGGTAAGAAAGCCTTCTTCAGCAATCAATGCAAAGAAATAGAGGAAAACAACAGAATGGGAAAGACTAGAGATCTCTTCAAGAAAATTAGAGATCCCAAGGGAACATTTCATGCAAAGATGGGCTTGATAAAGGACAGAAATGGTATGGACCTAACAGAAGCAGAAGATATTAAGAAGAGGTGGCAAGAATACACAGAAGAACTGTACAAAAAAGATCTTCATGATCCAGATAATCATGATGGTATGATCACTAATCTAGAGCCAGACATCCTGGAATGTTAAGTCAAGTAGGCCTTAGAAAGCATCACTATGAACAAAGGTAGTGGAGGTGATGGAATTCCAGTTGAGCTATTTCAAATCCTAAAAGATGATGCTGTGAAAGTACTGCACTCAATATGCTAGCAAATTTGGAAAACTCAGCAGTGGCCACAGGACTGGATAAGGTCAGTTTTCATTCCAATCCCAAAGAAAGGCAATGCCAAAGAAAGCTCAAACGACTGCACAATTGCACTCATCTCAAATGCTAGTAAAGTAATGCTCAAAACTCCAAGCCAGGCTTCAGCAATATGTGAACCGTGAACTTCCTGATGTTCAAGCTGGTTTTAGAAAAGGCACAGGAACCAGAGATCAAATTGCCAACATCTGCTGGATCATGGAAAAAGCAAGGGGGTTCTAGAAAAACATCTATTTCTGCTTTATTGACTATGCCAAAGCCTTTGACTGTGTGGATCACAAGAAACTGTGGAAAATTCTCAAAGAGATAGGAATACCAGACCACCTGACCTGCCTCTTGAGAAATCTGTATGCAGGTCAGGAAGCAACAGTTAGAACTGGACATGGAACAACAGACTGGTTCCCAATAGGAAAAGGAGTACATCAAGGCTGTATATTGTCACCCTGCTTATTTAACTTCTATGCAGAGTACATCTTGAGAAACGTTGGACTGGAAGAAACACAAGCTGGAATCAAGATTGCCGGGAGAAATATCAATAACCTCAGATATGCAGATGACACCACCCTTATGGCAGAAAGTGAAGAGGAACTAAAAACCCTCTTGATGAAAGTGAAAGAAGAAAGTGAAAAAGTTGGCTTAAAGCTCAACATTCAGAAAACGAAGATCATGGCATCTGGTCCCATCACTTCATGGGAAGTAGATGGGGAAACAATGGAAACAGTGTCAGACTTTTTTTGGGGGGGCTCCAAAATCACTGCAGATGGTGACTGTAGCCATGAAATTAAAAGATGCTTGCTCCTTGGAAGAAAAGTTATTACCAACCTAGATAGTATATTCAAAAGCAGAGACTTTACTTTGCCAACAGAGGTCCGTCTAGTCAAGGCTATGGTTTTCCCTGTGGTCATGTATGGATGTGAGAGTTGGACTGTGAAGAAGGCAGAGCGCCGAAGAATTGATGCTTTTGAACTGTGGTGTTGGAGAAGACTCTTGAGAGTCCCTTGGACTGCAAGGAGAGCCAACCAGTCCATTCTGAAGGAGATCAGCCCTGGGATTTCTTTGGAAGGAATGATGCTAAAGCTGAAACTCCAGTACTTTGGCCACCTCATGCGAAGAGTTGATTCATTAGAAACGACTCTGATGCTGGGAGGGATTGGGGGCAGGAGGAGAAGGGGACGACCCAGGATGAGATGGCTGGATGGCATCACTGACTCGATGGACATGAGTCTGAGTGAACTCTGGGAGTTGGTGATGGACAGGGAGGCCTGGTGTGCTGCGATTCATGGAGTCGCAAAGAATCGGACACGACTGAGCGACTGAACTAAACTGAACTTACTAGCGTGTGAGATGAGTGCAATTGTGTGGTACTTTGAGCATTCTTTGGCATTGTCTTTCTTTGGGATTGGAATGAAAACTGACCTTTTCCAGTCCTGTGGCCACTGCTGAGTTTTCCAAATTTGCTAGCATATTGAGTGCAGTACTTTCACAGCATCATCTTTTAGGATTTGAAATAGCTCAACTGGAATTCCATCATCTCCACTAGCTTTGTCCGTAGTGATGCTTTCTAAGGCCCACTTGACTTCACATTCCAGGATATCTGGCTCTAGGTGAGTGATCACATCACCGTGATTATCTGGGTTGTGAAGATCTTTTTTTGCATAATTCTTCTGTGTATTCTTGCCACTGCTTCTTAATATCCCCTGCTTCTGTTAGGTCCATATCATTTCTGTCCTTTATTGAGCCCATCTCAGTGAATGCTAAACACTAATGGTAGGTGATTGTCTAATGAGGAGTAGGATATTTACATAGTCTCAAAGTATCTTTTCATAAATTTACTCATTTTAAAGGGAAAATAGCTACTTCACAGTGGAGAAACATGGCAGACCCCGCATTATCAAGTGATCAAAGATTCTGTCCCTAATAATGGAATAAGACGTCATGTGCCTCCTTATAGGATGTCGTGAGAAAGACACATCGCTTCCGGGGCCATTCTAAAAAATTTAGAAAGCTTAATCAAGTCTTGAGGAAGCATAATCAAATCCACACTGAATGACATTCTATACAATAACCAGTCTGTACTCTTCAGAAAGTGTTAATGTCATGCAAGATAAGGAAAGGCTTAAGAACTGTTTCATTTCAAGGAAACCAAAAAGACATGACAACTCAATGAAATACACAATCCCAGCTTGGATCCAAATGAAAAAATAACTACAACAGGACTTCTTAGATACAGTTACTGAAATTTGAATATGGAATGTATGAAATTATTATTCTGGCCACTATTTAATGGAAAGTAAGGTCCTTATTCATAAGAAGTCTACATTGAAATGTCATCTACTCCCACTGCTTCCTCCTAAGCAGATAATCCAGCCCTGGCTCTCTCCCAAATTTCAGAACCACGTTATCAATGGACTATGAGCTTCTCATGGATGTTCCAGACTTTACCAAATTGAATTTCTCTCTCTCTTCAAACCTTCTTCTGCAGCCCATGTCTCAGTCACTAACATTCCTAAGCACTTCATCTCACTTGGAATGGCAAGGTGGCTGTAACTTTTCTTTCCCTTCCTCTATTGGGTCCCTCATTCTTTTCTCCTATGGCCACTTACGGTAGCTAGGCTTGGCCACCTAGACATCTGATGGAGCAGCTGGTTGTGGCCCAGATCCCTTAGCATGAGAGTCAAAGCCCTTCCTAGTTCAGGTCAGCCTCTCTTCCAGCTTCACTTGCTCCCACCTCTATAGCCCTCCTTCTCCAGCTACACTCTGCCTCTCACTGGAACCAGGCACATCACATCATCTCGTTCCTTCACCCCTCTTCTCATCCTGTTTTTTCTTCTGTTCCCTAATCTTCTACCTGAGGATCCTACTCACCTGCCAAGGAGAGGCCAGTTTCAATACCAGCTCCATTACAAAGCCTACCTCTATCCCTCTATCCCTCCCAGTTTGGTTGAACCAAGTGCTCTGAGCTCCCACAGCACTTGATTAGATGCTTGTTTTAGTGCCATCTGCAAACTAAAGTGTTGCTGATTGGTGGTATACATATCTGTCCATCCACATTCTAAACTCCCAGGAGAAGGCTACGTGTAAGTCACTTTTGGTTTCCAGTAACTCCCAAGCACACGGTAGGCTTCCCACAAGTGTTGGCATGGACTCTCACGCCTGTTTGCAGCAATGATGGTAGCTGCCCTGAGAACATTTCTAACAAACGTCCATGGATCTTACTTTGAAGCGCCTTTGTTGGGAGCCTGTTAGTCAATTAATTACAGCTCCTCAGTCCTTTCTCTGCTGCTCATTTTGGCTCCAGGCATAATCCTTGGCTTCCACTCTAGCTCCTACCCCTGCCCTGAATATCAGTCAGGCTGATGGCCCACATGTCCTGATGTCCCATCTCCCTCTTTCCTGCCCTCTTCTCTGGAACCTGAGCTTCAGGAAGAGGTGGGGTTATAATTTGACTGGGAGGATACATAGAAGTAACCATGCAATTCTCTTCAGAGACTTTCACTGTGTTCTTTTGTCCCCATAACCCAGTCCCTGCCAGGTGAGCTGTGTTCTGCTTTGGGTCACTCTGGGAACAGACATTGACTTTAAGCTCCCAGGAAGACCTCATGTAGCATCTGGTAGAAACCCTTCAACATGCAGATAAGAAAATTGAAACTCAGAGAGAGAAACAGACTCGGCTAAGGTCATCTAGGCAGTTGGCAGCAGTCTTTTGAGGGCATAGCTTTCCCCAATTTGCACCTGGGAAGAGGTTTACCTACCATTACTCGTGATTATGAAACAGTCTTCCCATAAACGGCCATTTCACAGCACTGGCTCATCTTATTTAATACCAGGCAGTCATGTTCCAGTGTTTGATTGCTGAATATATTATATTTCTCTCTGTTTGCTAAGTAGGTTTTCATGTATTGTAAATAACGTGGATGGACAAAGTCTCACGGATGGGAACTGACTAAATATTCGTCCTTATTTTGCCAGATAATTGTAAAATAATAACCACCTGGGAAAAAAAAATCAGATATAGTTTTCTATGTCATATTGTCTTCAATAACACTGGATTTGATTAACATGGGGAAAAAACCCAAAGCTGAAATGAGAAAAATAAAGAGGGTTATTTACATCCTGCTTTGTTTGTGTGTCCTCAAAGAAGCTTTAATGCAGCACAATTTCAATGATTGTCAGAAAATTGGTAGTTCTCAGCAGCACCTAAGATTCTCCATTGACCTGATTGTTCCTAGGATTCATTATAAAAGAAAGATAAGGATAATTTTCCTGGAATTGTTGTCAAGCGTCTGATTGTATAAGCAACTACAATTTTCAGGTCTTTTGAGCCTAAAAGTACAACAAACAGAAGGCAGTGATTAAGAAGAAATCCACAAAACCGTGTTATATTCAGACTGCCTTGTGTATGTCTGTATTTGTCTTTAGAATTCAAAGAAGGCAGAAACTATTTATTTTCAGTTTCACTGATATTTAATACTACCTTTCCTGTAGCTTATGTAAATGTTTTTTGTACTTGGCATGTACTAATTGCTTTTATGAAAATCTTCTAAACAATGCCTAAGCCATTTCCAAACTAAAATGTCTTCACCAGCACTTGAGTACATTCATTACAAATGGGAGTTTAATGATGCCCAGTTACCCAACGGTTGGTGTGATGACTTGTCTTCCTCACTCTCCAGTAAGTGCCATTAAGTATCAATATTAACAAACATTTTGGTTTGGGTTCCTCCAGAAAGCGAAGTCCTGAGCTGAGGATTTTAGTGCAAGTGGTTTATTGGGAGGCGACCCCCGGAAGCACCTCTGGAAGTGGGAAAGTGATAGAGAAAAGAAGTAAAAAGAGGGTGTACTACTGAGTAGGTCACCACTACGGGCCTCTGGGTTCAGTGCCACTGGGGACATCTGGAATGCAATGTGGAATGTGCCTCACCCTTGTTCCCCTTGGAGATTTTCATACTAACCACCCCTATCTGGGTAGCTTGAGGGCAGCTGGGGTGGGGAGGCATTAACTAACTTTGCAGTATTTTTGTCCTGTGCTAAGTCGATTCAGTCATGTTTGACTCTTTGTGACCACATATTCTGTAGCCCTGCAGGTTCCTCTGTCCATGGGATTCTCCAAGCAATACTGGAGAATACTGGAGTGGGTTGCCATGCCCTCCTCCAGGGGATCTTCCTGACCCAGGGATGGAATCTGCATCTCTTATGTCTCCAGGATTGGCAAGCAGGTTCTTTACCACTAGCACCATCTGGGAAGCCCCATTTATTTTGTCCTGAGGACAAATAAATCCTTCAGCAAAGAAGTCAAGATGCTGGTGTTTGGAAGCCACAGTGTCAACAAACACAGGGATGGTACAAGTGCAAAGGACATCTGGGCAGGACACCCACAGCTGAGCTGTGATAGTTTATGCCTATTAAAAAAAGCAATGGATGTGTATTGAATAGGTAATACACACATGGTTAAACCTTTTTTTTTTTAAACTTAACCTTTTTCTTGAAGTATAGCTGATTTATAATACTGGGTTAGTTTCAGGTGTATGGCATAGTGATTTGCCTTTTGTTTTGTTTTGGAGGTTATATTCCATCATAGGTTATTACAAGATATTGGGTATAATTCCCTGTGCTATACAGTAAATCTTTATTGTTTATCTACCCTATGCCTGTTTTTCATCATCACTGCATCACCTACCAGACAGTGTGCCATGTGGTAGGTGCTCAATGTGAAAGAAAGGAAGGATGGAAGGAAGGAAGGAAAAAGAGGGAGGGAGGGAGAAATAAATTGCCCTCCTAAATGCATATCCGATCTAAGTGTCACAATGAAACTGAATAATTGATGGATAGGCTGGAGAATCCCATGGATAGAGGAGCCTGGTGGGCTACAGTTCATGGGGTCACAAACAGGATGCGACTGAATGACTAACACTTTTTTTTTTCCCTCAACTGGAATGCTCATGGATGAGGCCACATCCTTCTCAGGGTATCACATTGGAGGCAAACAGTGTCGATCTGTCCCTTATTGGTGGACAGATGGCCAAGGCACTACCTGATTTCTCCGTTTTCCTTCACTGAAATAAACTTGGGTTTGTTTTTCACCTTCTAAGTGATAAGCAATCTGTGAGGTGATACATTAAGATCCTACAAACATACTACTCCTCATCAAAATTTCCCCTAGAGTTGGTACCCTTTGGTGATTCTTGTCTGACCCTATGTTTACTGTAACAGTTGAAAAACAATGAGGCTGGCAGTGGTGAGTGGCAACCGAAGAGAAGCTCCTGGAAGAGTCAGGCAGAGTCTCAGTAACAGGACTTCTAGGAGTCAGGGGCTTCTGTTTCTGTACATCCATCCATTCAGAGTCATAGAGGACCAAGGGCTGTGGCACAAAACCATGCTACTTCCCTGGAGCACAGGGCACTGGAGAAAGCTGCCACAGCTCAGTCACAGTCTGAGAGCTGCACATGCCCATCAGCCACTTCCCCTGGGCTGGGTCTCAGGAGGAAGACAGAGGCCAAGCTATGGCAAGCATCCCCTACTCTGCTTCAGGACATTGAACTGGAACACAGTTGACCTTGTCCAAACATAAGTAAAGGATACACAAATCCATGTGGAGCTTATGCAGAAATACCAGGAAGAGAGGGAAAGAAAACTGCTTCTAAATGACCCAGAGGAAGATTCTTTCTCTGGGAATGACATAATTCAGTATACAGGGGAAAAAAAGGCTTTTAGTAATATTTTGTTACTGTGCAAGAATATATTACCCGTAGAGATGGTAGCAGAAATGTGTAAGGAAATAATAGGCTGAAATTAAAAGGCAACAGAAAGAGATGAAAAGACAGTGAAATAAAGTTTTAATAATGGCTGTCACTTATGGAGTATTTATGGAGTACACATTATCTGACTACTCCTAAAAAATAATCTCTACTCTAAAAGACAGAGAGTTTTATAAGTGAAGTAACTTGCTCAAGATCAAGCAGCTGTAAATATCAGAGTAGTGATCTGAACCCAGGTTTGTCTGTCTGACTCTAATGCCATGATATACAGGCTAACCAAAGGATAACTGCAAATAAATTATTAGAATTAATATATTCAGCAAATTTGTTGGATTTCTATATAGCTGTATTTCCATAATGATCACTAGAAAATAAAAAATTTTGAATACTCCTTAAATAATACATTAAAAAATAATTTTCCTAGAATAAACCTAACAAAATACGTGCAAAAATCTTTACAAAATAAACTACCAAACATTGAGAAACCTAAACAAATGGAGAGATGTACTATATTTATAAATGGAAAACTTATCATAAATAAGTCAAGCTTTCTCTCCATTTAGTAGGCTGTCTTTTCTTTTTATGATATCCTTTGCTATGCAAAAGTATTTTATTCTGATGTAGTTCCACTTGTTTATTTTTTATTTTGTTGCATTTGCTTTTGGAACTAGGCCTAAAATAGTATCACCAAGACCAATGTCAAGGAGTTTACTGCCTTTGTGTTTTCTTCTTGAGGTCTTTTATATTTTAGATTATTTATTTTAAATTTACCAGTTGTAACAGAGTTCTCCAGAGGAAGAGAACCACTGGGATATATAGAGAGAGGATACATATATATATATATATATATATATATATATGGGGAGAGAGAGAGAGAGAGAGAGAGAGAGAGAGAGAGAGAGAGAGAGAGAGAGAAGTTTATTTAAGGAATTGTCTCACAAGATTGTGGGGTTAGGGAAGAGCTGATGTTGCAGCCCTGAGCCGGAGTGCAGTCTGGAGGCAATATTTTTCTTCTGAGGACTTCAGTCTTTTCTCCTAAGGCTTTCAATTGACTGAAAGAGGCTCACCCACATTAAAAAGAGTAAAATGCTTAATAAAAGTCTACTGATTTAAATGCTAATCATATCTATTAAATAAAAAAATACCCTCTCCACAGGTATTTGACTGGAGTTTGACCAAATGATTGGGCACAATGGATTCGCCAAGTTGACACATGAAATTGACCATCACACCAGTGGAGTTTTAGAATTTTAGAATAAAAGAGAATAGAATTAGTATGGATTCTATATACTAGAAACATACAAACATCGTGGTACTCCTAATTCCAGCCTCTCCAAGTGCTTTACTATGTCATGCAATCGCAAACTGAAATCTGATTCACTGATCAAGAGAAATCTGTGATTATTTACTAATATAGCAGTCCTTGAACAAGGCTTCATGATTTATTAAGAACTCATAAAAGGCAATAGAAACATTCTAATGGTGAGTGAGATAATATTAAATATTGCCATAGTATCTTATGGATTTAGGCATAAACTAGAACATCAAATAGTAATACTTGAAGATTATTATACTGTATTAAAGTTTAACATTTTAGACACCTTTTCTTGGAAGGTATTTCTGATTACACCTTTACAGCATTATTTCATTACCACATTAGTAGTATGCCTATTTTCATAGGGAACAAGACATAGTTATCCTTCAATAATTGATGTGTAGTTATGCTGAATGTAATTTTCAGGGAAGATTATAATGGTTACGTTGGTCATGTTATAGTGTAACTGCTGTAAGGATTGTATTGTACTTGCTCAAATTTTTCTGAGTTCAGAGCTTAGTGATTTAATTCCATTTGACTAAAGTAACAAATCTAATCCATGTTAATGTTGACAGCACAATCTCTTTGTATTTTACTACCAAGTTTCTGGTTTACAGGGAGCAAACATCACTCTTTTGAATGGAAGATTTTTGTTCCATTTTAAGGAAAAATATACTCAACATTTTCCATGAAAACTCGACCAAGGACCCTTCCTATTTTTATTTTTTGAGATTTCTATACTAACACTTTCTATATTTGTTAAATATGCCTAGTAAAAAATCCCTCACCTCGATGAACTTGATCTAACTGTGAAATTCCTGTTGATCTCTCATAAATCTCCAGAATTCCCACAAGCAGAAATGTGGAATTTAAAGGATTTATGCAGTGAAAGCCACTTGAGTAATACCTCAAAAAAAGTAAACTATTTGTACATACAATAAAAACCTAAGTTGGAAGCATGGATCAAAGGATTAAAGAAGATACAATAGTATAAAAACAAAAGGAGAAGATACAAACTCTAAAAACAACTACAAATGGAATTCATGACAAGCTTTCACAGAAGGCAAAAATTAATTACATAGCATAGCATTAAATAGTGGGGGAAAAAGAGTAATATTTGGTTTTTCAGTTTTCCCAACCAATCATGTGGGCCTTGAAAATTAGTATTGGACATAAAGCCCAATTTACCTCAGAACTAAATGTTCACACATACATAACTAATCAAAATCAAAGAACCACTGAAATAAAATGGCCATTTATATTATCAACAGAAGCAAGAGTATCTAAGAAATAATCCACGATGTCAGTTGTGTATTGTTGAAAGTGCTTACCAAGAAAGCAGAAAATCTAAAAAGCAAGTCGTCAAGGGCAGTAACGGCTGTCTAAAGAGACAGAATGAAATTACTGACAATGATGAAGTGATTTCAGGAGGAAATGAGAAAATCACATATCAACAAATAGAATTTTTACAAAAGAAAATAGTTTATCCAAGCTTTGATACTCATCATACTAGAAATAAATGCATTGCTGACATCTGATTCATAGGATATTAGTAACTAAATCACCAAGTAATGGAAAAACTCAGGGCTGAGGCATTATCATCAGAGGAGTATAAGGTCATGTACATCAGTGTGGCTGAGGAAGTCATTTATTAATAAAGTCTGTTTCAACATGAATATCTGGGCCATCAAGGAACCTGAGGTTAGATGTGATGAACACCCGCAACATGATTATCTGGAGTTCCAGACACACATTTTTAGCTTTCTAAAGGTGTTTGGCTTGTTGACTATCTCCAGCTATCAGTAACTACAGAAAACACCTGAGTATGAACTAGAATTTTGTAGGGGTGAACTCTTGAATACACAAAGGTACTCCCATCCTTCAGCACTTCCAGGAACCTAAGGATATGTAAATATAACTGTTCAAAGATTGGTGCTTACAATAACGATTGTGCCTTCTATCAGTTTTTAGGAGAAGGCAATGGCACCCCACTCCGGTACTCTTGCCTGGAGGATCCCGTGGATGGAGGAGCCTGGTAGGCTTCAGTCCATGGGGTTGCTTTTAAGCCACTCCCCTCCCTCTGCTGAGGCTTAAATCACTCCAGACAGTGATTGCAGCCATGAAATTAAAAGATGCTTGATCCTTGGAAGAAAAGCAATGACAAACCTAAACAGCATATTAAAAAGTAGAGACATTACTATGCTTACAAAGGTCCGTATAGTCAAAGTTACGGTTTTTTCAGTAGTCATATATAGATGTGAGAGCTGGACAATAAAAAAAGCTGAGCGCCAAAGAATCGATGACTTCGAATTGCGGTACTGGAAAAAACTCTTGAGAGTCCCTTGGACTGCAAGGAGATCCAACCAGTCCATCCTAAAGGAAATAGAGCTGAATATTCATTGGAAGGACTGATGCTGAAGCTCCAATACTTTGGCCACCTGATGAGAAGAGTTGACTCACCAGAAAAGACCCTGATGCTGGGAAAGATTGAAGGCAGGAGGAGAAGGGGATGACAGTGGATGAGATGGTTGGATGGCATCACTGACTCAAAGGACACGAGTTTGAGCAAACTCCAGGAGATAGTGAAAGATAGGGAAGCCTGGCATGCTGCAGTGTATGGGGGCACAAAGAGTAGGGAATAAACAACCACCACCTCCCTCTGTTGACACCAGAGAAAGACTTGAATCAGGCAAGGCCCTGCCCACATGTGGGAACCCTCTTCCCAGCCCCACCCCAGTCATGATAAACATGTATCTCCTTTCTTTACACTCTGGAGCCATTCTGGACCTCCTTGACTACCTGGCCTTGCTCTCCCTAGAGACCTCCTAATTAAGGACATAATTAAACTTTTCATACCCTCTTCATGTGTGTGTGCCACCAATAGTCTTAACAACTGAGACAAATTTTGAGAGAGTGTCCATTCTGTTTCTCAGAGTGGCTGTAATGGTGTTGTTCAGTTGCTGAGTCATATCCGACTCTTTGCAAACCCATGGACTACAGCATGCCAGGCTTCCCTGTCCTTCACCATCTCCTGGAGTTTGCTCAAACTCATGTCCATTGAGTTGGTGATACCATCCAACCATCTCATCTGACAGGGTGAGAAGGGGACAATAGAGGATGAAATGGTTGGTTGCAATAACACATTGCTTAGCCAGGTTTCTTTCCCCTTATACAGAAAATTCTAGGCCAACTGGTTAGTGGTCTAAAATTATAAAGTTAGTACATATTTGGTCAAGGCTGGAAACAAAACATTAGTTCAACTTATTAACAAAAGAATCATAGGTTCTACCTTTCATTTACTTATGAAGCATT
Organism: Budorcas taxicolor; assembly: GCF_023091745.1. Taxonomy (NCBI): domain Eukaryota; kingdom Metazoa; phylum Chordata; class Mammalia; order Artiodactyla; family Bovidae; genus Budorcas; species Budorcas taxicolor. Next base: position 40,543,693 of record NC_068922.1, on the reverse strand, counting down.
CGGAACGCCTGTATTAACTTTGTAGACACAATCAATGGCATCAAACTGGGCTCTTGGTTCTACTCAACTTCTCTGGAGCTCATGAGAGTCTGTTTTACCAGACCTGTAAAGAAGTGACTTTACACTCCCCTCCTCCATTCAGCCTTGGAAATCATGCTACAATATTCTTTCCTTTAATAAAACAGCTTCTCCATGCTTAAAAGATTTTTTAAAATCATTAGTGGCAATGCATGCATGAATGCTAAGTCACTTCAGTCATGTCTGACTCTTTTCAACCCTATGGACGAGAGCCCGCCAGGCTCCTCTGTCCATGGGATTCTCCTGGCAAAAATACTGAAGTGGGTTGTTGTGCCCTTCTCCAGGAGATCTTCTGACCCAGGGATCAAATCTGAATCCCCTAAGTCTCCTGCATTGACAGGGAAGTTTTTTTTACCACTAGCGCCACCTGGGAAGCACCATTAATGGCAATAAATACAATTACATATTTTATAATCTATGCATAGGAAATGAGTGAAAAACGAGAAGCCACAAAAGAAAATACTGACACAGTTGGCTGTATACAAATTTAAAGTCCATTTAGCAAAAGACACTAAAATCAAAATTAAAAGACAAAACAAACTGGGGGAAATACCTGCAATATACGCAATATACACACAAGACAAAGAGTTAATGCCTTTACCATATAAAGAACTCTTACAAATCAAAACAAAAAAGATGAACACTATAGTAAAAAAAAAACCTGTTGTTGTTTAGTTGCTTAGTCGTGACCGACTCTTTGTGACCCTGGCTCCCCATCCATGGGATTTCCCAGGCAAGAATACTGGAGTGGATTGCCATTTCCTTCTCCGGGATGAAAAAAAGATATGAACAGGCAACTGATTATTACATATAAGAAATGATAACCAACCCCATTAATAAGCAAAGACATGCAAACTGAAATAATACTCTGTTTGCCCTAGTATAGGAACGGTCTGAGACAGATGAAAAAGAATGATGAAGCTCAATACTGGGAACAGTGACCCTTATGTACTGCTGGGGAGAGCGCCAATGGTGCTGTTTCTAAAGGGTGGTGTGTATCAACATATAAATGTTATTTGGTCCACCTCTAAGGATATACCCTAAGTCAGTCATCATCCAGGAGCACTGATGTGTACATAGAAGGATATTCAAGGGAGTGCTGTTCACAATATCTGAAAACTGGGGCAATGTGAGCATCGGTCACTGAGGCTCTGGAGTAGCAAACCATGCTGTAATTATAGACTGGCATTCCATGCAGCCTACAACATGAAAAATGCCATACACACAGGGGTGAATAAAGAAGACTGTAGTCGGTATCTATTACCCCATGTATGTTTGCTTTTCTTTTAAATGCATAACATAATCTAGAAGACTACACACAACATTTTAAAATGGCTGACTCTGGGGGTCATGTCCCGGAAAGGACAAGAGATGGAGTGACTGAGGCCCTGGGATCATTTTCACACAGGGGCCTTCCTGGAAGACTGAAGTTTGAAAAGCGAAATGGAGTGATGAAGGCTGCAGATAAAAATCAGTTGCTTCACCTCCAGCCCTGGAAGACTGCTGCTCCAAGTCTTGAGCCATTAGGGCAGAGGAAGGTGCCACCCAGCAACAGCGGCCCAGCAAACAAAGAACCAGGAGCATGGGAAGGGTGGGCGGCTGAGTCAGGAGGCTTAGCTGCATTTTCACTGACCACCACCCAGCTAGTTATTCCTGGCTATGCTGCCCTCAAGAAAAGGGAGATGAATGGGTCTGTTGTAGCTCTGGGGGGTATGGGGCTGCAAAGTGCTAAGGAGCTGGGGGTGCTGCAAAGTGCTAAGGAGTGCCGTGAACTGCCTGAGGCTGGCTTAATCAGTGGGCTCTGATCTCGGCAGAGGGGGTGGTGAGGAAGACTACCTACTTTATCAGGGAAGGGGGAAATGATGTTGAGAAAAGGGCAATGGCTTGCTTCTGGGGACATGTTGGGGCAGAGTCCCTTCGGAGGCTCGCTCTGTGAGCTGCCGACTGGAAGAAATGAGACAGGCTTTGGCAAGCAGGAAACAGCACAGTTTAGTGGAGGCAACCGAGTACCACTCACTGAAGGGGCAGTGAATGTCATTATCTGCCAGCCTGGCTGCACCATTCTGGAACCTGGTGCTCAGCCATGGGCATGGAGCCATGTGGAAGGCCCCTACAGTCTGTGAGTGACCTTGCTCGTCCAGTGTCAAAGCAGAGGGGCATGTTTGCAAAGCTATAGAAAGACCACTCAATGGCAGTTATAGAACAAGAGCCATTGAGGAAAGCCCTTCCCCTCTCATTCCTCTCTTCAATACACATGGGGTCCCAGGAGTGAGGACGAACTTAGCCCCAAGACCCAGGAGGTATATGGAGCATGGCTTTGAGTGGCTGGTGCTCTATCCTTTGCTTCTATACCCCCAACAACAGAGATAAAATCTACCTAAAGCTAAATATGGACTTGGAGAGAGAGTACTTCAGAAACAAAATACCTGATGAAATACAGCTCTTGTCAAGAAACCAAAGAAGTCTTGCTTTGAACGTAGGCAGGGGAGAAGCTGGGGCCCTCACATCTTGATGCAAGTGCTGTAGTTCAAACTCAGGCCAGAAAGACGGAGTGAGACAAAAACAGAGACTGGAGTTCAAAGACAGAAATAGTTCTACCCTCTTTGCAATGTTTTACTCTTGAATACTTTTAATATTGAAACAGATTTTCTATAAACTAGAAAGTAATTATGGAACCAAAGACATATCTTAACCACATTAATGAATTTAAAAACTGAGAATTATCAATAAAACAGAAGTGAGAGCTCAGAAATTTTAGATATACACATATGTGGTGAATTAATTTTCAACAAAAACAGAAAGGCCATTCAACAGATGGTCTTCAAATAACTGAATATCCACTTGTGAAAGAAAGGAACAGAGAAAGGAGGGAGGGAGGGAGGAAGGAGAGAGAGGGGAAGAAAGGGGAAGGAAGAAGGAAATAAATAATTAGATCCATACTTCCTCATATTCTCACAAAAGTATCATACATAGACCTAAAAGTAAAATCTAAATCTTTATAAGGCCACAGCTGATCTTTTTTTGGTTAATGGAAATATTCAATATTTTTATTGTAGTGGTGATTACGTGACTACGTGCTGCTGCTGCTAAGTCACTTCAGTCGTGTCTGACTCTGTGCGATCCCATAGATAGCAGCCCACTAGGCTCCCCCGTCCCTGGGATTCTCTAGGCAAGAACACTGGAGTGGGTTGCCATTTCCTTCTCCAATGCATGAAAGTATAAAGTGAAAGTAAATTTGCTCAGTCGTGTCTGACTCTTAGCCACCCCATGGACTACAGCCTTACCAGGCTCCTCCACCCATGGGATTTTCCAGGCAAGAGTACTGGAGTGGGGTGACATTGCCTGCTCCAACGTGACTACATGACTACATGCATTTGTCAAACCTCACAGAATTGAACACTAAAAAGGGTGAATTTTAAGGTATCTTAATTATGCCTTAATTAAAAATTTTTTATAATTATGACTGCTAAGAGAGGATCAATTTACGTAAAATCTATCAACTCTGCCACTAACTATCAAAAGTGACTTGCACAAAGCCCTAAATTTTCTGGGCTCAACTCTTCAGGAAATATACTGAAGTCAGCTTAAGTGGTTCCTGAAACATATAAATATGTTTACGAACATATCTGGGGTTGATTAAAGAAAAAAAAATAACTGTATATAAACTATACAAAATTCAGAAACATCATTATTTCAAAATGATTTTTCTCAGCCCTTGAAAACAACATTTAAAAGATTTGCTTTATTTTTCAATATTTGGGAACATGATTGTTTCTTTAAAATAAAACAGTAAGTAGTAAAACAACCAACCAAGGTCTTTCTTTCCTTTTCATTAACGATACAGCTTTTAGTACAAAGGCAATACAAAATAGCTATATTGCACATAAGCTTTGTATTTTCAGCAAGCTTGCTACACACAGCAGTTTACAATGGAGTTTAGCAGTTTAGCAATGGAGATCACCTTTAAGACATCCTGAGCTTATCTCTTCCATGCACATGCTGCTGCTGCTGCTAAGTCACTTCAGTCGTGTTCCCCTCTGTGCGACCCCATAGATAGCAGCCCACCAGGCTCCCCTGTCCCTGGGATTCTCCAGGCAAGAACACTGGAGTGGGTTGCCATTTCCTTCTCCAATGCATGAAAGTGAAAAGTGAAAGTGAAATTGCTCAGTCATGTCCGACTCTTCCCCACTCCATGGACTGCAGCCCACCAGGCTCCTCCATCCATGGGATGTTCCAGGCAAGAATACTGGAGTGGGGTGCCATTGACCTCCTGCAAAAGGGGAAAGTCACTTCGTAAGAGCTTGTGCACAGTGCACTTTCTGTCCTCTGCTTCACAGGCAACATGAGCAATGTCACCACAGCCCAGCACTGCTGGGTTCCATGCCTAACCCTTAGCAGCAAAGCTGGAATGGGGTTTAGGGCACTGAACATCAGCATCCTCTGTGCCATCACCATTAAAGGTGTGTAAATGGATTGAAACTCTAGTTAGACAAAACTTTGGAAGAGAAGTGGACTTCTCCCCTTTTAAAGGACACAGTGTCTGAGAAACAAAGAATCTCCCCATTGGAAGTTACATAGCACCCCTTCTCATCCAAGATAGTTTATCTTTTATCATCAGCACCTGAAGAGTTGTCATTTAACTTCCGCTTTTACCTACTCACCTGGGAGAACAGAAAAAATTTAGTGGCATCCCCAAATCAATTCACAAGTAGGAATGGATTTTAAAATTAGTAAACTGCCACCTATATGCCCAAAATTATTCTGTTGAATAATTTTCCCAAATTTTTCTTATGTTGAATAAGATCTGCATACACACATAAAATTTCCACCAATAGATCTTAAAATTTTTAAAATTGAAGTATAGTTGATTAGCAATATCATATTAACCAAATAGATCTTTTGATGCTACTGATAACAAATCCAATCTCCCTTTTATAACTCTCTAAGTATTTTAAGACAGCTTTAATTTTATATTAAGCTTTTTTAATGTAAGCCGGTAATTTTCAGAACAAAGTGCTCAGCATATTTCACCTCTAAAAGTAAAGAGCTTACAAGTCATCATTCTCTTCTTTATAACAAGCAAAATCTGAACAAACTGAAATATCAGTGGCGTTTCTTAGACCCATTAGAGAACTGAGGATGCAAGGCTATCTGCTACCTTGAAATCTGGCAAGATGAGAGAGCCCTGGGAGTCACAGCTGAGATCTGTCTAACTGGACTAGAAGTGCAAGAGCCATAAGCTGGTAGGGGCATACAAATGGCAAATGTGATGAATCGCTGGAGGCTGAGGGTAGAATAACATACGAGTAAGAATCTCGTTGGGTGCTCAGCCTTAGATGGGTCCACACTTCTGTGGGTTTTACCTCCAAGAACCCCAGGTTCTGATGATAAAAAGCCAAGAAAGATCCCCCAGGCTGATAGGGGGAGGGGAAAAGCAGCCATTGTGAAATGCACCAAGAGTGTTGCCCTACAAATGCCCATTCTCCAAGGGCAAGACCTTAACTGGAGACCTCTGACCTGGGGGAAGGGCCCTTCTCCAGTCCCAGCCCTCTCTAGCTTTTTTGCCTCTCTACAGGCAGGGGAGAACTAAAACACACTTGTGAAAGTCACATCCAGGGACACAGCCCCACTGAAAGACTGAGATTTAATCATAAGATTATAGAACACTCCCCACCGCCATGACTGACCACCACATCATAACTATTATGGTATAATAACAGTGGGATTGCAGTTGAAAGAGCTTTGAGACACAGGCTCTATTTAAGAAAGTCCTTAATAAGGCCCTAAAACAACATGAGGGACAAAAAGTAAGGACACTGGAGAAATATGTCCTACAACTGCAGAAAACATTAAACACAGCACAACTCCTAACCAGATTATCATTAAAATAGAAATAGTAAAAAAAAAAAAAAAGGCCAGGGTAGCAACACTTGTATCACACAAAACAAACTAAGAAGAAGATATAACAATTGTAAATATATATGCACCCAACATAGGAGCACATAAACACATAAAGCAAATATTAACAGATATAAAGGGAAAAATTGACAGTAGCAGAATATTAGTATAGGACTTTAACACTTCATTTACATCAATGGACAGATCATTCAAATGGAAATCAATAAGGAAATACTAGCCTTAATGACATATTAGACTGTATGGTCTTAGAAGATATATATAGAAAATTCCATCTAAATGCAGCAGAATACAAATTGTTTTCAAGTGTACATGGAACATTCTCTAGGATAGATCACATGTTCGACCACAACACTATGAGACAAGAAATCAGGTACAAGAAAAAAATGTAAAAAACACAAATATGTGGAGGTTAAACAATAGGCTACTAAACAACCAATGTATCACTGAATAAATCAAAGAGGAACTTTTTAAAAATCTGAAATAAATGAAAACACAATGATCCCAAAATCTATGGTACACACCAAAAGAAGTTCTAAGAGATTAACTTTTAGTGACACAAGTCTACTTCAGGAAATAAGAAAAATCTCAAACAAACAATCTAACTGTACACCTAAAGAAACTAGAAAAACAACCAACAAAACCCAGAGTTAACAGGAGGAAAGAACTCATGAAAATTAAAGCAGAAAAAAAATGAAGCAGAGACTAAAAAATAATAGAAAAGATCAGCAAAATTAAGCTGGGTCTTTGAAAAGATAAAACAAACTTGATAAATCTTTAGCCAGATATATCAAGAAGAAAAAAGAGAGGGCTCAAATCAATAAGCTGAGAAATGAAAAAGAAGTTACAACTGACAGCACATAAATACAACAAATCATCAGATATTGCTAAAGGACAGGCACATGCCAACAGAATGGACAACCTAAAAGAAGTGGACAAATTCCTACAAATGTACAATTCTCCAGGACTGAACCAGGAAGAAGTAGAAAGTAAGCACCTATCCTTCTCACACTAATCCCAAAAATTTCAGGGGAAAGAATGCTTCTTAACTAACCCCATGAGACCAGCGTCACCTTGACACCAAAACCAGACAAAGATACTGCACACATAAAAAAACGACAGGCCAATATCACTGATACGTACAAGTGCAAAAATCCTCAACAAAATGTTAACAAACTGAATCCAACAATACATTAAAAAGATTATGAACACAAAGATCAATGGAACAAAATTAGTTCAGTTCATTCGCTCAGTTGTGTCCGACTCTGAGACCCCGTGGACTGCAGCACGCCAGGCCTCCCTGTCCATCACCAACTGCTGGAGTTTACCCAAACTCATGTCCATCGAGTCGGTGATGCCATCCCACCATCTCATCCTCAGTCGTCCCATTCTCCTCCCGCCTTCAATCCTTCCCAGCTTCAGGGCCTTTTCAGATGAGTCAGTTCTTTGCATCAGGTGGCCAAAGCATTGGAGTTTCAGCTTCAGTATCAGTTTTTCCAATGAATATTCAGGACTGATCTCCTTCAGAATGGACTGGTTGGATCTCCTTGCAGTCCAAGGGACTCTCAAGAGTCTTCTCCAACACCACAGTTCAAAAGCATCAATTCTTTGGCGCTCAGCTTTCTTTATAGTCCAACTCTCACATCCATACATGACTCCTGGAAAAACCGTAGCTTGACTAGATGGACCTTTGTTGGCAAAGTAATGTCTCTGCTCTTTAATATGCTGTCTAGGTTGTTCATAACTTTTCTTCCAAGGAACAAGTGTCTTTTAATTTCATGATTGCAGTCATCATTTACAATGATTCTGAAGCCCCCCAAAATAAAGTCTCTCACTGTTTCCCCATCTATTTGCCATGAAGTGATGCGACCAGAATAGAGAACCCATACATAAACCCACACACTTATGTTCAATTCCTCTATAACAGAGGAGACAAGAATATATAATGGAGAAAAGATAGTTTCTTCAAAAAGTGGTGCTTGGCAAACTGATTAGCTACATGTAAAAGAATGAAATTAGAACACTTCTGCACACCACACACAAAAATAAACCCAAAATGGATTGAAGACCTATACATAAGACCAGATACTATACAACTTCTAGAGGAAAATATAGGCAGAACACTCTTTGATATAAAGAGTAGCAATATCTTTGTGAAACCATCTGTTAAAGTAATGGAATAAAAACAAAAATAAACAAATGGGACCTAATTAAAAGGTTTTGCACACAAAATAAAAAGGGAACATACAGAATGGGAGAAAACACTTGCAAATGATGTAACTGACAAAGGGTTAATCTCCAAAATATACCAACAGCTCATATAGCTCAAAATCAAAAAAACAAAAATCCCAATCAAAAATGAGTAGACGACCTAAATCTTTTTCCAGGTAAGACATACAGATAGTCAAAAGGCACATGGAAACATGCTCAACATCAGTAATTATTCACACAGTTGTGTCCGACTCTTGCAACCCCATGGACTGTATAGTCCATGGAATCTCCAGGCCAGAATACTGGAGTGGGTAGCTGTTCCCTTCTTCAGGGGATCTTTCCAAACCAGGGATGGAACCCAGGTCTCCTGCATTGCAGGCAGATTCTTTACCAGCTGAGTCACCAGAGAAGGCCAAGAATACAGGAGTGGTTAACCTATCCCTTCTCCAGCAGAGCTTCCCAACCTAGGAATTGAACTGAGGTTTCCTGCATTGCAGGTGGATTCTTTACCAACTGAGCTACCACGGAAGCCCCAACTATTAATATTGGAGAAATGCAAATCAAAACTACAATGAGGTATCACCTCACACCAGTCAGAATGGACATTACCAGAATCTCTACAAAATAATAAACCATTGGAGAGGGTGTGGAGAGAAAGGAACCTTCCTACACTGTTGGGGGGAATGTAAATTGGTACAGCTACTATGGGGAACAGTATGGACATTCCTTAAAAAACTAAAAATAGAGCTACCATATGATCCTACAATCCCACTCCAAGGCATATATCCAGAAAAACCAGATTTTGAAAAGGTATGTGAACCCATGTTCACTGCAGCACTATATACAACAGCCAAGACCCGAAGGCAACTTAAATGTCCATCGACAGATGAATGGATAAAGATCTGGTATATTTATACCATGGAACATTATTCATCCATAAAAAAGAATGAAATAATGCTATTGTAGCAACATGGATGGACCTAGAGGGTATCATGCTAACTGAAGTAAGCCAGAGAACAAGAAATACCACATTATATCATCTATATGCAGAATCTTTAAAAAAAAAAAAAAGACACAAATGAATTTATATACAGAACAGACACAGACACACAGACCTAGAAAACAAACTTGTTACCAAAGGGGAAAGGTGGGGAGGGATAAATTAGGAGTTTGGGATTAACATGTATACATCACTATACGTTACTATACATAACACAGATAACCCTATAGCACAGGAAACTATATAAATATTTTATAATAGCCTATAAGGGAAAAGAACCTGAAAAAACGTATCTATGTATGTATAACCGAATTACTTTAACTTCTGAAACATAACATTGTTAATGAAAAATACTTCAATAAAAAAAATTTAAGCACTTCCTTTATGCCTTAAGAGTCATGCTTTCTCTAAAGAGGGGATAATGTTATTCAACATTTTGGCTATAGAATGTCATGGGACAAGAGAAGAACCGAAGGAGATATGTCAGGAGATGGTGAGAATACTCAGCCCTTACGGGCATAAATATCTCCACAAGCCCATATCCGTTATTATACTAATGTTACTTCTCTTCTATCTCCTTTGACATACTGTGGGTTGCCAACCTCTGCAATACTACATGTTATTTTAGGAAATATGTCTTTCTGTTGTTCTCAGAAAGAAAGCAGTGAGTAAGAGTAAAATAAAGGAAGCAAGAAATAAAGCAAATATTCTAGGGAACAGCTATAATCAGTGATTTCATCTACTATTTAAACCTATTTAAGCTAACCTTCACATTTTTTACAGCTGGGAAAACTAAGTTCAGAAAGTTTTAGTAAAATTTGCCATCAAATTTTACAGTTCAATAGAGTAGGAATCAACTGAAGTCTAATTCTAAAGCATGATTGCTTTTTACTATGCCATATTCCTCTCACAGAAAACTAACAAGAATGAAAATATGAATAAATCAGAGCCCTAAGCTAAAATTTCTAGCTTGAATATTTATTTAAGAGTGGTTATTTCTGAATGTTATTTCAAAGGACTTTCCCTTTATATATGTCTTGGTTAATTTTCTTTCCTTCTTTTGGCTTTTTAAATGAGCAATAGTAACTTAGTAAATAGAAGACTATTAAGGAAATACTAAGTTATGTATGTAAAACTGAACTAGACTGCTTAAAAAACACACTTTTAAATAATCATCCAGTGTTGGTGACAGACAAAAGGGTAAAAGGTTACATCGCACATGGCTGACATGTAAACTGATACAGGTTTTTGGGAGGGTAATTTGGCAACTTCTTCCAAAATGTATAATAAACTTATCCTTCCATCCAATTTTACATCTAGAAATCCATTCTGAGGAATTATTTGTATCAGTACACACAGATCTGCATGCACTCACTGCAGCACTGTTTGTAACAGTAAGAAACAAGTGAAAAGGGAAAGGTAGGGACAGAGAGAAGAGGAACTGAAGAAAGGACACTCATTAACATGAGACCCATGAAATAAAATACAGTAAAACTATCACGAACTATTAATAACTAGAAAGAGAACATCTACATGCACTGCCATTAAAGCACATATTTGTACTGACAAGGAACATACGTAAAAGTACTGATTTGTAAGCTGATATAAAATACAGTTAAGTGAAGAAATCAGAATATATATGTAGTGATGCCATTAAAGTGTGAATGCATAAGTTATAGATGCATAAAGAAATAGAACTGCAGAATATATGTGTATTCATACACACCTAGAAAAACATACCCAGAAAACCCTCCATAGTGATTACTTCCAGAGATAGCTGTGGGACTGCATATTTGGAAAAATGACTTTCACTTTCACCTTGGCTGAGGTTGACCACCATTTTCTGTAAAAGTACCAGCAAGTAAATATTTTAGACTCATGGGCCATATGGTCTCTGTTACAACTACTGTACTCAACTCTGCCACTGATAAAGGTATGCTGCTCTGTTCAATAAAATTTTATTTATGAACACTGAAATTTAAACTTTATATAATTTTAATGTTGAGTTTCAAGACAGCTTTTTCACTCTCCTCTTTCATCCTCATCAAGAAGCTCTTTAGTTCCGCTTCACTTTCCACAATTACAATCATATCATCTGCATATCTGAGGTTGTCGATATTTCTCCCAGCAATCTTGACTCCAGCTTGTGTTCCATCCACCCCAGCATTTCACATGATCTTCTCTACATATATTAATAATATTAAATAAGCAGAATAACAATAGATAGCCTTGTTATACTCCTTTCCCAATTTGGAACCAGTCCATTGTTCCACATCTAGTTCTGACTGTTGCTTCTTGACCTGCATACAGGTTTCTCAGGAGACAGATAAGGTGGTCTGGTATTCCCATCTCTTTTAAGAATTTTCCACAGTTTGTTGTGATCCACACAGTCAAAGGCTTCAGCATAGTCAATGAAGCAGAAGTTTCTCTGTAACTCCCTCACTTTCTCTATGATCCAAAGAATGCTGGCAATTTGGTTTCTGGTTCCTCTGCCTCTTCAAAACCCAGCTTGTGTATCTGGAAGTTCTCAGTTCATGTACTACTGAAGCCAAGCTTGAAGGATTTTGAGCATAACCTTGCTAGCATGTGAAATGAGCACAAGTATACGGTAGTTTGAACATTCTTTGGCATTCCCCTCTTTGGATACGGGAATGAAAACTGACTTTTTCCAGTCCTGTGACCACTGCTGAGCTTTTCAAATTTGCTGACATACTGAGTGCAGCACTTTAATAGCATCATCATTTAGGATTTTGAATAGTTCAGCTAGAATTCTGTCACCTCCACTAGATTTGTTCATACTAGAGGGTAATATGCTAAGTGAAATAAGTTAGAAAAAGACAAGTACTGTGTGAGCATTTACATTTATTTATTTACATGTGGAATCTAAAAAAAAAGAATCAACACAACAAAATATATAAACAGAGAACAAACATGTTTTCCAGAGTTAAGGGGAGTAATGGCAGGAAAAGAAATAGGTGAGGGAGATTAAGAGGTATAAACTTCCAATGGCAAAATAAGTGAGTCATGAATATGAAATGTACAATGTGGAGAATACAGTCAATAACTACGTAATGTCTTTGTGCATATTAAATAATATATCAAAGTTAGACTTATTAATCAGAGAAGGCAATGGCAACCCACTCCAGTACTCTTGCCTGAACATCCCATGGACGGAGGAGCCTGGTGGGCTGCAGTCCATGGGGTGGCTAAGAGTTGGACATGACTGAGCGACTTCACTTTCACTTTTCACTCTCATGCATTGGAGAAGGAAATGGCAACCCACTCTAGTGTTCTTGCCTGGAGAATCCCAGGGACGGGGGAGCCTGGTGGGCTGCCATCTATGGGGTCTCAGAGAGTCAGACACGACGACTGAAGTGACTTGGCGGCAGCACCAGACTTATTAATCAGCTTGAAATGTATAAAAGTATGAAATCACTATGTCATGTAACAGGAACTAACATAGTGAGGTAGGTAAATTATACTTCAAAAACAAACTCAGGAAAAGAGATTGGATTTGTGCTTTAGCCTGGTGGCTCAGAGGTTAAAGCATCCACCTGCAATGTGGGAGACCTGGGTTTGATCCCTGGGTTGGGAAGATTCCCTGGAGAAGGAAATGGCAACCCACTCCAGTATTCTTGCCTGGAGAATCCCATGGAGGGAGGAGCCTGGTAGGCTACAGTCCACAGGATAGAAAAGAGCTGGACATGACTGAGCTACTTCACTTTCTTGTATACCTTAAACTTATACAGTGCTGTATGCCAATTATATCTCAATACAACTGGAAGAAAAAAAGTATTTTTTTCACTTGAATCACTGTCAATGTTGATCACATTTTAAACTCCCTTCCACTGTAACAATCAAATGAGACAAGCACCTAGAGTTCACGCATGTATAAAGCACATTAGTAAAAGATGATTGTTAGTGGGTTATAGGATTTTAGCCTTATCTCCACCTTACAAGGCTTTCCTGTTAGCTCAGTTGGTAAAGAATCCACCAGCACCAAGTAGGATATGTTCTAAAAAGTTCATTAGTAAGTCAATTGTTTAGAACCTGGAATGTATACATGTATGTATACACATATATGTATACATAAGCATATGTTCATACATACATAAAACTTAAAATGATAAAGTAATACACACATATATACATATAATTTAAAAGTGCTCAGGACTGGAAAAGATCAGTTTTCATTCCAATCCCAAAGAAAGGCAATGCCAAAGAATGCTCAAACTACCACACAATTGCATTTATCTCACACGCTAGTAAAGTAACGCTCAAAATTCTCCAAGCCAGGCTTCAGCAATACAAGAATCATGAATTTCCAGATGTTCAAGCTGATTTAGAAAAGGCAGAGGAACCAGAGATCAAATTGCCAACATCTGCTGGATCATTGAAAAAGCAAGAGAGTTCCAGAAAAACATCTATTTCTGCTTTCTTGACTATGCCAAAGCCTTTGACTGTGTGGATCACAAGAAACTGTGGAAAATTCTCAAAGAGATGGGAATACCAGACCACCTGACCTGCCTCTTGAGAAATCTGTATGCAGGTCAGGAAGTAACAGTTAGAACTGGACATGGAACAACAGACTGGTTCCCGATAGGAAAAGGAGTACGTCAAGGCTGTATATTGTTACCCTGCTTATTTAACTTATATGCAGAGTACATCATGAGAAATGCCGAGCTGGATGAAGCAGAAGCTGGAATCAAGACTGCCAGGAGAATTATCAATAATCTCAGATATACAGATGATACCACCCTTATGGCAGAAAGTAAAGAACTAAAGAGCCTCTTGATGAAAGTGAAAGAAGAAAGTGAAAAAGTTGGCTTAAAGCTCAACATTCAGAAAACGAAGATCATGGCATCTGTCCCATCACTTCATGGCAAATAGATGGGGAAACAGTGGAAACAGTGGCTGACTTTATTTTGGGGGGCTCCAAAATCACTGCAGATGGTGACTGCAGCCATGAAATTAAAAGACGCTTACCCCTTGGAAGGAAAGTTATGACCAACCTAGATAGCATATTAAAAAGAAGAGACATTACTTTGCCAACAAAGGTCCATCTAATCAAAGCTATGGTTTTTCCAGTAGTCATACATGAATGTGAGCTGGACTATAAAGAAAGCTGAGCGCCGAAGAACTGATGCTTTTGAACTGTTGTGTTGGAGAAGACTGTTGAGAGTCCCTTGGACTGCAAGGAGATCCAACCAGTCCATCCTAAAGGAAATCAGTCCTGAGTGTTCATTGGAAGGACTGATGTTGAAGCTGAAACCTCAATACTTTTGGCCACCTGATGCAAAAAGCTGACTCATTTGAAAAGACCTTGATGCTGGGAAAGATTGAAGGCAGGAGGAGAAGGGGACGACAGAGGACGAGATGGTTGGATGGCATCACTGACTCAATGGACATGAGTTTGAGTAAACTCCGGGAACTGGTGTTGAACAGGGAGGCCTGGCATGCTGCAGTTCATGGGGTCACAAATAGTCAGACACGACTGAGTGACAGAACTGAACTGAACCATTTCAAGATCAGGATAAGGATGACAAAAGAAGTTTCCCCTTTCTGGTACCAGACAGGTTCCCTTTCCAATTTCCAGTTAAAGCACTCAGGGCACTTTTGATAATCACTTGATAAACAGTAATCACTTGATAAATTCTTGGGTAATAACTGTGTATGTTCATTACAGATGTTTTTGTTCTGGGGAATTTTTTTGTGAAGAGGAGAGACATGGTATGATAATATGATTAATATAATACCTTCTTATATTTAAAGAGCTTTATGGGAGGGAACCAAACTTACAATTTGGCATCGAAGTATTGAACTGGACTGATACCTGCAAGTTAGAGGGTCATAGCCTCAGTATAAGAACTTTGTAATAGGGAAAGCATAACAATGCTGTGGTTTTTACGAAACCTTCTTTGAAAGGTGTGGAGTTTATTCCTTGACCATCAGAAGGTTACACATCTGGACCAGGCTGCTTACTTTGCACCCACACCTTGGAGTTACCTTAGTTGAGCTGGTGTTGAGGTCTCAAATTGTTGACTAATAGCCACTATAACAAGCTAACTTTAGGAAATAACTCCATCTGCTAGAGAACTATTAATAATTTTATATTCAGTGTTTCCTATGTGAAGCCCCCATGAGGAATTTTTTTCAGAGCACAGTATTAGGAAGTCCTTCTTTTCCTGAGGAATCAGAGGAGGGGGGTTGCTCCACCACCACCCCCCCGCAAAAAAAAGTTTAATTGGCTTTTCAGCTGACCACTAGGAAGCTTACAACCAAGACTGAGGCTCAACTATAGGAACTCAGTAGGTTTTATGGCCCATAGAGTTGATGCTTCTGTCAGCCACATCTTAGCTTCTTACTTTCATGAGTATTTATCTATATTCATTTATTGCCTATGTACTTAAATGCAAGTACATATGGAATACTAAATAGGTAAAAGAGTCTCCATTTCTCCTTTTGAAACAGGTATAGAACAGATACTCTGATTTGATCATTTAAGATCCATGACCAAATCATCTCTTTATGCCACATAAATTTTTTTTTTCAAGAGCTGAGCACTTAAACAACGCTTATACCTACTAAACCTGGGTTTTATGTGAAAATGATTTCAGAGGGCACTGGAAACCCCAGGTTTCTTTTCGATCCTCTGGTGTCTTTAGAAAGCAATTCCTAAAGCACCATTTCCATCACCCTTTTAATCTCTGCAAATTGTTCATAAGAGCTGCATCAGGCAGACTGTCATCAATTATGTTCATAGTGACAGCTCAATCATATATGCACTACCACAGATTATTCTCGGAGAAGGCAATGGCACCCCACTCCAGTACTCTTGCCTGGAAAATCCCATGGATGGAGGAGCCTGGAAGGCTGCAGTCCATGGGGTCGCTGAGGGTCAGACACGACTGAGCGACTTCACTTTCACTTTTCACTTTCATGCACTGGAGAAGGGAATGGCAACCCACTTCAGTGTTCTTGCCTGGAGAATCCCAGGGACGGTGGAGCCTGGTGGGCTGCCGTCTATGGGGTCGCACAGAGTCAGACGTGACTGGAGCGACTTAGCAGCAGCAGCACAGATTATTCTAAAGAAACAGTGCATTTAAGAGAATTAACTCCAGAAGAAATCTTCATACATATCGGACTATTTACAGAAAACTAAAACTTCATATGTGAAATAGTTCTCTTTCAGATCTTTGAGAGTATTTTATATGTTTATAATGGTAAGTACATAAAACAATTACCATGTTTTCCATCATCTAACTCCTAGAATGACTTATGCACTACATTCAAGCATAAACTACCCTTCACAGATCAACATTTATTTATCCCATTAAAAAGTGAGCTTTAAACAATTAAAAATTCTATTTTAAATTTCTTTTACTTTGTAATTAAAAACAATCTTTTACTCACTAAAATTTGCCATTTTCCTATAGTTAAGATAGTTTTGTTAGCTTTTTAAACTACTTTGCATGTACACATACGCTTTTTATTTTGGAAGAGATGATTTACTCCAAATTTTACTTATTTCTCATGTGGGAGAATTATTTATTTTTAAAGACTTGTTGTATACCAGTGTTGCTTTCATTCAAGCTGTACTGATTTTCTCAAGTAATTCTTATGTGGCGTTTTTGGCCAAATTCCAATAGCTCGTCTCCTGATACTTGTTTCCAGTATTACCTCTGTAATTCCCTACACAGTTACAAGATCAAATTTAGGACTTAATTTTCAAATACTTAATAAACACTAGTTTAACTGAAGAGTCACCTCATTGTTAGTTTACTTTACAAACTGGGTATTTTGAGTCAATATTTAGTAATTATCAAGTTCATCTGACAGGTTTGTTATAATTTAAGACTCATTTTACTAGATTAAAAAAATTTTTTTTAAAGAAAACCTTACAAGGCAACTTTTATCAATTAGTTCTCTTCATGCTTCTTAGTGTCTATATGAAGCACATTAATAAAAAGTATTTCATATCAAGCTTCATAAATAATTGAACCAGAAACTGAATTGCTTAAAATGTACCAAAAACTAATTTTGATTTATGACATGAACACCAGCCTATTGCATCAAGCACAATTCTCAACCTAGAATGCAGAGACCTCCACAACATTTGTAGTACACAGAACAAACACAACAAAATTGGGCAACATTTTCTAATTATATTATTGTCATAGTTTTTTTTTCTTTTAAAATATACATCTTGTTGTTCAGTTGCTCAGTCCTGTCCAACTCTTTACAACCCCATGGACTGCAGAATGCCAGGCTTCCCTGTCCTTCACTATCTACCAGAGTTTGCTCAAATTCAATTCATGTCCAAAAAATATACATAGTAAAACTTTGTTAATAAATGCAACAAATAGTTTATCAAAATACCCCAAACTGAAGTTTCTTTTTCAAGTAAGTGACAATAACAAATTATCTTAGTACCTGACTCAGGTGGAAAGACAGATATGTTCCTTGATAACCACAAATTAATTTGTAAACATAAGAAGATACATCTTTAATGGGACTTGTAGGACAGAAAGAGACTTTACAGTAAATTCAATGAACCTCTTAGATTTAGAAAAATTAAGTGCACATGAGAATAAAAGTTATAAAATTGTATTTTTTAAAAAGTTGTATGTAATCACTTAGGTTATGTGTAGAGATATAGTGCAAACTTAGACTAGCTCCTCACATAAAATAATAAATAAAAATATAATTTTGCTTAAAATTCAAAGAATTCTTTCTTCCTATAAAAGAACAATTCAATTACATTCTAAGACATGTAAAAATGTCAGATAATGTTCAATAGAAATGCTATTTTAAAGTTTAAACATTCTGTGTAAGCAAAATATACAAGTAAACTTGTTGCTGCAATAAAGAATATAATTCCATATTGCCTGCCCTTGTTTCCCATATCATGTATTTAATATTTACACTAAAAATAATTTTTAAAACACAGAAAAATTTAAATTTCTAGCCAAAGCTTGTAATCCTAGGGTAGGAGAGTTGTGCCCTAGTGGTCAATTTTCATATTTTTGAAAACTGACCAATATTTTTACACCTCTGATGTAGCATAACCTTATTCTCTACCTAGACTGTAAAAGTGAATATTACAATTTGACACTAAAAGGGAAGACTTCGTTTTTGTTTTTTAGGAATCATTTAATTGATCTCATTAGGATTCCAACAACAATCACATCTTTAACACCTACTACGCTTTCTCACATTGTACTAATAACCACTTTAATTTAAAATATATTCATTGATCAGAAAAATATTTTCAATCTAAAAATCTGATGATCAGGAAACACTGACTCAAAATTTTTTTAATAGAGGAGTTAAACTGCAAGAAATTTGCATTTGTGAAGAAATTATGGAAGAATGAGGTGGGGGGGAGGTGATTCAAGTTCTCTAACTTCTTTTTGTCCTCCCTGGGCCTTAGCTGCATTTCAGGGCATCAGAGGGAGCAGAATTGAGGGTTAAGATGAGGAACCCTGGTGGGGAAGCACGAGGATTGAGGGTGGGGTAGAAACAACAGAGTCATTCTATTAATAACAAAGGGTAAAATTAACACAAGAGATTCATAATAATTGAAATGAACATTTAAAACAAAGAGTTTTTTAGGAGGAATAAAAAGAAATCAAATTTCAGAAATTGGTGAAATTCATAAACATTTACAATTTTTTAAAACTTTGTGTTTTATATCTATAGCAATTTTTTTCCTCTTTATAATCTCAATTTTGCTACAAAATATTAGTATCCTGACATATTCTTACTAGCATCCTGATATATTTTTTGTTCCTTCCCTACTGCAAAGGAGATATTTTAAAGGCACTTCCAAAGAGTAAGAATTTTATTAACAACTATTTTAAATTAATCACAAATGTGGCAAGTGTCTCATTTCTAAAAGGCATGGATCTTGAATATTAAGCAGAAAGTTGTATTTTCAAACATTATTTTCCTTTATAAGTAAATTCAGGACACACTAGATATCTACTTGCTACCTTAGAAAAACAACATTGCCCTTTAAGTAACTGACTGGTTTTGCAAGGTCTCTCAGGCCTTTTTCTCTGACCTTCTCTTTGACAACAGCAAATCCCCTATTGGCGTAAGGCTCCTACCTCAGGACTGTTTTCCTAAATAACTGTGGCCCTAAAGTTAATACATGAGAAATTTTCAACGAATACCACATTTTTGTCAGAAAGCCAAGAGATTCTATTGAATCTTTTTGTTTAGGTAATTTTTCTATGTCTGCCACAGTCCAATTATTAAGTTTTCAGTGATGTGGTATACAAACGTACAAAAACCTAAGCTGTGAAAAAACCAAGGTTTCAAACCACATGCCACCTCCGGTGTGTAAAATGGCAGCATGTTTCAAGATGTATAGACTCACCCAGAAGAATCAGGTAGCCGTGCCTCTGAGGGGGAAAGAGGAAGGCGGAGGATGGGGAGGCAGGGCCATCTCTTTTCACCGTGTTCTCTTCAGTAGTATTTGTTGTTGTTGTTGTTGTTTGCTGAATGCCAGCATTGTTTTTAAGAAAAGAAAAAAACCACCAGGAAAACATTTCTCAGTAATGTATTTCCTGTGAAATCCAGTTTGGTCAACAGTATTTAACAATCTACTGAGTATTAATTTCCATACATAATTTAGGCAGACAATAATATGATGAAATGAATTTGATAAAAACCTTTAATGGAGTATCAATTGGATTAGTCTAATTTGCATCTGTATATACACATCCTCCAGAATACATGTTTTCAGAATCATCTGCACACATCCAGTGTTTTCAGCATGAAGATAGGCAATTTCTGGAACAAGACCCAAACAATTGAGAGGAAGAACTGTTGAAGATTGTGGATATTTTTCATAACTGTTTACCTCTAGTAAAGGAGTACTAATTAGGGTATCAAGTTTCCAAGCAGTCAGAAAGTGACAGTCTGCAGAAAGCCTCCAGACAGATAAGGTGCTTTCTTTATTCAAAGGTGTGAGCTTTCCAGATGTCATAGAACTTGTAGCAGGACCCACTACAGTTGAAAAACAAAATAAGCAACAACTTGTAGTTCAACCACTCAAGCGAACTGCTATCCTAGAGTTTATAAAAATATTACATGAGATGAAATGCATAGCCTGAAAACAGAACAAATAATAACTGTCTGGAAAAAACTAATGATAAGTACTTTCGCAGCTTGGATAACTAATCAATACAAAGACTATGATAATAGGTTTCATTTTTGAAACATGTTTGAACTTTAAAAGTAAAACATAATGGTTCACAAATGACTTTTTCTGTCCATGGATGTTAAAACAACTATTTTTACTTACCCTGTTATCTTTGAGGAAAGTTTGAAATGAAAGACTGTCTACTATTTTTTATTTAAGTGGATCAAGTAAACAATACATTTTGAATTAAACCAAAACTTAAAAACCAAAGTGCAGTTTTCAAGATTCTAGCAACTACTTAAATACATACATAAATGCTTCTCTGTAATTCATTAATTTAAAAAATTAAGTAAGTAATTCAACTGCAGGTAAGGATGAAGACGTAGTCCAAATGTTTCAAGCTCAGGAAAGACCTATAAAAGTGGCATGGTGTTAAAATTGTAGCAATACTAATATTGCTAAGTAAATAACTGACATCTGCAAATAATCACGGTACCTTGTCTTTTGTTCTTTCAATATTTTAAAATACTAATACTCTACACACTTGCCTGGTTGACACTTTCTTCCCATAGGTAAATACGGGTCCCTTCTCCCCCATCCCCTCACCCCTAGATTCTTTGCAAAACTCACTGAAATGAACAAAACAATGATTAAAACAATAAAAGCAAAACCATGGAAAACATTCCAATCAAAGTACTGAAACCAAACAAGAAAAGGAATAGGTAACTGTTCTTACCTTCAAGATGTGTACTATTAGATTTTATGTTCTAATAGGTTAAATTGGAATTGTTTTCTTACATCCTGTTCTTCTTCTGTTTTAAACAATAAAATCTTGCTTAAGAAAGCACTCTCCCTGTTTTTCTTTCTCCTGCCCCAGTCTCCAGGAAACCTTTAAAAACTGCATCTTCTTTTTCCTGGCTGTTTTAAGTGAAGGACTTTTCAAATTTTAGTCAATATGCTTCACAGACTTCTTTTGTCATATTCTTTGTCATGTTCAGCATTCATAGGAAAGTTCACAATGTCTAAGTTCTTCTATGCTATGCAGGTAAATTTACAAATCAAAGGATGACAGGTTTTTTTTTAATCATTTATCTACAGTTGAGTATCTTTCAAGCGAAAGTACCATTTTCACCTGATTTCTGTATCCATTTCACATTTTTAAGCAGATTATATTTTTTGAACAATAAAAAGGCCCATTTCGAATAGCTAGAAATTTTGGACTTAAGAGGCTGTTTTTTGTTTTTTGATTAGTGGTAGGCCAGTAAACCCCAAGTTGGATATTTTCACGCGGGGGAGGGGGCCGTGGGGGGGGGGGGAACGAAAGGGAAAGAAACCTGTACGGAACTTTACAGGTGCGAGCTGAACAGGAAACAGAACACATAAAAACCTAACCTCTTTCCCTTATCTAACCTCTATCCCCACAGAGCAAAAACAGAATACTTACAAATTAGCATCCGTGTATTTGTGTCTCTGTGTGTTTTCTCTTCTTTGGATTTGGATACTTTGAGCTAATTTGAAAGTGCCCGGTTGGTTGCCCACAAAATGATGCTTGAGACTCTAAAGACGCATAAATTAGAAACCCTACAAAGGGAGAGGACGGTCATTGTACCTCATCTCTTTATGCGCTCTTACGATGGGACCCAAGAGCTTTTTTTTTTTTTTTTTAACACTTTAGACGATGGAGCAAGTGAGAGGCTGATAGCTAGAGAGGACTAGGCGAAACCGCCATCCACTCTCAGCTTAGTACCATTCTGTCCACCTCCCCCCCATCTCCAGATACACTGGACTTTGCTACTAAATCACTTTAGGAAACTGGGGTCTGATGGGCAGACGCGCGGAGCCCTTCACATCCAGCCTCGACGCCAGCCTCAAGAGTTTGTTTCTGATGTTCCAGGGCTAGGGTAACAGGAAGTCTGGATGGAAGCAGGAAGGATGGAGAAAGCGAAGGGGGTGATCCTTTCAAGAAACATCCAACTGCCCCCTTTACTTTTTTTGCCTCCTCTATGGGGAGTAGGGGTGGGGTGGGGGTGTTGGCGAGAGAAAAAAGATGTCAAGGACCATTGTTTGCTCGTTTGGGATGTTGCTCCGCCCCCCGAGTCTGTCGTAAACCCGGCGCCGGACTAAAATAAACCCCAGATCCCGCAGCTCGGGGGGCTCGCCGCGCCGCCGACTCCTGGTCACAGGCGCAGCCGCCGCGGCCGAGGTGGCGGCGACCCGCGCGCGCCCCGGGCCCCCCTACCTGGCCGCCCGCCGAGCCATGTCGTTGAGCCCCAAGCACACGACGCCCTTCTCCGTGTCCGACATCCTGAGCCCCATCGAGGAGACCTACAAGAAGTTCGGCGGCGCCATGGACGGCACGCCGCCCGGCCTGGGGGCACCCCTGGGGGCCGCCTACCGCGCGCCGCCGCCCGGGTCCTCCTCGCAGGCGGTGGCCGCGGCGGGCATGCAGCCCCCGCACGCCATGGCGGGCCACAACGCGGCGGCGGCGGCAGCGGCGGCGGCGGCAGCGGCGGCGGCCGCCACCTACCACATGCCGCCCGGCGTCTCGCAGTTCCCGCACGGCGCCGTGGGCGGCTATTGCAACGGCGGCCTGGGCAACGTGGGCGAGCTGCCCGCCTACACAGACGGCGTGCGGGGCGGCGCGGCCGCCGCGGCCACCGGCTGGTACGGCGCCAACCCGGACCCGCGCTACTCGTCAAGTGAGCGGGGCGAGGAGCGCGGGACTGAGGGCCGAGGACGGCGCGGGCGTTCCCCGCCGCAGCCCGGGGCGCGGGGAGCGCTTGGGAATCCGGCTTGGGGTGCGCGGGGCGCCCTGGGGCCCTGAGACACTGAGCGCGCGGGGAGTCCTGGGACCCTGGGACCCCGGGACCCCAAGCGCGCGGGGCGTCCTGGGACCCTGACACACTGAGCGCGCGGGGCGTCCTGGGACCCGGACACACGGAGTGCGCGGGGCTTCCTGGGACCCTGGGACCCTGAGCGCGCGGGGCGTTCTGGGACCCAACTGGCCCTGCCGGCGTCGCGGCCGCCGCCGTGTGAAGAGAGCTGGGCGGCGGTTGCTGACCGGTCTTCCCCTTGGGCCCCTCCCCAGTCTCCAGGTTCATGGGGCCGTCGGCGGGCGTGAACGTGGCCGCCATGGGGTCGCTGACGGGCATAGCGGACACGGCCAAGTCGCTGGCACCTCTGCACGCTGCGGCGGCGCCTCGGAGGAAGCGCCGCGTGCTGTTCTCGCAGGCGCAGGTGTACGAGCTGGAGCGGCGCTTCAAGCAGCAGAAGTACCTGTCGGCGCCCGAGCGCGAGCACCTGGCCAGCATGATCCACCTGACGCCCACGCAGGTGAAGATCTGGTTCCAGAACCACCGCTACAAGATGAAGCGCCAGGCCAAGGACAAGGCGGCGCAGCAGCTGCAGCAGGAGGCTGGCCTGGGCCCGCCGCCGCCGCCGTCGCCGCGCCGCGTGGCCGTGCCGGTGCTGGTCAAGGACGGCAAGCCCTGCCAAAACGGCGCGGCCACGCCGACGCCCCAGGCAGGCCCGCAGCCGCCCGCGCCGACGCCGGAGCTGGAGGAGCTGTCGCCCAGCCCGCCCGCGCTGCACGGGGCGGGCGCAGGCCTGGCGGGGCTGGACGCGGCGGCGGCGGGGGACTACGGCGGCGGCGCGCTGGGCGGCAACCTGCTCTACGGCCGGACGTGGTGACGGCGCGGCTGGCCGGGGGTCCCGGCGCGGCTGGCCGGGGGTCCCGCCGCCGCCCGAGGGTCTGCTCGCGCTGACGGCCGGGCCGCGGCTCGCGAGAGAACGGAGGGATCGCGGAGAGGGGCGGGCGCCGGGCCTCCGCTGCGGGTGGGAACGCGACAAGCCCCAGGATCGAATCCTGAGATCGCGCCGGCCGGGAGGCTTTGAGGTGATTTCCTCCTTCCGGAGGTTCCTAAATTGTGTAAAAAGCCGGCCGAGTCCACATCCACCACCACGTTCCTAACCAAAGCTCTCAGAGTTTCAAACGTTGGAGACTTAGGTGGTGCTTGTAGCTCTAAAAGTCAACCCAGCTTTAACAAGGTTTTCTTCTTGAAGTGGAACTTACCTTGGGAGATTAATTTTCGAACCCCCCCTCACCGCTCCCCCTGCCCCCGCTTAAGTGCAATTTCATTAATGTTTGATGGAAAGTAAATTGAATTGTAGCTCAAGGTGGATCATGCACATAGCAACATTACTGCAGAGGAGTTATTGCCATTTAGAGAAATGGAATAAACGTAATCAAAATATTGCTTATACGAATTGATATAGCTTTTTAAACAATGCTGTTTTTTAAATGTTTTGATCATGATTTGGCAATGAGTGTTTGTATATTAGTCTAAAAGAGGCTTTTCCTCCTAAGATGCAGCTCATCAAAAGAAAAGATTGTAAGCTACTTTTTATATGGAAACTGGTCTCACAAAATCAACGGACAAAATAAATTATACCCTATTCTACAGACATGTTATTTACTCTTTCTAAGGTATTTGATTATCTGAATTAAAGTACCTTGATAAAACACTAGAACAAGCAAGCAAAATTGCTAAGACAGACATCAATTAATCTCAAAGCATGTCAAGAAGGAAGAAAATAAGGTGACTAATTGAATGGTAATCAGTGTGTAAAGAATCAGTAAAATATTTATTATTTTCTCATATTTAGAAGTTAATAGGGGTTACACACCGATTTTGTTGGTGTTTTCTTGTACAAATAATGTATTTAACTTTAATATGCTGATTTATATTTCCTATGTTTCAAAAGGATATTTAAATATAACTTAAAAGAATCTTTTAATTCCTTTTTTTGGTAAATGTCAAATGATCTTTTCTTTTTCACTATGTTGTATAGGCTTTTTTTTTTTTTTTTACACTAGTTGGCATGATGTGACAACACAGCTCAGTTTATTCATGATTTAAAGAACTGGTAGTAGATTTAAAATGCTAAAAGAAAGCTGGAGAAAGTGAGTTCATAAAATGAAGAAAAATTAAAGACATAACATGGATAATGCATGTTTTACAAATGACCAAAACATTTCCCAGAGACCCTAAACCTCTTCTACATTTGAAATTTTAGAATTATAGTTTGCAGTGAAACATTTTATTTCATTTCATTGCTTGGGAATTTTTGTGAACTGTGCAAAGTGTTTTTAAAAGTTGCACTTTATTTTCTACAGTAAACAGTAATAATAAAAACTCCAGTTCCTTTCACAAAGAGGAAAAAAACACTA